>NC_069503.1:171943439-172543439 GCF_027579735.1 Bombina bombina | reverse complement strand
TGTTCATTTTCAGTGCCACTCAGGGTGCATACTCTTTTAGCACACTATGCCCCTTCACAGAGAAAAAATATCCTGTAGCATATCAGTCTGACCCTGCCCAATGACAGTCCAGCACCGAAATACCAGGCAATTCTTCTCTGAATAAGAGAAACAACAACCCCAGACGATCGTTACGAACTGTGATGCACTATGTCACCTTGTCAGATGGTTCCAAAGGGGCTATGTTGGCCTTTGTTTTCCCTGGGTAGCTCCCTGAAAGGACTGTGATGCCCTATGTCACCTTGTCAGATGGCTCCAAAGGGGCTGTATTATCATTCTGACTTATAGGTTCTATTATCTTATTTAATTATGTTTTATGACCTTCATAAATCATATTTATTATAATAAAAAGAATCATTAAATTAAAATGTTATATTTCTTCTTTATTTGTTAATGTCATTTCTAATAAAAGTGATTTTATGTTGATAATTCTTAAGTGATGCTGACAACAATTATTAATCTATGGATGTGAATTTATAAGTTACTTTTTTATAACTAATTTTGTTTTAATCAACATACACATATAATATATTTAAACCAGACTATAATCTGAATGTTGACAGCACATATATTGCAATTCTCATGAAATCTTATTGTAGTAGTAGAACATCACAAAATCACTGTGTGTAATGCACACATATTTTAGATGGTTAATCTCCTTCAATGATGTTTTATTATATTTAATATTCAAACGATATATTGCTATAGGTTACATATAATGTATAAACAATACACATTTTCGTGATGTACAGTATATAGTAGCATTATTTCTATTTTAAACCTTGATGCTTCCTAAATATTTGGTATTACTATTCTAATGAAATATATATTTATTAACAACAACGGATTATATATCACATATCACATTATTATGTTATCTAGCGTTACATTATGTAAAGATGTGCATTACATAGAACAAAGACGCTTGCTATTTAACAATATAGCACATGCTAGTTTTTGAAATAGAAATAAAATTATTATTGATACAAAAAATAGAGAGAGCCTCATGGTGCAGAACACTGCACTATTCAACGGTAACGATATGCAGATTTAAACTACTCACATGTGGTCATAGATAAAAAGTTAAAAATATTAAGTGATTTAAATACATAAATATACCTACTTAGTCAAACCCTAAAATATATAATACCACAAAGCAATATTGTGTGTGATGGATACACAATAGTTAGATATATCTATTATATATATTATAGAACCTTCCCTTCTGTCTGGCGAGACGTCCTAGAGGAGCTGCCTGGTATCTGGTGCCATCATATAGAGTTGGAGGCCCTTGTTTGACTTCTGGAAGTCATCTGGTATCCCTGGAGCTAGCATTTGGTACTCCTTGGACTTTATTTGTAGAGTACCAATGTGTGCTTTCTATATATATTTTCTAGTTGTTTTTTGTTTTTATGATTGTACTTATTGTTTAATAATTTTATATAGCATCTGCATTTTTACTCTTATATATATTGAAGTGGTTTTGTTAATTAATTCTCTTTTTATATATATATATATATATCTATATATATCTATATATATATATATATATATATATATATATATATATATATCTATATATATATCTATATCTATATATATATATATATATATATATATATATATATATATATATATATATATATACTCACTTATTTATACTCAGTCATTTTTATTGTTTTTACCCATTTGATTTATGAGTTGGTTAGACGCCTGTTTCTGATATTATCTGGGATCTAGTGCCACTCACACTGACCTTCTCTGTGACTTAGTGTCACTATCCCTTGATATATCTGATTAAAAAGTGTTATTGACATGCAAAGGTGTCAATTCCGTAATTTGATTGGATCACGTTGTTCCACGACATCGGATGAGCCATGTTGTGTAAGACATCACATGCAAAGGTGTCAATTCCGTAATTTGATTGGATCACGTTGTTCCACAACATCGGATGCGCCATGTTGCGTAAGACGTCACATGCAAAGGTGTAAATTCTGTAATTTGATTGGATCACTCTGTTCCGTGATATTGGATGTGCCATGCGAATGAGAACACAAGTTTAAAACCATGATTTTCTGAATTTATATATTGTGTCAATCTTTTACATTGTTGAAACATAGATGATAAAAGATCTAAAATATTTTGATTGATGGCTGTCTCGTGGAAGAAATGAATGAAGTCAATGTGTTGTTGATCCCGAATATATTTTGAGGCAAATGCTAATCCACCATGATTGTGTAATATATAATAAATTATGTATACTTTTTAGAGATATGTCCTTATATTTATTATTAATTTAAATGTTCAATATTGTGTCATGTATCGATTTAACATTCTTGTTATCCAAATAATATAGCACTGTGAGCATGAATTTCAAATGTAACTCTTAAAGGGACATGAAACCCTAAATGTATCTTTCATTAGTTATCTAGAACACACAATTTTAAAAAACTTCCCAATTTACTTCTATTATCAAATGTGCTTCATTCTCTTGGTATAATTTGTTGAAGGAGCATCAATACACTACTGGTTTCTAAGTGAACACATGGGTGAGGCAATGACAATCAGTATATATATATGCAGCCACCAATCAGCAGATAGAAGCTAGGTTCTTTACTGTTCCTGAGCTTTGCTAGATAAACCTTTCAGCAAAGGATAACAAGATAATGAAGCAAATTAAATAATATAAGTAAATGAATGTTGTTTAAAATGCTATGCTCTGTCAAAATCATGAATGAGAATTTTCTGCTTTCATGCACCTTTTAAATGAAATAGATTTCCAAAATAAGTAAAACACTTTAAGCTAGCTTTCCAAAAATACACTTTATTTTACTTATTCAATGTTGTCAACACATCGAGAGAAATATGACATACAGGCTTATTATAAAATACCAATATTTGCTTGATTTAACAAGTACATGTAGATATACCAATAAGCCATAAGAATTAGTATATGTTAGCATATGTTTGTGTGTAAGCTATGTTGTTTGCATCAACACAGTGATATGCCATCATGTATAATTGTAATGGTTGTTGGTCTGTATTAGGAGAACACCTTTGGACATCACATCACAAAAACAAATCAATCTAATCAAAAAGGACAGCATGTGATGATGTTGTCTCAACACATTTGTAAAACACACTCTGCAAAAAATATATATAAAATATAAAATATATAAAAAATATATATAAAATACAGAGTGTGCTCCACAAGTGTAAGAAGACAACATCATCACATAATTATCTTTTATACATTAACTTTAAATTAAAAACAATAATATATAAACATAATAACTTCTTCTTCCTTCCTGCCATACCTTTTCAAAAGGTGAAAGTGCACAAATGAAAGGGGATCAAAATAATGAAATAAAAAGTGCTCAAAGTGTGAATGGGTTTTAGAAAATAGGGTAAGGGGTAGTAATAAAAAGACAAACGTATAAAAAAGGACTAAATGAGGGTATGTAAACAATAAGTTGGTCTAAAAAGAACAAACTATAACTATGGGATGGGTATAGGTTTAAAGGGAACGTGGTATGGAGTGTATGTGTGTGTATGTAGTGTTACTGGTATGTGTATGTATGTATTGAATGTGTTTGCATGTAAATGAAAGTAAATATGTTTAACTATGTGTAAGGAATGAAAAACAAAGCAGCACTCGCACACTCACCCAGACAGATTCTCTCTCACTATCTCTCACTCACTCACTATCTCTTTCTCACTATCTCTCTCTCACTATCTCTCTCTCTCTCACTATATCTCTCTCTCTCTATCTCTGACTATCTCTGACTATGTCTAACCTCCAATGCCTAGACCTGTACCTGTCTTGAAAAAGCAATACAGTCAAGGAAGCCATGTTTAGAGCAGGCTTATTGTCAGGGTTTCTTCCCTGCTTTGTTTACCATGTGCTGCTGGCAGCCATTTTACTCACTTCTCTTGCTGACTCTAGTGCATAGTGTGTGATGCTACTCATTTCCTGCACGCCCTTTTATGGCCAGACTGGTGTACATCATCCATGTGAGACAGGTTGCAGTCTCAGAATTGTGATGTCATCACTTATTATTTAAAGGGCCTCTGTTCAGTATGCTTTGCCCTTGCGTTGTCTCAAACCTGTTTGTGAGTTCCAGTTCCTGTGTATTAATTGGCTGTTTATAACTGGTTCCTGATCCCTGGTTTGTTCCTGACTCTGCTGTTCTCCTTGTTCATGATTCCGGCTCGTCTGACTACTCGCTTTGGCTCCTGACTCAGCTCGTCTGACTATTCGCTTTGGCTCCTAACTCGGCTCGTCTGACTACCAGCTCTGGTTTTGACTCTTGGCTTGTTATTTGACTTGTGGACATTTTATTATTTTTTGCTATTAATAAAGGTGTGATTATTTTTGCACTTCTTGTCTCAGTCTGATTCCTGGCACCCTGACATTACGCAAGGGCCATGAATCCTGATGGTGCTAATAATTCACGTTTACCTACCATCATTTACAGGATGAATGAACAGGATCACAGCTTGGATCAATTTGCACTAGCCCTGCAAACCCTGCTGACTTGCACTGCACATTTGTACCAAAGTGACCCGCAACTTATGGCTGCTCCTATTTCCGCTGCTGCACCTAGTCCTACCAGGAGCATGTCCGGTTCTGCACCTCTACCTCAGCGATATGGAGATGATCCTATTCAGTGCAGAGGGTTTTTGAACCAGGTGGGCATTTACTTTGAGATGTTACCTCAGGTGTTTCCCTCTGACAGATTTCTCATCTCGTTACTCTCTGACACAGCTCTTGCCTGGGCTAATCCCTTGTGGGAGACTAATAAACCTGTGATTTCAAATTACCCTGAATATGTGGCCTCCTTTTGAAGGGTATTTGATGTTCCAGCTCGCTCCTCCTCTGCTGCTAAATGACTCATGTCCATTCAGCAAGGTACAAGATCTGTTGCTCAGTATGCCATTGAGTTCCGTATGCTTGCCGCAGAGATAGGTTGGAACAATGAAGCTCTTGTTGCCGCCATCTTTTATGGGCTCTCTGATACAATTAAATACGAAGTTGCTGCCAGAGATTTACCAGAGGATCTCAAGGCATTGGTGTCTTTTTTTATCCTAATTGACATCAGACTCAGAGAGAGGCCCTCTTTCAAGGAGTGCTTGCTCCTCCTGTTAAGTTGTCTCCTACGTATTCATTCCCACCCATGTCTCCCTCTCCTCCCATGCCTCCTGGTCCCGAGTCACCAGGTACTGCTGAGCCAATGCAGTTGGGATTCACGCGTCTCTCCGCGGCGGAGAGGGCCTTTAGGAGGAGGGAGGGGCTCTGCCTCTATTGTGGGTTACAGGGTCACCTTTTGAAGTTTTGTCCTACACGGCCAGAAAAACTATCACACCTAAAGTCCTGTTAGGGGCAGACCTTGGGTGGTTTATCCTCGTCCCCCAAACCGCTAAAGGAGAATCCTTTGGTGATGGTTGTCTTTTCCTGGGTGGACTCCTCCATAGTCACCCAGGCTCTTGTTAACTCCTGTGCTGCTGGGCTATTTCATTGACAGTGCTTTTGTATCAAAGCACTCAATTCCTGTTTTGTCTCGGTCCAATACGCTTACTATTGAGGCCATTGATGGCAGGCCCCTTCAGCCTGCACTTGTTATTCATGAAACTGCTCCATTATCCATGGCTGTTGGGGCTCTCCATTTTGAAACCCTCCAGTTCCAGGTGATAAATTATCTGCATTTTCCAGTTGTTCTGGGTTATCCCTGGCTCCAAAAGCACAATCCCAGTCTCGACTGGCGCAGGTCCGAAATGTTGTCATGGTCTTCGCAAAGTATTTCCACTTGTCTTCGGAAACCAGTTAAAGTCTTGTGCACTTCTTCGGTATCTCAATTGCCAGAGGAGTACCGAGAGTTCCTAGACAATTTTGACAAGGTGCGTGCCAGTATGTTGCCTCCTCATCGGTCTTACAATTGTGCCATAGACCTGCAACCCGGAGCCATTCCTCCTCGGGGCCGGGTTTACCCTCTGTCTGTTGCGGAGAATTGTGCTATGGAGGAGTATGTTGCCGATGCTCTGTCGCAGGGGATCATCCGCAAATCCTGCTCTCCTGCAGGGGCTGGCTTCTTCTTTGTGAAGAAAAAGGGTGGCGAGTTAAGACCATGCATCGATTATAGGGGTCTTAATCATCTTTCCATTAAGAATGCTTACCCTATTCCGCTCATTACGGAACCCTTTCACCGCCTCAAGGGAGCTGCAGTCTTTACTAAACTTGATTTAAGAGGAGCGTACAATCTCGTTAGGATCAAGGAGGGCCACGAATGGAAAACAGCATTTAACACCAGGAGTGGGCATTATGAGGGCCCTTTGCGGGGCATGCCCCAAAGAATTCAGCTCTTTTGCCTGTAAAAAAAATACATACAATACCCCCCCCCAACATTACAACCCACCACCCACATACCCCTAATCTAACCCAAACCCCCCTTACATAAACCTAACACTAAGCCCCTGAAGATCTTCCTACCTTATCTTCACCATACCAGGTTCACCGATCGATCCAGAAGAGCTCCTCCGATGTCTTGATCCAAGCCCAAGCGGGGGGCTGAAGATGTCCATGATCCGGCTGAAGTCTTCATCCAAGCGGGAGCTGAAGAGGTCCATGATCCGGCTGAAGTCTTCTATCAACGGCATCTTCAATCTTCTTTCTTCCGGATCCATCTTGCAGACTTCCTACGCGGAACATCCTGCTGGCCCGACGGACTACCGATGAATGAAGGCTCCTTTAAGGGACGTCATCCAAGATGGCGTCCCTCGAATTCCGATTGGCTGATAGGATTCTATCAGCCAATCGGAATTAAGGTAGGAATATTCTGATTGGCTGATGGAATATGGTGAAAATAAGGAATAAATAAATAGGAAGATCTTCAGGGGCTTAGTGTTAGGTTTATTTAAGGGGGGTTTGGGTTAGATTAGGGGTATGTGGGTGGTGGGTTGTAATGTTGTGGGGGGGGGTATTGTATGTGGGGTTTTTTACAGGCAAAAGAGCTGAATTCTTTGGGGCATGCCCCGCAAAGGGCCCTGTTCAGGGCTGGTAAGGTAAAAGAGCTTTGAACTTTAGTAATTTAGAATAGGGTGGGGCATTTTTTTATTTTGGGGGTCTTTGTTATTTTATTAGGGGGCTTAGAGTAGGTGTAATTAGTTTAAAATTGTTGTAATATTTTTCTGATGTTTGTAAATATTTTTTTATTTTTTGTAACTTAGTTCTTTTTTATTTTTTGTACTTTAGTTAGTTTATTTCATTGTAGTTATTTGTAGATGATGACTGGAGTCAGCTGCTTTGTCAGGGAAATCAGGATCTAAGAGCAAGTTTTCTCTGTGAAAAAATCACAAAAAGACAAAGGCGCCTTTTCTTTTAATATCTAGTGTCATGAGACACTGAGATTTTTATTTTATTAATAAAATGTGGTTTTATTTAAACCTCTTTGTGAGAGTCTGAGCTCTATCAGTCCGGCAAGACGTTGGAGAAACCAGTTTCCTTGCAGTGTCAGTGAGCTGGGACACTGTGAGATCCCACTCTGCTTGATTTAGCACAATTGGGTGCTGCTCCACTTGTGAGTACCTTTTTGATAACCTAACAAATCTCTTTCATAAACTGTATTACACCAGGCGCCTTTGTCTTTTTGTGATTTTTTCACAGAGAAAACTTGCTCTCACCTCCTGAGAAACCTAGTGGTAAGTGTTTTGTTCCAGAGAATCTTCAAATTAAACTTTTGCACACTTACCACTATCCTAAAGCCACAGGTCACCCAGGCAAGAACCAAATGATTTGGTCTGTCACTCGACAATTCTGGTGGCCAGGTCTTCATTCTGATGTTGCTGCGTATGTTGACTCCTCGACGTCTTCCTGTGGGTCTTCTCCAACCTATTTCTAATGGTGAGCGTCCTTGGACACATCTTTCCATGGACTTCATTGTCGAGCTCCCTGTTTCCAATGGCAATACTGTTATCCTTATGGTGATTGACCGTTTTTCTAAAATGTCACATTGCATTCCCTTGATGAAGCTGCCTACCGCTCAGGAGCTTGCTTCAGTTTTTGCCCTGGAGGTCTTCCATTTACATGTTTTACCCATGGAGATAGTGTCGAACCGGGGTAGCCAGTTTGTCTCCAGATTTTGGCGTTCCTTTTGTTCTCAAATGGGGATCCAGCTTTCCTGCTCCTCAGCATATCACCCTCAATCCAATGGGGTTGCGGAACGGTCTAATCAAGCTCTGGAACAGTTCCTCCATTACTATGTCTCAGATCACCACAATAATTGATCTAAACTGTTACCTTGGGCAGAGTTTTCTTGTAATAGTGCTATTAATGCTTCCTCCAGGTTATCCCCGTTTATGGCGAATTATGGGTTTCAACCAGCCTTGTTGCCCGATTCATTCATGTCTCAGGGTATTACGGCTTTGGAGGAGCATCTCCGGCAACTCCATTCTACGTGGGTGTAGATTCAGGATTGCCTATGCAGTGCCAAAAGTTCCAGGCTGATCGTAGGTGTCTGCCCGCGCCTTCCTACCAAGTTGGTGAGAGGGATTGACTGTCCTCCCGCAACTTGAACCTTTGTGTGCCTTCCAATAAACTGGCTGCCCATTATGTTGGTCCTTTTCGAATACTCCGACGGGTCAATCCTGTGGTCCGACACTATCTCCATGGGTAACCCATGTAAATGGAAGACCTCCCGGGCAAAAATTGAAGCAAGCTCCTGAGCGGTAGGCAGCTTCATCAAGGGAATGCAATGTGACATTTTAGAAAAACGGTCAGTCACCATAAGGATAACAGTATTGCCATTGGAAACAGGGAGCTCGACAATGAAGTCCATGGAAAGATGTGTCCAAGGACGCTCACCATTAGAAATAGGTTGGAGAAGACCCACAGGAAGACGTTGAGGAGTCTTATTCTGTGCACAAACTTGACCTTTCTTGTGCAATGCGCATTTCCAATGTTTTTCATGTCTCCCTCTTGAAACCATTGGTTTGTAATCGGTTTACCACTGTGTTGTCTCTTCCCCATCCTATCTTTGTTGACAACCATGAAGAATATGAGGTCAGCAGCATTATTGACTCTCGTATGTTCAGGGGCCGCGTACAGTATTTGGTTCACTGGAGGGGCTATGGTCCAGAGGAGCGTTCATGGGTTACCTCCTCTGATGTTCATGCTCCCGCCCTCCTCCGTGCCTTCCATGCCCATTTCCCCAATAAGCCTTTTGTCCTCCCGCGGGGGAGGGGTCGTTGAGGGGAGGGTACTGTCAGGGTTTTTTTCCTACTTTGTTTGCCATGTGCTGCTGGCAGCCATGTTACTCACCTCTCTTGCTGACTCTGGTGCATAGTGTGTGATGCTGCTCATTTCCTGCACGCCCTTTTATGGCCAGACTGGTGTACATCATTCATGTGAGACAGGTTGCAGTCTCAGAATTATGATGTCATCACTTATTATTTAAAGGGCCTCTGTTCAGTATGCTTTGCCCTTGCGTTGTCTTATATATCCTATGTAAATGCTTAATGATGTACCGGTTTGCAAAGTAAACAAGGTCCAGGTGTGCTGTAGTGAAGATTTGTATGTGTGCAATGTGGAGTAGTTGTTTGCATTTGCGCATGCTTAGATTGAGTTTCTAAATCAACTTATGTTTTTAGGGAATGTGTATAATGCGATAATGTCATAGAGATCGTTTGCATAACATTATCATAATTTAGTATTGCAAAATCCAAATTATGATTTTTGATCGCATCGTATTTGTTAAAGTAAATGTAAGTTTTGATGCAAAAAATTTGATTTAAAACAGTGGCACTTTAATTCATCAAAATTTACATTTAACTCATTTTGTGGAAAAATACTTACCTTTTAAACTTGACAGCTGCTCCAGATTCCCCCCGGTCATCGCAAGCCATTTCTGACATCAGAAATGATGGATGGGTCATCCTCCAATCATGGCTTCCCCCCCCCCCCCCGGGGGAATCAGTGTCTGATTCAACGCCGTGATTGGAGGAAGCTGGATTCCTCATTTTAGACCCAGGAAGAGGCTTTGTGACGAGCGGAAGAAGCTGGAGCAGCTGTCAAGATTAAAAGGTAAGTATTTTTTCACAACACGAGTGAAATGTAAATTTTGATGAAATAAAGTGCCCCTGTTTTTAATCAAATTTTTAAAAACCGGGCACTTTAGCATCAAAATTTAAAAATAAAATGTTTATTTTTAAAAATCTTTCCTAATCACCAATGCGAATGTTTGGTCTGTTTATCAGTCTGTAATTATTTTTTCTTGTTCTTTTGTTCCGTGATGCAGATCCAAATGTATTTTTTTAATCCTCGTTTTGTGTAAATATTATGTAGTATATGTTGTAAATGATTGTGAATGTTGAATGCGAATGTGCTATGTTGTGTGAGCGATTGTTGTTTGTACATTTGAAATGGTTATTCTTTGTGTCCATTAAGTTGTATGTGTAATATGACTGAGCAATGTGTAGTTCTCACTATATCGAGTGTTAGATGAAAAATCTGTTTATTTTTCAGTTTGCATTGATCTCTATGGGGGAATCCATTACGCTTCCATGATTATGCAAGTGAAATAAACGCGGTATTTGTGTTAACGTGATTCGTAACAACGTTGTTTTCAGACTTGTAACACCTACGTTACCAAGAGTGCGCAATGAACATTACGCATGCACTATTTGCGCACAGCCATAATGAAAAACTCGTAATCCATCTGCTATTAAATTATATTAAAACCTATGCTTACTAACAGAACTTTAAAAGTAACTAAAATTACTTTAAAAGAAAATACATTACAAAAAATAAAAATACTAACAGAACCAAACAAAAAAAACTACCCTTTACAAAAAATTTAAAAAAATCTAATGATTACACAAAAATAACAAAACCTACCTTTACAAAAAATAACAAAAGCTACCCTTACAAAAAAATAACAATTTTCTGTTAGTTTTTTTTTATTTTGGGGGCTTGAGGGGTTGTAATGTTAGGGGGTAATTGTTTTATTTTATGCAAAAGAGCTGTTAGCTTTAGGGTAATGCCCTACAAAAGTCCCTTTAATTTGTAGAATATTTTTATTTTATTTTGGGGTGTTTTTTGGGGGGTTATTAGAATAGGAATATTTTTTTTTATTTTTGGTAATTTCGTTTGTTATTTTTTTGTAAGGGTAGTTTGTGCTATATTTTGTAATGGTAGGTTTTGTTATTTTTGTCTAAATGTTAGGTTTTTTATTTTTTGTAAAGGGTAGTTTGTTTTTGGTAATGTTAGGTTTTTTATTTTTTGTAATGTATTTTTTTTTAAGTAATGTTAGTTGCTTTAGGGTAAGCTTGGGTTTTAATTTAATTTTACAGTATAGATTTTATTTAATTTATGGATATTTTAATTAGGGTTTAGTTGTTAGTTTATTATTATTGCGATGTCGGGGGATGGCGGTTTAGAGATTAATAATTTATTTAGTTTGCGTTGTGGGAGATGGCAGTTTAGGGGTTAATAATGTATTTAGATAGTTTGCGATGAGGGGGATGGCAGTTTAGGGTTAATAGTGTATTTATGTACTTTGTGATGTGGGGGTATGGTGGTTTAGGGGTTAATAGTTTTATTTAGTGTTTACATTGTGGTGTGATGACGGATTAGGGGTTATTAGACTAGGTGCTTATGGTAGGGGGTTTTTTTCACTTGTTTTGTCATTTTCGCAAGTAAACTGTTTTTTTTCGCTTTTTTTTTCTCGATTGATTTCTATGGGAGAGCAAATGCACGCGCACGCCAAAACTCCACTAGCGATATTTTAAATCCTCGGGCTACCGCAAGGAAAAAAACTTCTTTTTTTCAACTTTTTTTTTTTAAAGCTTAATATTATTCCACCAGGGAAATAGAAGTACAGTTGAGCATCCTTAAATAATTTCGCCAGTCCAGAGACCTTTAGATCAACACGCTTGTAATATACGCCCTAACCCGCCTGCGTTAAAAGTTTACTTCCAGCAGTATTAGCGCTCAAGCGAAAAAATATATTTTGCCTGCCTATTGTAATCTGGCCCTATGTTGGTACACAAGATAAAAATAGCTACGCGTTTCTCAGCCTAAGCATACAACTTTTTCACACAACTTTTTTTTTAAGCCTAAATTATGTCTGTATTACTGTGCAGTGGTATCATATTAAATCAAGTGTATAAACTGACAATTCTCTTAGTTATAAAAAAGGCTTTATATACAAAAATAGAAATAAATAATTGTATAAACTGCTTGATTACCACAGAGATTACAAACATATCATGGTTTACATTCCCCTGACAGTTCATTGTTGCGCACATTTTACTTGATTGCTAAAGGCACAAATTATTTTCCCTTCTCTAATAAATATAAATGTCAATATTATGGTCATTAAATTGTCCAACGAGTGTTTCAAAAAGTGAGCAATAACAAACAACAGGCGACGCAATAATCATTTGTGAAGAAATATCCAGCAGCGTGTAGGACAAAAAAGTAAAAAAGCAAAGAGCTCGGAAACTACAAATTATAATATATGTACATATATGTTTTTATAAACGTTTAGAATTTATTTGCATTCTACTATACATAATCTCAAAATAATGGACTTATAGGAAATCGTTTGTAGTGCAGTGATTTTATTAATCTCTGCTTAAGTACAAGGTCGATACAGAATTTATAACAACAGTAGGTTTGTGTAATTAATGCCTCTTTTGTGAAATATGACATTGTCAGAAAGATTTGTATTTTTAAGAGTTAGAAAATTGATCAAAACTTTAATTTGTTACTTTATTGTACTTACAAAGGCAACTTTTTATACATGACAAATGCAAGTAAGGTTTTCATTTTCACTTTTCAAAACAGGTTATTATATTGATTCATTTAGAAGTTGACATGTTCTTTATATAATCATTTTCCTAAGAAAGCTAGAAAGAAATATCCATATTGTCTAAGTTCTAGTAATAATGTAGTGCTCAAAATAGTTAAGAGATAAAATCACCATTACATGATTAATATTTAAAGTAATATAATCACAGAAGATAGATTAGAAAAATAGATAGATAGACAGACAAACAGATAGATAAAATAGATAAGATAGATAGATTTGCTCCAATTATTTGCCCATATGCCTTTATTACATGATAAGTGTTTAAGATTTTACTCAAGTGTACAAAAACTGAACAATTTTAAACAAATTCTGCCCACCATGTGGAGAATATGTGACCTCATCAATAAAATCACAGATGCCATTGACAAATTGTAGTTGCCCCTAATCCTGTAAATACTATATATATATATATATATATATATATATATATATATATATATATACACACATATATAAAGTATCTCACAAAAGTGAGTACACCCCTCACATTTTTGTAAATATTTTATTATATCTTTTCATGTGACAACACTGAAGAAATTACACTTTGCTAGAAAGTAGTGAGTGTGCAGCCTGTAAAACAGTGTAAATTTGCTGTCCCATCAAAATAACTCAACACACAGCCATTAATATCTAAACCGTTGGCAACAAAAGTGAGTAAACCCCTAAGTGGAAATGTCCAAATTGGGCCCAATTACCTATTTTCCGTCCCCGGTGTCATGTGACTAGTTAGTGTTACAAGGTCTCTGGTGTGAATGGGGAGCAGGTGTGTTAAATTTGGTGTTATCGCTCTCACACTCACTCATACTGGTCACTGGAAGTTCAACATGGCACCTGGTGGCAAAGAACTCTCTGAGGATCTGAAAAAAACAATTGTTGCTCTACATAAAGATGGCCTAGGCTATAAGAAGATTGCCAAGACCCTGAAACTGAGCTGCAGCACGGTGGGCAAGACCATTCAGCGGTTTCACAGGCCAGGTTCCACTCAGAACAGGCCTCGCCATGGTTGACCAAAGAAGTTGAGTGCACATGCTCAGCGTCATATCCAGAGGTTGTCTTTGGGAAATAGACGTATGAGTGCTGCCAGCATTGCTGCAGAGGTTGAAGGGGCGGGGGGTCAGCCTGTCAGTGCTCAGACTATACGCTGCACACTGCATCAAATTGGTCTGCATGGCTGTCGTCCCAGAAGGAAGCCTCTTCTAAAGATGATGCACAAGAAACCCCGCAAACAGTTTGCTGAAGTCAAGCAGACTAAGGACATGGATTACTGGAACCATGTCCTGTGGTCTGATGAGACCAAGATAAACTTATTTGGTTCAGATGGTGTCAAGCGTGTGTGGCAGCAACCAGGTGAGGAGTACAAAGACATGTGTGTCTTGCCTACAGTCAAGCATAGTGGTGGGAGTGTCATGGTCTGGGCCTGCATTAGTGCTGACGGCACTGGGGAGCTACAGTTCATTGAGGGAGCCATGAATGCCAACATGTACTGTGACATACTTAAGCAAAGCATGATCCCCTCCCTTCGGAGACTGGGCCACAGGGCAGTATTTCAACATGATAATTACCCCAAACACACCTCCAAGACGACCTCTGCCTTGCTAAAGAAGCTGAGGCTAAAGGTGATGGACTGGCCAAGCATGTCTCCAGACCAAAATGCTATTGAGCATCTGCGGGGCATCCTCAAACAGAATGTGGGGGAGCGCAAGATCTCTAACATCCACCAGCTCCGTGATGTCATCATGGAGGCGTGGAAGAGGACTCCTGTGAAGCTATAGTGAACTCCATGCCCAAGAAGGTTAAGGCAGTGCTGGAAAATAATGGTGGCCACACAAAATATTGACACTTTGGGCCCAATTTGGACATTTCCACTTAGTGGTGTACTCAATTTTGTTGCCAACAGTTTAGACATTAATGGCTGTGTGTTGAGTTATTTTGAGGGGACAGCAAATTTACACTGCTATACAGACTGTACACTCACTACTTTACATTGTAGTAAAGTGTAATTTCTTCAGTGTTGTCACATGAAAAGATATAATAAAATATTTAAAAAAATATTAGGGATGTGCTCACTTTTGTGAGATACTATATATATATATATATATATATATATATATATATATATATATATATAGAGAGAGAGAGAGAGAGTATATACTGCATATGTATATATATATATATATATATATATATATATATATATATACAACACACAGAGAAAGTCTCTCACTTACAAGCTCTCAGCTAAGATTAAAAGCAAAAATTGAAGGGTTACTGCATCTGGCCAAATGGGACAAGCCCAGGTACCACATTTTGCCAGATGCGGTAACTAACCCTTTCATTTTTGCTTTTGATCTTAGCTGAGAGCTTGTAAGTGTTTTGTAATTTTCCCTATGGGCCTTGCACCCAGACCTGTCTGGAGTTAACTGCCTGTGACTCTGGGGACAGCACAGCTTCCTGTGAGTGCCATTGAGCACCCAGGGCTGAGTATGTTGCAGGGTCATGGGATGTGTACCCAGTCCAGTTTGAGAGTGCAGTCCCCTTCTGTGTTTTGTATATAAGTATATATATATATATATATATATATATACGTTGATTGGAGCAGCCGTGTTAGTCCAAGATTTAGATATCAAAATAACAAGAGTATTGCATTGCTTTTAATCTTAATCCTAGCTAAAGGAGAAGCTATCAGCATAAGGTTTAATTCTTGTAATGAGAAGACCTTCATATCCCAATGGGAGGATAAACATTGCTATTTCATTTGTGATGTCTCAATTGTGATATATCAGCATGGAATCAATATGTGTAAAGATGTGAAATGATGTATACAGGGGTAATATAAGATAGTCAAAAAAGGAGAAAGGAAAGAAAAAAAAAGAAGGAATAATAATAATGACAAACGTGTGGACATCGTCTTACCTGTGTAGTTATGCATAGAGAGTGTGGAATATACAATGTAATTAACTATATGAAAGTACATTATAAAAAATGATCAAAACTACTTAACCAATTAATCTAAATCTTAAGGTTAAAGGGACCTTCTGGTCAAAATTTAAATGCACATAAATGAATTTCATCTTTGAACATCTTTGAAACATATTTGCAATATACATATATTGACTAAAATGCTTCTAGTAAACGCTATCACTGTTTTAGTGTTAACATTTTTCTCTGCACGTGCACATGAAACATAACTAGATATTCTCAGTGCACCATCATTTTAAATACTGCAGCTGCTCAGAGAGCCAGTGGGGCTTGTATCATTTTAGCAATTAATAAATTGAGTCATTACCATTACCGGATGATAAAAGTACTTTAGGCTCTCTGAGCAAATGCTGTGTTTATAATGCTGCTGCACGGTGCATACTTAAATATACTAAGCTATAACTTTTATTAGAAGCATTTTTGCTAATACATGTATATTACATGCCTCTATTCAAAACTGAAATGAATCCATGTGAATTCCAATTTTTGGCTGGAATGTCCCTTTAAGGGCTTCCCTAATTAGTTGCTTATATTTTAACTACGAAATAAACCAATAACATCAATCTGGATAGCCTTGAAATAACTACAGTATTAGAAAAGGTATTAGTGCTGCAAGGTTTGAAACACTTAAAGGGACAGTAAACACAATCAGACTCTCACCTTTAAAAAATAATGTATCCAATATGTTTATGTCCCACAAAAGTTGGCTGCTTTATCCAGAAAAGGAACAAGTTACATTTATCTAAACAAAATGATCGAGCAGGGTAGAGAACACTTTAACGTGGTTTTACAGAAATATGCACCGCCAGGAGGGTTTTTTCACTAAACTGAGAACTTTTGGGGGATATATATATATATATAATTAAAAAATTGCCAGGAGTCCGTATAGTATTGAAAGTAAAATTGAACTTTTATTTGTAAAACATACTAAAATACATGGGATAAGCATATCCCTGTGCCTAACGAACTGGCTGACGCGTTTCGGTAAAAACCATACTCATAGCCGTTTTTACTGAAATGAGTCAGCCAGTTCGTTAGGGACAGGGATATGCTTATCCCATGTATTTTAGTATGTTTTACAAATAAAAGTTACATTTTACTTTCAATACTATACGGACTCCTGGCAATTTTTTCATTTGAATCTTGCTATTGCCAGTTTAGCCGGTAGCAGTCCATCTGCAATTGAACCCCTGTACTTTACCCATACGCAAAAGTGTGTATCAGCATATGAGGATTCCCCACACAGACAGGACCGATGACGTCATTACGGTAATCGACGCGCCGCTCTGCGCACAGTGGACGGACGAGGGTTCCTGTGGTGGTCGAACATACAGAAGGTGAGACGCTGGTCAAGAGCAAGAATCCAGGAACTGCTGTTTACACTTCAGTTTGAGGAAACCGTATGAGAAGCCTGGTAAGGCATAATATACTTGTACTATTCATGTTATACACACTCTAATGTAACTCAGTGAAGGATTGAGCAAGACTCCGGTCTAAGTTATTGCAAATATTGTGCACGGTACGGGACTGATTGGTTTACGGAGTAAGGGAGCCTGTTTAGGCAAGAGAAACTATCCCTGAATTTAACCACTAACACATACCGGTATCTGGTGAAGGATCCACGGACAAAAACACACAACCAAACCACTTAGCATATGGCTAAATGCACTACAGACATGGATGATTAAGGACACTGAAAGTTTATACTTGTTACAGGGTTCATACAAAGGGAACTTTTGGAATTTTTGCTTTTCCTTGTTACAAACACACACACAAACTCGCTTGCAATGGTAACCGCTATCCTAAGTAAGTGAAATGTTAAATCTCCACTGATGCCACTATATAAATACCTGGTAAGACCTCACCTTGAGTATAGAGTGCAGTTCTGGGGTCCAATCTCCAAAAAAATACACGCAATGGACTTTTGTCTTTTTTCCACCTCATCTACTATATTACTATGATATTGAAAGGGGAGGTGTCTTACTGTATATTTGGTTATACTGTATGTATTTCTCAGCTAATGCCTTTAGATAAATGAGTGTTTTTTTTTAATTATTTGAAGATCCTAAAGAAATCCAAATGAATAAAATGCAGTAATGAAGTTCAATGAGAGGATAGAGCAGCCTTTAACCTATAATATTAATTTTCTGATAGACCAGATTTCTAAATGACGGTGCACTTAAATTGACAGCGTTGCCTGCAAGTCTATTTTTCCTTGTTTTGGGGTATGTCCCTGCCTATGTAGGAATTATTCTTATTGACAGCTGATAATAAGGATGTGTTGGCAACTACGTTCTCTAAAGTTATCTGAGTTTATGTAATAAACTATTTATTTAAAGGGACAGCCTACTCCAGAATTGATATTGTTTAAAAGATAGATAATAACTGGTGTATCTGGTGTCTAAAAGGCCCCATGGTAATCACAGAGGTAAAAAGTGTATTAATATAACAGTGTTGGTTATGCAAAACTGGGGAATGGGTAATAAAGGGATTATCTATCTTTTTTTAACAACAACATTTCTGGAGTAGACTGTCCCTTTAAGCTTGTGCAAAAAATAAATAAATAAAAATAAAAAAATAAGTTCAAGAATACAAGAATACAGAAATAGTGTATTCCAAAAACCCACACATAAATCGCAATGTATACTTAGCCACTATTACATTAACGTAAAAAATAGAAATAGTATACTTAAAAAAACCACACATAAACCACAGTGTATACTTAGCCCTTAATACATTGTTTTATCCAAATTTTTTTAGATTAATAAGGTTTTTCTTTTTTTTACAAAATAAAGCAGAAGCTATCAGCATAAGGTTTAATTCTTATAATGCTAAGACCTTCAATACCAAATGGGAGGCTAAACATTGCTATTTCATGTGTGATGTCTCAGTTGATGAAATGAATATATTGAAATACTGGAATATTAAATTATCAACAAATTATATCAATCTACAGTGTCATATTTAGACATTGAAATGTTATTCTGTAAACAGTAGTTAAAAAAATCTAACCAGATATTGACCACTTTATTTTAAAAAAGATAGCCCCAGTTTCTTCAGATGGGTGAACAACATCGAAAAGAATCCATTTCCATCCATTATAATGAATTGCAGTGATCCAACTGTTTCATAAACAACAAACACACCAGATGACAAACACATTTGTTGAAAACAATTATGGTCTTCCAGGCTTTGAACTATCACTTCCAGATGTGTGAGACCTAGATACAGATTATCTTTTAACCTATACAAATGATAAAGAATGTGCAAGTGATAAATGGTCCTAACATTGACCAGTTATTTTTAACTTTCTCAACCATAGTTTTAAAGTTAGAAAAATGATTCTGTAAATTCTATCAATGTTAGGAAAAATCCATCGTTATATACAATATATAATATATAGCAAAGAAGCTGTTATATATGAAAGAGCTCCCACTGTGACAATAAATAGCTAATCAAAGTTATATCACAGAAGTTATCCCAGTTGTGAGTCTATGTATTTACTAAAATCTAATTTATATACTATATTAAACATATATTTCCTTTGTAGAAAGCCTGAGCTTTTCCCCACAAAAAGTGAAATCTGTGATCTAACTTAAAGAGATAGTAAACACCAAACGTGTTATTGTTCAAAAAGGTAGATAATCCCTTTATTACCCATTCCACTGTTTTGCATAACCAACACAGTTATATTTATACACTTTTTACCTCTGCCCGCACATTGATAAATCTACCCCCACCAGCGTAAGCACAATGTTATTTATATGAAACACGTGAACTAACGCCCTCTAGCTGTGAAAAACAGTCAAATGGATTCAGATAAGAGGTGGCCTTCAAGGGCTTAGAAATTAGCATATGAGCCTACCTAGGTTTAGATTTCAACAAAGAATACCAAGAGAACAAAGCAAATTTGATGATAAAAGAAAATTAGAAAGTTGTTTAAAATTAGATGCCCTATCTGAATCATAAATATTTAATTTGGATTTTACTATCCCTTTAAAAAAGCAAAAAAACAAAAAAAAAATAAACAGCTATTTGATTTGCAGTATTCAAAGGATAGAGAATTAGATTTTTGGCCTCTTAAAAAAGGTGGTTGATGTCTTGTTAGTACAAGTTATGGTAAAACATATTCAAAATATATTCCTCAAGATTTAAAAAGTTGTTATTCAAAAGTAAGATGGTTATGGTTATATGGTACTACAGACTGGTATAGACTGCATCTAACATAGGCCTATAGGGGAAGAAGGGAGACAGGCACAATAGGCAAGTTATGGCCATTTTGTTCATACGTCTAAATTAAATTATTTAGGGCTACATTACGAGTGGAGCGGTATTTTGCGTTCTCGCTTGTGCATTAACTGCGCTAGAAGTAAGCTTTTTGTTGAAATTAAAAAGTTTTCTCATGAATGCTAACCCAACGCCCACAATAAGATGAAGTTAGAATATCGCGACCATGTTAACTTATTCCCCCATAGAAGTAAAAAAAAAACACCCTAGTGGATTTAGTGCAACTGGCTCTGATGATAGAACCTGGTGGCAGAATTTTAAACAACTTTTCAATTTACTTTTCCCTCCATTCTCATTGTATCCTTTGTTGAAAGATCTGTAATTCACTCACTGCTGGGAGCTAGCTTAACATAGCTTAACATACCGGATAAACCAATTATAAGAGTCTTATATGTGCAGCTACCAATCATAAGATAGCTCTAAGTAGTGCATTGCTGCTCTTGAGTCTACCCAGGTATGCTTTTCAACAAAAGATACCATGAGACTGAAGCAAATTAGCTAAAAGAAATACATTGGAAAGTTGTTTAAAATTGCAAACTTTAGGGTAGAATTTTTAGTGAATCATGTCCGCCCTTAATTGCTAAATGCCGACAGCATACGCTTTCGGCATTTAACGTTGCACAAGCAGTTCTGGTGAACTGCTTGTGCAATGCCGCCCCCTGCAGATTTGCGGCCAATCGTCCGCTAGCAGGAGGTGTCAATCAACCCGATCGTATGTGATCAGAGGTGGCGTACAAGTTAAGGAGCAGCGGAAACAGTTACATTCAGGGCCATTCGGCCCTTGTTAAATCGGCCCCTTTATCTGAATTATGACAATTTCATTTTGACTTTACTTTCCCTTTTTCCCATGATGCTCTCCTGTTTCCATCTTCCAACAGCCATTCTCATACACTTTAGTTTGGCTTTTCTGTTGGCTTACTTTACAATATGAAATGTCATAAAAGACACGCATATACCAGCTACTCTAACAAAAGATCTATGTGCATTTATAGTGATTAGTATACAAAACACTGCACCATAATATTATTTATTTTCATTGGAAAGGTTAATAACTGCTGTAGGGTAACTGCTAATAAGTATAAGCTAAGAATGTAATGAAGCAAGATCCTACCACTCTATTTTCCATTAATGGATGTACATTTTGCATGGGCACATTGTGTTTTGGCCAAAGCATTCAAAGTTCCTGGCCTGCAACAACCTTGGTATTTAGAGTTATATGGTGTTCTGTGTATTATAATACATGGGATAAATATAGCTCATTTAAAAAATAATATAGATATTTAAACCAATTATAAGTAATACTCTTGTTTATTTGACATATACATGAGAGAGTGAAAAGATGTAGAATACTTTCATGTCATAGCTGCAATTGTTAATATAAGAATCTGTTGCAACTTAACAGTCAGAAGCCTAGATTTATAAACGCTTGTGAGGTACCTTATTGTAAAGCTAAGGTCTTGTTTGGAATTCATTAAAGGGATAAGAAACACAATTTATTTCTACTTTCATGCAAACGAAGCTCTATCTGTCAGCAGTTTTGAAAGAAAACTTTTTCCCAATGTTGCACAGTTGCAAGATAAAGTTTGTGAACTTTGCAACAATTACTCATAAAGGGCTAGATTACAAATGGAGAGCAAGTTTAAAGTGTTCCCGTAAACGGGCAAATCTGTCACATATATATTTATGTGTTTTAATATGTGTATATACAAATATTATGTATATATTCATATACATATTTATTTTAAAAATGCTGCCCATAGCTGTGCAACTTACCCCTTTCAGTGCGCTAGGTTCTGTGCCGTGTCTATAGGCATCAGAATAAGGCTCCCATTAGAACCTATAGAGGTGCGCTCTTTTGAGCGCAAACCTTCCATGCAATGCAAATGTGAGGTTTGCGTTCCTTTCGTAATTTGGCCCAAAATGTGGTTTGATCTTAATCTAAGTCACAATTATAGACAAAAGCAATCTGACTAAACAAATATGAAACAAATTGCTGTGCTTGTCAAATTTTTATTGAAGATATTGAGTCATGGGGCAGGCGGTGTTTGTGTTTGTCTATAATTGTGACTTAGATGAAGATCAAGCCACATTTTATGAGTACAAATTGCAGAAATCCAGGTAATTCCAAAGGCTTCACAAACTTTTTCTTGCAACTGTATATATATAGGATTGAAGGGAAACGGCACACACCATCTGTCCAACCACCTGGTGCTCTGCAATAAATGCGTATACAAAAATAGCAAACAATCCCCATGGCTGGCATCCGTATCTCCCGGGTTATCCAACGAGCAGGAGCAAACAGGATTTTCCAAAAAAGCCTTTAGCAGACAAGCAATATAACAAGGGCCTGAACCCAAACGTTTTGGCTCTCGCATGGAGGCCGTGCAAATAAAGGCTCCTGTGAGAGCCGAAACGTTTGGGTTCAGGTCCTTGTTATATTGCTTGTCTATTAAAGGCTTTTTTGGAAAATCCTGTTTATGCCTGCTCGTTGGATAACCCGGGAGATACAGATGCCAGCCGTGGGGATTATCTGTTATTGTTATATATATATATACAGTGGGGCAAAAAAGTATTTAGTCAGCCACCAATTGTGCAAGTTCTCCCACTTAAGAAGATGAGAGAGGCCTGTAATTTTCATCATAGGTATACCTCAACCATGAGAGACAAAATGTGGAAACAAATCCAGACAATCACATTGTCTGATTTGGAAAGAATTTATTTGCAAATTATGGTGGAAAATAAGTGTTTGGTCAATATCAAAAGTTCATCTCAATACTTTGTTATATATCCTTTGTTGGCAATGACAGAGGTCAAACGTTTTCTGTAAGTCTTCACAAGGTTGTCACACACTGTTGCTGGTATGTTGGCCTATTTCTGCATGCAGATCTCCTCTAGAGCAGTGATGTTTTGGGGCTGTCGCTGGGCAACACAGACTTTCAACTCCCTCCAAAGGTTTTCTATGGGGTTGAGATCTGGAGACTGGCTAGGTCACTCCAGGACCTTGAAATGCTTCTTACGAAGCCACTCCTTCGTTGCCCGGGCGGTGTGTTTGGGATCATTGTCATGCTGAAAGACCCAGCCATGTTTCATCTTCAATGCCCTTGCTGATCGAAGGAGGTTTGCACTTAAAATCTCACGATACATGGCCCCATTCATTCTTTCATGTACACGGATCAGTCGTCCTGTACCCTTTTGCAGAGAAACAGCCCCAAAGCATGATGTTGCAACCCCCATGCTTCACAGTAGGTATGGTGTTCTTTGGTTGCAACTCAGCATTCTCTCTCCTCCAAACACGACGAGTTGTGTTTCTACCAAACAGTTCTACTTTGGTTTCATCTGACCATATGACATTCTCCCAATCCACTTCTGGATCATCCAAATGCTCTCTAGCATACTTCAGACAGGCCCGGACATATACTGGCTTAAGCAGGGGGACACGTCTGGCACTGCAGGATCTGAGTCCCTGGCGGCGTAGTGTGTTACTGATGGTAGCCTTTGTTATGTTGGCCCCAGCTCTCTGCAGGTTATTCACTAGGTCCCCCCGTGTGGTTCTGGGATGTTTGCTCACCGTTCTTGTGATCATTTTGACCCCACGGGGTGAGATCTTGCGTGGAGCCCCAGATTGAGGGAGATTATCAGTGGTCTTATTTGTCTTCCATTTTCTAATTATTGCTCCCACACTTGATTTCTTCACACCAAGCTGCTTGCCTATTGCAGATTCAGTCTTCCCAGCCTGGTGCAGGTCTACAATTTTGTTTCTGGTGTCCTTCAACAGCTGTTTGGTCTTCACCATATTGGAGTTTGAAATGTGTGACTGTTTGAGGTTGTGGACAGGTGTCTTTTATACTGATAACAAGTTCAAACAGGTGCCATTAATACAAGTTATGAGTGGAAGACAGAGGAGCCTCTTAAAGAAGAAGATACAGGTGTGTGAGAGCCAGAAATCTTGCTTGTTTGTAGGTGAGCAAATACTTATTTTCCACCATAATATGCAAATAAATTCTTTCCATATCAGACAATGTGATTGTCTGGATTTGTTTCCACATTTTGTCTATCATAGTTGAGGTATACCCATGATGAAAATTACAGGCCTCTCTCATCTTCTTAAGTGGGAGAACTTGCACAATTGGTGGCTGACTAAATACTTTTTTGCCCCACTATATATATATATATATATTCCTCTCCAAAGTAATGGCTAAGGAGCTAACAGAGTAAATACAATGGCAGCATGTAGAAAGCACTCAATGGAAAGCAAACATTTTTTATTCCACAATTAAAATATCATGACGTTTCGGGTACCGGTCCGGTCCCTTTGTCAAATGATTCCAATGAGACAAAGCATGTATACCATCACCCACACCACCCCTCCTTATATATCCTAATAGTGCAACCAGTTAACCAATAATACTTAGCCCAAACTTCCTGCAGTGGTCGTGTGCACCTCCACAAACACTAGTGTCACGATTACTTCATCACGGCGCGATGCACCCGATACATCAAACGTGCACATGGAGGGGGCGGTGTCTCCACTGACAGCTGTACATTATGCCCTATAGGTTTCATCATATTTTAGATCACGCAAGTTACTACCGTGGTAAATCTACATCGTATGTCCGTATGTCAAAAATACATAAGATAGAATTACATAATATGTTAAAATCATTTATCTATGTTATATACATTGTTACATGCTAGGGATACTATCAGTGCTTCGTGTCTATTCAAGTATGGTAAAAAAAAAACATAGCCACAGAGAAACAGAGTGATGGTGCTATAAAACGCAGTATGCGTATGGATAGGGAATTCCTTGTCTTTTCCCAAAAGGACATATACTATGTCATCATATATTCCAGATGAACTCCTAATGGGGACGTATATTCCATCTTAAGGGGATATAGAGCAAAAGTCCCATCTTTATTCTTCAGAGGTTAATGATAGAAGGGACTGAAATCCAGGTGGGTGTTAAGACCTTTCGGTATCATAGTATCTTAGTCTCCTTTCTCAATAGTGCATTGACCCTACTTCCTCCCTGTCAGGGTGCCAGGAATCAGACTGAGACGAGAAGTGCAAAAATAATCACACATTTATTAATAGCAAAAAATAATAAAAAGTCCACAAGTCAAATAACAAGCCAGGAATCAAAACCAGAGCTGGTAGTCAGACGAGCCGAGTCAGGAGCCAAAGCGAGTAGTCAGACGAGCCAGAATCAGGAACAAGGAGAACAGCAGAGTCAGGAACAAGCCAGGGATCAGGAACCAGGAGGGACGTCAGACAGCCAGGTAATACACAGAAGCTCTCACAAACAGGTCTGAGACAACGCAAGGGCAAAGCATACTGAACAGAGGCCCTTTAAATAATAAGTGATGATATCCCAATTCTGAGACTGCATCCTGTCTTACACAGATGATGTACACCAGTCTGGCCATAAAAGGAAGTGCAGGAAATGAGCAGCATCACACAGTATGCACCAGAGTCAGCAAGAGAGGTGAGTAAAATGGCTGCCAGCAGCACATGGCAAACAAGGCGGGAAAAAACCCTGACAGTATCCTCCCCTCAATGACCCCTCCCCCGCAGGAGGACAGAAGACTTAATGGGGAAACGGGCATGGAGGTATGGAGGAGGGCAGGAGCATTAACATCAGAGGAGGGAACCCATGAACGCTTCTCCGGAGCGTAGCCCCTCCAGTGAACCAAATACTGTACGTGGCCCCTGGACATACGAGAGTCAATAATGCTGCTGACCTCATACTCCTCATGGTTGTCAACAAAAATAGGATGGGGACGAGGCAACACAGTGGTAAACTGATTATAAACCAATGGTTTCAAGAGGGAGACATGAAAAACATTGGATATGCGCATTGCAGTAGAAAGGTCAAGAGCGTAGGCCACAGGATTGACCCGTCGGAGTATTCAAAAACTCTGCCCAAGGTAACAGTTCAGACCAATTATTGTGGTGATCTGAGACATAGCAATGGAGGAACTGTTCCAGAGCTTGATTAGACCGTTCCGCAACCCCATTGGATTGAGGGTTATATGGAAAGCTGGATCCCCATTTGAGCACAAAAGGAACGCCAAAATCTGGAGACAAACTGGCTACCTCAGTCCGACACTATCTCCTTGGGTAACCCATGTAAACGGAAGACCTCCCGGGCATAAATTGAAGCAAGCTCCTGAGCGGTAGGCAACTTCTTCAAGGGAATGCAATGTGACATTTTAGAAAAACGGTCAACCACCATAAGGATACCAGTATTGCCATTGGAAACAGTGAGCTCGACAAGCTCCCTGGAAAGATGTGTCCAAGGACTCTCACCATTAGCAATAGGTTGAAGAAGACCCACAGGAAGACGTCGAGGAGTCTTATTCTGTGCACAAACTGAGCAGTTGGCAACATACGCAGCAACATCAGAACGAAGAGCTGGCCACCAGAATTGTCAAATGACAGACCAAATCATTTGTTTCTTGCCTGGGTGACCTGTGGCTTTAGGATAGCGGTAAGTGTGCAAAAGTTTAGTTAGAAGATTCTCAGGAACAAAACACTTACCACTAGGTTTCTCAGGAGGTGCATTGGTTTGTGCAGCCAGGATCTCCTCACCCAAGGGAGAAGTCAAATTAGTATGTATGGTAGCCAAAATATGGTCAGGAGGTATAACTGGAGTAGGTACAGACTCCTCCTTGGACAGAGGCGAAAATTGTCGAGAGAGGGCATCAGCCCTAACATTCTTACTACCAGGCAGGTAGGAGACCACATAATTAAACCGAGACAAAAATAGCACCCATCTGGCTTGTCGGGGCAACAAACGTTTTGCTTCAGATAGATAAGTTAAATTCTTGTGGTCAGTAAGAATGAGCACTGGCACGCTAGTACCCTCAAGAAGATGCCTCCATTCCTTGAGTGCCAAAATTATGGCCAGTAATTCCCTGTCGCCAATTTCATAATTGCACTCCGCTGGAGACAATTTCTTAGAGAAGAAACCACACGGATGCAAGGAACCGTCAGGTGTAGGACATTGAGACAAGAGGGCACCTACTCCAGTCTCAGACACATCGACCTCAAGAATGAAAGGCAGGACAGGGTTAGGATGAGCCAGAACTGGAGCGGCAGCAAAGGTAGTCTTAAGACTATCAAAGGCCTTAATGGCAGTAGGTGACCAATGGAGTAGATAATTCTCTTTACGGGTCATGTCTGTGATAGGTTTGACCAAGGAAGAAAAGTTTTTAATAAACTTTCTATAGTAACTGGCGAACCCCATAAAACAATGAATAGACCGAAGACCAACTGGGCGAGGCCACTGCAGAACAGCAGATAACTTGTCAGGACCCATGGAGAACCCTGCAACGGAGATAACATAACCTAGGAAGGTTACTTGAGTCTGATGGAACTCACATTTCTTGAGTTTACAAAACAGGCCATTCTCACATAGTCTCTGAAGAACCCGTGAGCCTCAAGTGTGGGTGAGTGTATGAGGATGTTGTCTAAGTACACCACAACACACTGTTGCAACATATATTGTAGGACATCATTAATAAATTCCTGGAAAACAGCAGGAGCATTACATAGGCCAAAGGGCATTACAAGATACTCATAATGCCCGCTCCTGGTGTTAAATGCTGTTTTCCATTCGTGGCCCTCCTCGATCCTAATGAGATTGTACGCTCCTCTCAAATAAAGTTTAGTAAAGACCGTAGCTCCCTTGAGGGGGTCAAAGAGTTATGTAAATAGCGGAATAGGGTAAGCATTCTTAATGGTAAGATGATTAAGACCCCTATAATCGATGCATGGTCTTAACTCGCCACCTTTTCTCTTCACAAAGAAGAAGCCAGCCCCTGCAAGAGAGCAGGATTTATGGATGATCTCCCGCGACAGAGCATCAGCAACATACTCCTCCATAGCACAATTCTCCACAACAGACAGAGGGTAAACCCGGCCCCGAGGAGGAATGGCTCCGGGTTGCAGGTCTATTGCACAATCGTAAGACCGGTGAGGAGGCAACATACCGGCACGCACCTTGTTAAAAATGTCTAGGAACTCTCGGTACTCCTCTGGCAATTGAGATACCGAAGACTTGCACAAGAATTAAACTGGTTTCCGAAGACAAGTGGAAATACATTGCGGAGACCAGGACAAAATTTCGGACCTGCGCCAGTCGAGACTGGGATTGTGCTTTTGGAGCCAGGGATAACCCAGAATAACCGGAAAATGCGGAGAGTTTATCATCTGGAACTAGAGGGTTTCAAAATAGAGAGCCCCAACAACCATGGATAACGGAGCAGTTTCGTGAGTAACGAGTGCGGGCTGAAGGGGCCTGCCATCAATGGCCTCAATAGCAAGCGGAACAGGAATGGAGTGCTTTGATACAAAAGCACTGTCAATGAAATAGCCCGCAGCACCGGAGTCAACAAGAGCCTAGGTGACTATGGAGGAGTCCACTCAGGAAAGGACAACCATGACCAAAGGTTTCTCTTTTAGTGGTTCTGGGGACGAGGATAAACCACCCAAGGTCTGACCCTGACAGGACCTTAGGTGTGAGTGTTTCCCGGCCGTGTAGGACAAGACTTCAAAAGTTGGCCCTGTAACCCACAATAGAGGCAGACCCCCTCCTTCCTTCTAAAGGCCCTCTCCGCCGCAGAGAGACGCGTGAATCCCAACTGCATCAGCTCAGCAGTACCTGGTGACTCGGGACCAGGAGGCATGGGAGGAGAGGGAGGCATGGGTGGGAACGAACACGTAGAAGACAACGGAACAGGAGACTTCTGCAAGCGCTCCTTGAAAGAGGGCCTCTCACTTAGTCTGATGTCAATTAGGATCAAAAAGACACCAATGCCTCGAGATCTTCTGGTAAATCTCTGGCAGCAACTTCATCTTTAATCGTTTCAGAGATCCCATGAAAGAAGGCGGCAACAAGGGCTTCATTGTTCCAACCTACTTCTGCGGCAAGCATACGGAACTCAATGGCATGCTGAGCAACAGATCTTGTACCTTGCTGAATGGACATGAGTCATTTAGCAGCAGAGGAGGAGTGAGCCAGAACATCAAATACCCTTCGAAGGAGGCCACAAATTCAGGGTAATTTGAAATCACAGGTTTATTAGTCTCCCACAAGGGATTAGCCCAGGCAAGAGCTGTGTCAGAGAGTAACGAGATGATAAATCCCACCTTAGCTCTGTCAGAGGGAAACGCCTGAGGTAACATCTCAAAGTATATGCCCACCTAGTTCAAAAACCCTCTGCACTGATTAGGATCACCTCCATATCGCTGAGGTAGAGGTGCAGAACCGGACATGCTCCTGGTAGGACTAGGTGCATCAGCGGAAACAGGAGCAGCCATAACTTGTGGGACACTTTGGTCCAAATGTGCAGTGCGAGTCAGCAGGGTTTGCAGGGCTAGTGCAAATTGATACAAGCTGTAATGCTGTTCATCCATCCTGGAAATTATGGCAGGTAAAGGTGGATTATTACCACCATCAGGATTCTTGGCCTTTGCGTAATGTCAGGGTGCCAGGAATCCGACTGAGACGAGAAGTGCAAAAATAATCACACCTTTATTAATAGCAAAAAATAATAAAAAGTCCAAATAACAAGCCAGGAATCAAAACCAGAGCTGGTAGTCAGACGAGCCGAGTCAGGAGCCAAAGCGAATAGTCAGACGAGCCGTAATCAGGAACAAGGAGAACAGTAGAGTCAGGAACAAACCAGGGATCAGGAACCAGGAGGGACGTCAGGTAATACACAGGAGCTCTCACAAACAGGTCTGAGACAACGCAAGGGCAAAGCATACTGAACAGAGGCCCTTTAAAATAATAAGTGATGACATCACAATTCTGAGACTGCATCCTGTCTCACACGGATGATATACACCAGTCTGGCCATAAAAGGAAGTGCAGGAAATGAGCAGCATCACACAGTATGCACCAGAGTCAGCAAGAGAGGTGAGTAAAATGGCTGCCAGCAGCACATGGCAAACAAGGCAGGGAAAAAACCCTGACACTTCCATAGACATAGGGGGTATGTGGTCTATTAACATGGTTTTCAAGCTTGAGATGCTGTGTTTCTTCTTTCAGAAATACCTAGCAACAGTTGGCTTCGTCAATGGCTTCGCTGATAGCACACCTATGGTTGGCCTTGCGGTCTCTGAAAGCTGTTACAGTTTTACCCATGTAAAATAGGGAGCACAGGCAAATGAGAATATAGATGACATGATCACTAGTACATGTCAGGCGATGATTGATTTTATATCTTTTATTTGACTGTGGATACTGGAACTAGGAGCCTCTCAGCATGCTGTTGCATGTCACGCAGTTGCGCATTGAAAGCAGCCTTTCTTATTTGACTATAACCATGTCGTTTTGCAATAACATTTCACTGGGTCAGACTCCACCAGTATGTCTCTTAGATTATGTGCTTTGCGATATGCCATTCTCTGGGGTTCTGTTTACTGGAATGGTAGGGACTTCTCCACTTTCATCAAATCCAAATGTTTTCTCATTGAGGTATCCAGTGTCCCATGGGCAGTATCAAATGTAGTCACGAAAATTAATCCGGTCTGTGTCAGATGGTCCTGTGGATCTAGTGATGAGTTAATCCAGTGTATGCACCAGCACTTTTTTTTTCGTTTCAGTAACCAATCTACCATCATAGCCTATCTTTAGTAATTTCTCCCCCATTGCATCCAGTTGCTCACAAATGAATGTTTTAATTAATGTTTTAACTTTTGATAAAATGGGTGGCAACTATGTGCCTCTAAGAGCGAATTTCTATCTGTAGGCTTGGTATAAAGTGATGTACCAAACCTACAGCAATCACCCTCCCTCACCTTAAAAATATTAAGGTCAAGAAAGTGTATCAATTCTAGGGAAAATTCAAGCTTGAATTTTATAGGAGATGAACATTAATTTAGGTAGCTCACCCATGTGATAAGATGTTCTTCCTTCTCACGCCATATCAATAGAACATTATCGATATAGCGTGTATAGACGATGACTTCCCTGCAATCTGTGAGTGCCATGACGTCTTGTTCGTACCATGCCATGTACAGATTGGCATAGGTTGGCACCATGTTCTATTGCATGGCTGTACCTGAGGTCAAGTAGGCAAATAGAATTCAGATTCAAACTTAAAATAGTTTTTTACAAGCAGAATAGCATTAACTCTATTATAAATTCAATTGGCGGTCACTCATAGTGTATAATATATAGTGACCATGGACCAGACAGCCTGCACACCCCCATCATGAGCGATGGAGGTGTATAGGCTGTCAATGTCCATGGTGACCAATATATCACCCTCTCTCAGCCAATCATCTGATTTTAATAACGTAATAAGGCTAGGGACATCTTTGAGATAAGAGCTCGTGTTTCTGACCACTGGCTGCAAAAAATAATCCACATATTTTGCTATGTTTGAGAAAAGAGAGTCCCCCATGGAGACTATAGGACTCCCAGGGGGATTGCTCAAATTTTATGCACTTTCGGTAAAAGGTATAATACCGGAATTTTAGGAAAGCTAACAACTGCCGAAACAGATTACAGGGAGAGGCAAGTATATAGATGGCTCTATGGAAAGGATGATATAATGGGCGATCGCAGATGTAGAACCCAACATCCCAAAAATCTATTGCAATACATAGATAGCAGTGGGGGTGACTCTACTGACAATGAGTCAATGACACTCGCAGGAACAACAGAGAGACAGAACAGGCACAACCCATACCTACTAACACAGCGTCTTTTTCTGGGTTAGTCACCAGAGCAGCCCACAAGCTACCGATAGGAGGAAACACAAACATAAGCCAACAATGAGAGGGGGATATAGAAAAAATGAAACCCATAAGAAAGAAACAGATATAGTTTTCAACTTGAGCAGTAGAGTATTAACAGATAATGAGATGTGTTTACTTAGTCGTGGCCTGTCCTTTGTACCCACTCCTAAAGAGGATGCCTTTGAGAAAATAGTTAATGTTCATAAACTTCAAAGGCAATTAAAGCTGAAGGACTTTTTCAAAAATAGGGTACAGGGGACGATAGCTACATTTAAGACCCCATCCACTTTTGAACCCCCTGTGACTAAGCCAGCCATTTTAAAGTTTTACACGCATGGTATGCCATGATTGCACGAATAGTAAGACGCAATCATACTCTAATCTGACTGATGGAGAAAGGAAGGCCATTCTCAGTTTAAAGAACGATGAAACAATCATCATACGCCCGGCAGATAATTGGGGTGGTATTGTGGTGATGGATTATGCACAATATAGGATTGAAACTAGGAGACAGCTTTCTGACGTTTCCACTTACACTAAACTGAGAAGTAATCCTACACATACTTTCAAGAAGAGTATTGATTTGTACCTGAGGTCTCCAAATGAAGCAGGACTCATAGATGAAAACACGCTTTCGTTTCTGACCACTGACTTTCCTAAAATACCGGTTTTATACCTTTTACAGAAAGTGCATAAGACTTTGAGCAATCCCCCCGGGAGACCTATAGTCTCTGTGAGGGACTCTCTTTTCTCAAACATAGTGACATATGTGGATTATTTTTTGCAGCCAGTGGTCAGGAACATGAGCTCTTATCTCAAAGATGCCCCTAGCCTTATTACGTTATTAAAATCAGCTGATTGGCGGAGAGAGGGTAATACAGTATATTGGTCACCATGGACGTTGACAGCCTATACACCTTCATCCCTCATGATGGGGGTGTGCAGGCTGTCCGGTCCATGGTCACTAATTCTATACACTGAGGGACCGCCCATTGAATTTATAATAGAGTTAATGCTATTCTGCTTAGAAAAAACTATTTTAAGTTTGAATCTGAATTCTATTACCAACCTATGCCAATCTGTACATGACATGGTACGAACAAGACGTCATGGCACTCACAGATTGCAGGGAAGTCATCTTCTATACACGCTATATTGATGATGTTCTATTGATATGGCGTGGGAAGGAAGAACATCTTATCACATGGGTGAGCGACCTAAATAAACTCACATCTCATATAAAATTCAAGCTTGAATTTTCCCTAGAATTGATACACTTTCTTGACCTTAATATTTTTAAGGTGAGGGAGGGTGATTGCTGTAGGTTTGGTACATCACTATATACCAAGCCTACAGATAGAAATTCGCTCTTAGAGGCACATAGTTGCCACCAATTTTATCAGAAGTGGGGGGTGGTCACCTCTCAACTCTCCAGAGTCATTAGAAATAACACAGAGAAATCAATGAGTGAGCAACTGGATGCAATGGGGGAGAAGCTACTAAAGAGAGGCTATGTTGGTAGATTGGTTACTGAAACGAAAAAGAAAGTGCTGGAGCATACACAGGATGAACTCATCACTAGATCCACAGGACCATCTGACACAGACCGGATAAATTTTGTGACTACATTTGATACTGCCCATGGGACACTGGATACCTCAATGAGAAAACGTTGGGATTTGGTGAAAGTGGAGAAGTCCCTACAATTCCAGTATACAGAACCCCCAAGTATGGCATATCGCAGAGCACATAATCTAAGAGACATACTGGTGGAGTCTGACCCAGTGAAATGTTATCGCAAAATGACATGGTTACAGTCAAATAAGAAAGGCTGCTTTCAATGCGGCAACTGCGTGACATGCAGTCCATAATCCACATTCAAATAAAAGATAAAATCAATCAACGTCTGACATGTACTAGTGATCATGTCATCTATATTCTCATTTGCCCGTGCTCCCTATTTTACATGGGTAAAACTGTAACAGCTTTCAGAGACTGCATGGCCAACCATAGGTGTGCTATCAGGGAAGCCATTGACAAAGGCGACTCTGAGCAACCTGTGGCTAGGCATTTCTGAAAGAAGAAACACAGCGTCTCAAGCTGGAAAACCATGTTAATAGACCATGTATCCCCTATGTCTAGGGGAGGAAATAGGGCCAATGCACTATTGAGAAGGGAGACTAAATGGATTTTCACTCTTGATACTATGATACCGAAATGTCTAAACACCCACCTGGATTTCAGTCCCTTCTTTCATTAGCCTTTGAAGAATAAAGATGGGACTTTTGCTCTATATCCCCTTAAGATGAAAAACACATCCCCATTAGGAGTTCATCTGGAATATATGATGATATAGTAAATGTCTTTTTGGGACAAGTCAAGGAATTCCCTATCGATGCGCATACTGTGTTGTATAGCACCATCACTCTGTTTCTCTGTGGTTATTTTTTTTTTCTACCATACTTGAATAGACACGAAGCACTGATAGTGTCCCTAGTATGTAACAATGTATATAACATAGATAAGTGATTTTAACATATTATGTAATTCTATTTTAGCCCTTATGTATTTTTGACATACATTGTAGATTCATCACGGTAATAACTCAAGTGATCTAAAATATGATGAAACCTATAGGGCATAATGTATCTCTGACAGCTGTCAGTCGAGACATCGTCCCCTTCATGTGCGAGCTTGATGTATCGGGTGTGTCGCACCATGATGATGTCATCGCGACACTGGTGTTTGTGGCAGTGCACATGACTACTGCAGGAAGTTTGGGCTAAGTATTATTGGTTAACTGGTTGCACTATTAGTATATATAAGGAGGGGTGGTGTGGGTGATGGTTTACATGTTTTGCCTCGTTGAAATCATTTGACAAAGGGACCGGACTGGTATATATATATATATAGTGTCAAATAGACGGTGGTCCAGCACTCCAACCTCTGTGGCAGAATAGTGACCTGGGTGCAATCCTCAAAGTTCAAATATAGAGCATAGTGGGAAAGGTGGGGACTCACAGGATTTGAAATAATCAAAAATGTTTATTTTGAATACATCAAAAGTTATGCGTGAAAAGTCATGGTCGACGTTTCGGCTCTTTCAATGAGCCTTCTTCAAGACAAATTTTAATCTCTACCCGGCTAACAAGCCATGCTCCCGATGAAGTAAAAATAGCTGTTAGCCGGATAGAAATTAAAATTTGTCTTGAAGAAGGCTCATTGAAAGAGCCGAAAGGTCGACCATGACTTTCACGCATAACTTGTGATGTATTAAAAATAAACATTATTGATTATTTAAAATCCTGTGAGTGCGCTCCTTTCCCACTATGATATATATATATATATATATATATATATATATATATATATTAATATATATATATATACACTGTATATATATATATATATATATATATATATATATATATATATATATATATATATATATATATATATATATATATATATATATATATATATATATATATATATATTTATATATATATATATATACACAGTATATAATGAACAGGGTAGCACAGCAATAAGGTCATTTAGATATGTGTCAGGGTTTCACTACACCCAGGCTCCCTCTTATGGCCAAACTGGAGATACAGGTTGCAGTCCCAGAATTATGATGTCATCACTTACTATTTAAAATGCCTCAGTTCAGTCTGCCTTTGCCCTTGCATTGTCTCTGACTTCTCTGTGAGTTCCTTTATTCCTGATTCTGTGTATAACCTGGATTCTGGTTCCTGATCCCTGGCTTATTCCTGACTTTGCTGATCTTAATGTTTCTGATCCTGGTTCGTCTGACTACTCGCTTTGGCTCCAGAACTGGCTTGTCTGACTACCAGCACTGGGTTTGACTCCTGGCTTGTCATTTGGCTTTTGGACTCTTAATTATTTTTTGTTATTTTTTAATAAAGGTATGATTTATTTAGCTATTAATGTCAATGTCTGATTCCTGGTTCCCTGACAATATGATGCTTTACATTGGATTTCCTTACTATTTTCAGCTTCACCTATATGCTGTGGTGACACTGGTTGGTGCTCCAGCATACGTGCAAGAGCATTACTGATCATAGATCACATCTATGACCTTGCTAATGTGCTTGATATCCAGATGCCAACCAGCTTCCTCAACAACAGCAAATCTCTTTTTTCCACTGTGAATGATCCAGTGGACACTTGTCAATATGGGCTGCATGGGCTCTGCCCCACCATTTACAATGCTCCCTAAAAATAAAAATAATTTTTGCCACTCTAATATTATCATAGTTTTTATGTTTTTTCATTCCCATATGAAATGTTAATATTTTAGGCAAATAAATACTTTAAAAAAATCCACCAGACAGCAGTGAAGGATTTTCTTTTTCTCCTAAAACTAGTATCAAGAGTATCTCCATCTAGTGGCTTTACTGGTTCAGTGCAGGGCTAGAAGGCATTTAGCCCCACCAGTGTCCTATACATATTATTATAAAAAAAAGAATAAAGAAAATGGCTGTGCTAAAGTAGCAATGAATCATATTTGGTGGGGCTGCTCTAATTGTAGCCCTCTCACTTCCTACAGTGTTCACTATCCTGAAGCTTGTTTATGTCACTTCCTGTTTCAGCCATGGTGGGAAATTCAGTTACAGGAAGAGAGACCTGTCAGGATAGGTTAAGTCCAGAGTTAGACCCAAATGCTAAAATGAAGTTAGAATAACACTCTAGCACTGTGAGTATATTCCCGGACCTGACCCTGCGACAGCTGCAATAGTATACTCACAGAAATAAACTGGAAGATGATACAGCAGGGTCAGGGGAAGAACTTTGGGTAGATAAGGGTTAACCAAAAGAGTAATCCATCAAGCAATAACCGGCAACATGGAATCAGGCAGGCAGGGGTTAACCAGAAGGGTTTGACAAACAAGCAAAGTTCCAGCAGCGTGTAATCAAGCAGTTTGGGGTTAAACAGTAGAATGGTCAAACAAGCAAAGTCCAGCAATGTGTAATCAGGCGGTTTGGGGTAAAACAGTAGAATGGTCTAGCAAGCAAAGTTCCAGCAGCGTGTAATCAGGCAGTTTAGGGTTAAACAGTAGAATGGTCAAACAAGCAAAGTCCAGCAACATATAATCAGGTAGTTTGGGGTTAAACAGTAGAATGGTCACACAGGCAAAGTCCAGCAACGTGTAATCAGGCAGTTTGGGGTTAAACAGTAGAATGATCTAGCAAGCAAAGTCCAGATAACAGGAAACAGGCAGGAAGGGATTAGGAATCAAACAAGCCAGCAATTCCGATTCAAAATAAGTAATCCAAAAGTTACTTACAAGCAGAAACAGAACAAACAGGCCCCGAGGTGAGGAGACGCCGGAATAAGAAGGCCCTCTGACGTCAGCAGAAGGGGCCGAGGAGAACAAGGTTGCTAAGCAACCAAGGAAGCGCTACCGCGCTGTACAGAAGGAAGCGATCAGCAGCTGAGCGATCGCGACAGTGTCCCCTCCTCAAGGACCCCTCCGGGGAACACGAACAAGTTTACAGGGGTTCTGAGCATGGAACTGTTTGATCAAAGCAGAAGCACGAACATTAGAAGCAGGTTCCCAAGAACGTTCAGTGATGGGATATCCCTTCCAGTGGACCAAATAATATAGACGGGTACCCCGTAATCTGGAATCAAGAATATGACTGATCTCAAATTCTGAAGTACCATCCACAAGGAACAGAGAGGGAACTTTACATTTGGTGGAAAACCGGTTAGAGACAGCCGGTTTAAGAAGAGATACGTGAAAGACAGGGTGAATCTTCAAGTTGTCTGGTAAAGCTACCCTGTAGGCAGTAGAACAAACCTTGGAAACAATCCTGAATGGTCCAATGTATTTGGGACCCAATTTAGCACAAGGTTGTTTGAGTCGAATGAATCGGGTGGAAATCCAAACCTTGTCTCCAGTCCGAAAAGAGGGTGCCTTCCGGCGTCTGCGATCAGCAAATCTTTTATACTTTTGAGAAGAGAGAAGAAGAATTTCCCGAACCTTCTTCCAGTGTTTACAAAGATTTCTCACTGTACGATCTGCTCCAGGAACTCCAGAACCTCCCGAAGACATAGGAAAAGTTCTAGGCGCAAATCCATAGGCTGCCTTAAAAGGGGAAGTCTGTAAAGAAGAATTGAAACGGGAATTGTAAGTTCAGCTAAAGGAAGAAGTTGAGACCAATTGGAGTGCTGATGATTAACATAGTGTCTGAGATAGGATTCAAGAGATTGATTTACCCGCTCAGTTTGACCGTTGGACTGAGGATGATGAGCAGTAGAAAGAGATATGGTAACTCCAAACTGTTTGCACAGAGATTTCCAAAATCTTGAGACAAATTGAACTCCACGATCAGAAACAATGTCCAAAGGAAAACCATGTAATCTGGTGATATGAAGAATAAACAATTCAGCAAGTTTCTGGGCCGATGGTAATCCAGGTAATGGAACAAAATGAGCTGCTTTGGAAAACCTGTCTACCACAACCCATATGGTCTTGTTTCCGGCAGAATTGGGAAGATCTGTAATAAAGTCCATGGAAACATGAGACCAGGGATAATACGGAACAGGTAGAGGTTGTAAGAGTCCAAGAGGTAAAGATGAAGACTGTTTATTAGAGGTACAAGAATGACAAGCTGCAACATAATCCTTGAGATCTTTGCCCATGGAAGGCCACCAGACATGTTGTTTGAGTCTCCACAAAGTATTACGCACTCCTGGATGTCCAGATAGAACATTATCGTGAGCCCAACGAAGAAGTTTTAGACGGAATTCAGTAGGTACAAATAAGATTCCAGGAGGTATGTTAAAGGATGAAGGAACGGAAGCTTGAACAGACTGTAATGCTTGGAAAGGAAATGTAGACAACTGAGCTAGAACTTTAGCAGGGCGGAGAATGGGTTCAGAATCCAAAAATGTAGAATCAGAAGCTAGAAATTGTCTAGATAAAGCGTCTGCTTTCGTATTCTTAGAACCAGGAATATAAGAGAGGACAAAATTAAATCTGGAGAAGAACAAAGCCCATCGGGCTTGACATGAGTTGAGGCGTTTGGCAGTATGAAGATACAGAAGATTTTTTTTTTTTTTTTTTTATTAAAATCAGCTTTATTATGTAAATTATGAAGTAAAATTACAATTCCTGGAGATGCAGCTCCGTATTTATTACAATGTATGTGTAGTAATACATATAGCAATTTTAAAGCTAATTAATATTAACAAAACAATTTAACTTTGGACTGGAACAACCCACGTTAATTGAAGAACAATCACCGTAGTTTCCATGTGTAGTTTTGTGTAGAGAGGAGGTGATTTCAGATCATTCTCACTTTTTTATATGGCTGTAGAGATTTCAAGGGACTGTGTTGTAATCTTATCACTATTGTCGATCTAGCTATGTGTGAATTCGGAACAAAGTTATCTATTCTTGATGTACGTTTCCCATGTTGTTAGGATGTATGAGTATATGTCTAGTTTATCGTGTTTTAGGTAGTATAGTTCTTCAAGATGGATTGACTCGGATACCTTCTGTACCCACATTTCAAGTGTGGGTGGGTCTTTTGATTTCCAATTCTTGGCTATTAAGAATTTTACACTATTAGACATGATTGAAAATAATTTGAGAAATGGTTTATGTTTTATCTTAGGGGGTTTATTTAATAGCCAAATTAGGGGGTCTAACGAGAATTGTAGTTCTAGTATATCTTCCACTTCGGCGATGATAGATCTCCATAGATTTTGTATAGCTGTGCACCACCACCACATGTGGATCATACCACTATTAATGTGGCCACAGCGCCAGCATTTGTTGCTAGCTCTGTGGAATAAACGATGGATTTTTTGGGGTGTGTAATACCACCTGTGAAGTATTTTTAGATTAATTTCCAGAGTGGCCATGGAAATGGAGGTTTTTAGTGTGGATTGGGCTATCTTCATACCTATGTGTGGTGGGATTATGATGCCTATTTCTTTTTCCCAACTTTCTAGGTATGGGAGGGGGTGTCCCGGGAATGGGGTAATCAGAATCTTATATATCAGTGATAACGTATGACGAACTGGGGGGCTCCTGACACATAATTGCTCGAAGTTAGTTAATGGTCTAATCATGTTTGGAGATTGTTTGTGCGTAGTGAGAAAGCTGTAAATACGCCTATATGTGAACCAATTTTCAAGACAGGTAAAGCCTTGTTGTGTTAGTTCGGTTTGTGGTTTAATCTGCTCGGTTTGTATGAGCCTATATATCGGGAAGTCGCGGATATGAGAAGGGTAGCAGTGTTTCTCTATACTTGGGCCCATATTAAATTCACCGTTAGCTACTAAGGACGTGAGAGGAGAGGGTCTAGAAGAAAGGTTCGGGAAGTGTATCAGAATTTTATTCCACATCTTGTATGTTTCTGATATCAAGGGGTTGATGTCTAGGTGTTTAGTTTTGTGTGTTGGGAATGTCCAGCAATGTCTACTAAGATTTGGGGTTTGGGCAATTCCTTGTTCCATACCCACCCATCGTTTAAACTTTCCATGTATAGTCCAATCAATTATCCTTTGCAAGAATGTTGCGTATCTGTAATAGGTTATATTAGGTAGGCCAAGTCCCCCTTGTGTTTTGGGTAGGGACATAAGCTGTTTATTGATTCTAGGGTGTTTTTTGTGCCATGTGAAATCACTGAGTGCTCGTTGTAGTGAGATTAAGTATTTGTCCGTTAGGGGGATTGGCATAGTTTGTAGAATGTACAGTATTCTAGGGAATATATTCATCTTTATCAGATTGATTCGGCCTAGCCAAGACAGGTTTTTGGATCTCCAGCTTGATAGATCTCGTATAATTTCCCGTTTAATCCTATCATAATTGAGTTGGTGCATAGTTTCTATAGACGTGGTAAGGTAAATTCCTAAATATTTAAGAGACACCATGTTCCATTTAAATGGGGTAAGTTTCTCGGCTGTTTTCTTTTTATGTGTGTCTAATGTGATATTAAGAATTTCAGATTTAGGGATATTTACTAGGAAGTTCGATTGAGTGTGGAAGCTGTCTAATTCTTTTATTAATAATGGTAAGGATATTTCTGGGTTGGTTAATGTGAAAAGTATGTCGTCTGCGAATAGAGAGATTACATATCTCTGATTATCTATTGTAACTCCCTCAATCCCTGGATGTGATCGAATTTTGGCTGCTAAGGTCTCTATTACGCATACAAATAGCAAGGGGGATAGCGGACAGCCCTGTCTCGTCCCATTAGATATTTCAAATGAGTCAGACAGAGTTCCATTTATTTGTATTTTCGCACTAGGGTGAGCATATAGGGAGAATATTTTTTGTAGTATACCCTCCCCGAATCCGAATGTTTGTAAGGTTAGCTGTAGGAAGTCCCATGCAACACGGTCAAAGGCCTTTTCAGCATCGATAGACAGTAAGATTAATGGGAGTTTTTGCTTTTGCGCGAAAAAGATTGTATTAAGGGCCCTGACCGTGTTGTCCTTTGCCTCTCTACCTAGCAAAAATCCCACCTGATCAGGGTGGATGAGATCTGGGAGTAAGATATTAATTTGGTTCGCTAATAATTTAGAATACATTTTTATATCCGAATTTAGGAGTGAGATTGGGCGATAGCTTGTGGTCAAGTCTGGGGGTTTATTTGGCTTCAATAGCGTGATGATGTGAGCTTCTAATGCTGAATTTGGGAAGGGGTGAGTGAGATCAATTGAATTGAAATAGTGTAGAAGGTGTAGGGATAATTGTTCAGCGAATATTGAGTAGTATTTATATGTAAAACCATCGGGCCCTGGTGATTTGTTGTTAGGGAGATTTTTAATTACTAGTTGTAATTCTTCTAATGAGAAGGGTTCATCTAGAGTCTCTTTTTGCATTTGAGTCAGCTTGGGGAGGTGTAGGTTTGAGAGGTATTCCATGATAGATTCTTGACGGGAGGTGGTGTCGGTGAGTGACTTGGAATTCGGTTTTGGCAGATTATATAGTTTGTGGTAGTAATCTCTGAATGCTTTAGCTATGGCTTGTGTAGAGCTATGTGATTTGTTTTTACTATCTTTGATGTGGAGAATATAATTAGATTTGTTTTTTTTTTTAATGTATCTGGCCATTGAACGTCCTGGCTTATTTAGGTCCATGTATGAGTGTTGCTTGAACAGGAAAATGTGTCTACTTTGTTCTTTGTTGAGGATAGAGGCTAATTTAAAGCGTTTAGCTTGTAGGGTTTGTAGGATGGTATCATCTTTAGTATTTTTTTTATGTATGTCTTCGAGCTGTGCTATTTCTTTAATGAGGTTAGTGGTTGCTTCTCTTCTGAGTTTATTAATTTGAGTTTTGTGGGCAATTAATTCCCCTCTTATAGTGCATTTGTGTGCCTCCCAATTGTTTTGAGGGGATGTATCAGTATGTTTGTTATGGAGGAAAAATTCCTCGATTCTAGTTTGGAGTTTTAGCGTAATGGTTGGGTCAGCAAGTAGGCTATCGTCTAATTTCCAGATGTATTGTTTCAATGGTTTGGTTGGCCAGTTAAAAATACAGCTCACACTCGCATGATCTGACCATGTTATTGGGGATATATTTGCTGCTCTAGTCAGACTCATGCTTGTGATGTCGGTGAATATGTAATCAATTCTCTTATATGTTTTGTGGGGAAATGAATAGAATGTATAGTCCATAGACTCTGGATGTAAAGTTCTCCAAACGTCTAGACATCATAGCTGTTTCAATATGTTGTTTGATTTTTTGATGCTTACTTTAGAATTGGATGTTGTATGCGAGGAACTATCTGTGAGGGGGTTGAAGGTTAGATTAAAATCCCCTCCTATTAGTAACATGCCTTTTTGATATTCAGTTATTACATTTGACACTTTTTTAAGGAAAGAGTGTTGTTTTGTATTTGGGGCGTATAGGGAAACTATTGTGATAGGTAGGCCATAAAGCAGCCCTGTTAGTAGTAGCCATCTACCATCCCTATCCCTATGTACCGCTATCTCTTGAAATGGAATCCCAGTTTTGATTAGGATGCCTACCCCTTGGATCTTTTTCTGGGGATGTGACGCGTAGTAACTTTTACCAAATTTGAAATTGAATGTTTTGGGTTCCCTCCCTTTTAGAAAATGGGTTTCTTGGAGTAGGATTATATCTCCTCCCTTGCGTTTAAAATCTGTGAGTGCTGTTGACCTCTTTCTAGGGGAGTTAAGGCCCTTTGAGTTTATAGAAATGAAATTTATGGATCTATTGTCAACTGTTTTAGATGTTTTCGAGGCCATGTTAAAAGAGGGGGGTTGAGATAGCTATTAATCTAAGAAGCATAGTGAGATGTCCTTGAAGAGTGAGACTATGATGTGTGTGACGTGTGGTTGTCCAGTCCGGAACAGTTTTAAAACATAACAATTCAAACAAAAACACAGAATAACATGTAACTTTGTAATACATTTCTACTTAGAGTAAAAATAATGATATAGAAAAACAATAAATCAGTTCTTCCTTTTAGGGAAGACAAAGTTGAGGAATGGCCACTCTTCCCCAACCGCCGGGGATTCAGTGAAGGCTTTCCATTGACCCCTAGTATATGGGTCCTTAAGGAGCATTTAACTTTATAGGGCGTTGTGCAACTCATACATTGCACATAGTTAAGAGGTATGGTAAGACTGGTAAACAATTACATATATAACCTATTCATGACTATGAGTGATATTTATGGCCTATCTAATAGGCGCAAATGGTTTGGAGTGATTTATACCTACAAAACAATTTACTTGATAATAAACCATGTTAGTAGCTATATAGTAGGATATGATGTAACAGGTTAGGAAACTGTTCAATAACAACATATATAGAAAAAGTTTTGAACTGTTTGTATGTTAATAACTTCCCCTCCATATTAAAGATTTTAATGGAGCAGACATGCTAGGTTGATATCTCTTCTACAAGGGTGAGCATTATAGACAGTCAAATAAGAAAGTACTTATCTGTCACGAGGACGGTAAAACACACCCAGTGTGTTTAGGAATTCATGGAGGGAGGTTTTGATGAATGTTGGAGACTTGCTTCTTAGGTTTTTTGGGCACTGTAGACCAGTTAGATCGTGTATCTGTTGTTGATCTATTCTTGAACTGGGTTGACAAAGAATATGCTGCTTCTGTAGAGGAAGTCGGATCAATAAAATGAATACCTAGGGCCTTTGAGAGAGTGTCCAAGTCCGAAGACTCTCTATAGATTAGCATTTTGCCAGCATGCGGTATTAATAAGCTGAAAGGAAATCCCCATCGGTATTTGATGTGGTGTTCTTGGAGAGCAGATGTTAGGAATTTCAGAGATTTCCGTTTTTCTATGGTAGATGGACATAGATCTTGATATATTTGTAGATTTTTATCTTGAAATGTCAAGGGGTGAGTGTTCCTAGCCGCCGTCCATATGGATTCTCTATCTTTGAAGTGAAGCAGTTTGATGATAACATCTCTTGGTGGAGCAGATGAGCTGGGGCGAGGTCTTAGAGCCCTGTGGGCCCTTTCTATTGCTGTCTCTGTGAAGGAGGTAGAATCAGTGAGATGGTTGAATAATTTTGTTAGATAGGAGTGGAGTTCTTCTGGAGGTATGTCTTCTGGGATTCCGCGAATCCTTAAGTTATTTCTCCTACTCCTATTTTCTAAGTCCTCCACTTTATCTTGGAGCGAATGTATCAGGGTAGCTTGTTGTGATAGACCAGATTCTGTCGTGTTTAACATGGTGTTAATAACTTCTTGAGACTCTTCTAAGTCATCTAGTCTAGCCCCCAAAGTTCCAATTTCTCTTTTGACAGTGGATATTTCAGATTGTATAAATGATTTGAGGTCCGCTATGTCAGACTTGGAGGGTAATTTATCTATAGTAGCTTGCAGTGTTGTGAGTTGTTGCTGCGTAATGGAATAGTTTCTACGTGGTCTGGTGCTGTGGGAGAAACAGGTTGTGGGGTATCTTTTGTTGATGAGGTTGTGTCTGTTCGAGTTTGTTCTGAAGGAGAAAAGTAGGCAGATACAGGTGTTATCTGGGTTGTATTTTTGCCATTTTTGTCAGGTTTTGCTGGTCTTCTGGACGACATGGTGTTTCAATAAAATGTAATGTTAGTGTCTTTGCCCAATCAATGGTATTATTGAGGACCCTGGTTTATATAAGTCTTATTTAACTTCAAAATTCTCTTCCTTGCTGGGGGGTTTATTTTATTAATGCAGATTCCCCTTTATAATTTCTCTTGATTGTTTTGAGTGGTGCCTTATTATGAAGAGTTAAAGAGCTTTAAAGTCTCCAGTTCAATATGGCTGAGACAGAATATGAGGTATATATTAGGATTGAAGGATCTCTCTCCCCTCTCTGTTAAGTCCCAGTGATGGGTTGTATAGCCGTTATATATGTGTTATATAATAATGTCAGTTAGTACTCTCATAGTTATTGCGAGTAGGTATATTCATATGTTGTGTCAGTGTTCTTTTAGGTAACTCTTACCATTTTATAGTCTCATGCTGCTGAAGCGTTTGTGGCTGAGGCCGTTAGAGGGCTGTGGGTGGGCCAAGATGGCGATCGGAGCTTCACCGCATGGGGTATCTTTCTTCTCTTGTATATCTACTCGGTGCCACAGTGTGGGGAGAGAGGAAAACAGTCGCCGCGGTTTCACTTCAGAGAGACAACCGGCCCCGCATGTTGTTTTTGCGCCGCTCCAGGGGCTCTTGTGAATCTTATAACCGGGTCGCGGTGTCTGTGTCTCTCCGAGGATTTGTTAGTTTAAGGAGGTATCCTGATTAGCTAGGGGTCTCAGGACATTTTACCTTCGATTTTCAGGTCGAATAAAGGCTTATATCCCGGTCGGTGGGGAAGGGCTGCACCGGAGCTCACACTCTATGCGGCCATGTTCTAGCACGGCCAAGCTCCGCCCTCCGAAGATACAGAAGATTTTTATGATCCGTGAGAATAAGAAATGGTTGAACTGTGCCTTCAAGCAGATGTCTCCATTCTTCCAAAGCCATTTTAATAGCTAACAATTCCTTGTTACCGACATCATAATTCAGAAGTATTGAACTTTTTGGAGAAAAATCCCACAGGAAGGATCTTGCTAGAAACAGGATTTCGCTGAGATAGTACTGCCCCAGCAGCAATCAGAGAAGCATCCACTTCAAGGATGAATTGGAGACTCGGAACAGGATGGCAAAGAATGGGAGCAAAAGTAAATGCAGACTTCAGAGATTCAAATGCCTGTAAGGCTTTATCAGACCAATGTTTGCAATCCTGACCCTTCTTAGTAATAGCAGTAAGGGGTGCCGAGATGTTAGCAAAGTCTTTTATGAACTTACGATAGTAATTGGCAAACCCCAGGAACCTTTGAAGAGATTTTAAGTAAGTAGGTCTAGGCCAGTCTATAATTGCCGACAGTTTGTCAGAATCCATCTTGAATCCAGACGGGGAAATAATGTAACCCAGGAATGAATAGATTGTTGATGAAAAGAGCACTTTTCAAGCTTGGCAAAGAGAGAATTTTCAAGTAATCTCTGGAGTACTAATGTAACATGATGAACGTGGTCCTGTAAATTCCGGGAATAAATCAAAATATCATCAAGATAGATAATAACGAATTGATTAAGATAGTCTCTGAATATTTCATTAACAAAATGTTGAAAAACTGCAAGGGCATTGCATAACCCAAAAGGCATAACTAAATATTCATAATGCCCAAACCTAGTATTGAAGGCAGTTTTCCACTCGTCCCCTTTACGAATTCTGACCAAATTATATGCCCCACGAAGGTCCAATTTGGTAAATATGGAAGCACCCTGGAGACGGTCAAATAATTCGAGAATGAGAGGAAGTGGATAACAATTCTTGATTGTAATTTGATTTAGAGCTCGATAGTCAATGCAAGGACGAAGGCCTCCATCTTTCTTTTCCACAAAGAAAAAACCTGCTCCTACTGGAAAAGAAGAAGGGCGGATAAAACCTCGGGCCAAATTATCCTTGATATACTCTTCAAGTGAAACATTTTCTTGATGAGAAAGTGGGTATGTTTTACCCTTAGGTAGAGGAGCTCCTGGTAATAGGTCAATGGGACAATCAAAGGTCCGGTGAGGAGGTAATACTTCAGCATCCTTTTTAGAAAAGACATCACAGAAAGAATGATAATGTCCAGGCAAGGAATCAGGAATGTCCAAAGCTGCCACAACTGTATTAGAAATTTTGGGAGTACTTTGAAGACACTGTTTGAAACAAGAAGATCCCCAAGCAACAAGCTCTCCTTTAGACCATGAAAAAACTGGATCATGTAATTGAAGCCACGGGAGTCCCAAAATGAGAGGAAACTGAGGGGAAGAGATTACGTCAAAACAAATGGTTTCGGAATGAAGTACTCCTACAGACATGAGAAGTGGTATCGTAGAATATTGAATGAAACCAGAACCTAAGGGTTGACCACTGACAGTAGTGACCTTGATTACTTGGCTCTTGGAAAGCAAAGGAATATGAAAAGCATTAACAAAGTCCGAATCCATAAACATTCCGGCAGCTCCGGAATCGATGAGTGCTTGAGCCTGAAATTTGGTGTTGCCAAAACGAACAGTGACTGGAACAAATAGCTTGGGATTGAGGGTAGAAAAAGATCTTTGGCTTAACTCAGTCCCTATTTCTGGAGTTAAGCCCTGGCTTTTACTGGACGAGTTGGACAATCTTTTAACATATGCCCCTTAATACCACAGTAAAGACATAGTCCCAGATTACGCCTTCTGAGACGTTCAGCTTCGGATAATTTAATTGCACCAACCTCCATGGGTTCACTTGACTCAGAGATAGAAGTATTAGGAGTAGGAAGGTTTGGTAAACGAGGCATAGGACGGAAAGAAGATCTGATAAAGGATCTTCTGTTACGGTCACGTTCATGGAGACACTCAGAGTAACGAGCATCTAGCTTGATACACAAGTTGATAAGTTCTTCTAGAGAATCAGGAAGATCCCTATAAACCAATTCATCTTTCAAACGATCACAAAGACCTTTACGAAACGCTGCACGTAAGGCCCATGATTCCACATAGTTTCAGCAGCTAAAGTCCGGAATTCTATAGCGTATTGTGCTACAGAAAGAGATCCCTGTCTTAGATCTAAAAGTCCTGCTTCAGCAGCCGCTGATCTACCAGGTTTATCAAACACAGAAGAAAATATGGAAACAAAAGTGTCAATATCATGGAGCAAAGGATCATCCTTTTCCAACAGTGGAGAAACCCAAGCCAAGGCTTTACCCTTCATAAGAGAAATTAAAAAGGTGATCTTGGAGGAAGAGGAAACAAACATCTGAGGATTATTTCTGAAGTGAAGGCGGCACTGATTTAGAAATCCTCGACAGTCTTCAGGATTGCCGTCATATTTATCCGGTAGTGGAATTCTGGGAATAAACTGTTCTGCAGGTTGTGGCGGATTAAATGCAGGGTTAGAACTGGCCGCAGGAACAACAGGTGTTGCAGAAACTTGAGAAGGAGAGAGATTATGCAAAAGAGCAGTAATTTGATCCAATTTAGAATCCAGGGATTGCAGGTGTGCAGAGTGGGTTCCAAGAAGCTGTCCCTGTAGAGCCACACCTCTGGATAACTCACCAGGGTCCATTTTATGGCCTGTTTGTAATGTCAGGATAGGTTAAGTCCAGAGTTAGACCCAAATGCTAAAATGAAATTAGAATAACACTCTAGCACTGTGAGTATATTCCCGGACCTGACCCTGCGACAGCTGCAATAGTATACTCACAGAAATAAACTGGAAGATGATACAGCAGGGTCAGGGGAAGAACTTCGGGTAGATAAGGGTTAACCAAAAGAGTAATCCATCAAGCAATAACCGGCAACATGGAATCAGGCATGCAGGGGTTAACCAGAAGGGTTTGACAAACAAGCAAAGTTCCAGCAGCGTGTAATCAAGCAGTTTGGGGTTAAACAGTAGAATGGTCAAACAAGCAAAGTCCAGCAACGTGTAATCAGGCGGTTTGGGGTAAAACAGTAGAATGGTCTAGCAAGCAAAGTTCCAGCAGCGTGTAATCAGGCAGTTTAGGGTTAAACAGTAGAATGGTCAAACAAGCAAAGTCCAGCAACGTGTAATCAGGCAGTTTGGGGTTAAACAGTAGAATGGTCAAACAGGCAAAGTCCAGCAACGTGTAATTAGGCAGTTTGGGGTTAAACAGTAGAATGGTCTAGCAAGCAAAGTCCAGATAACAGGAAACAGGCAGGAAGGGATTAGGAATCAAACAAGCCAGCAATTCCGATTCAAAATAAGTAATCCAAAAGTTACTTACAAGCAGAAACAGAACAAACAGGCCCCGAGGTGAGGAGACGCCGGAATAAGAAGGCCCTCTGACGTCAGCAGAAGGGGCCGAGGAGAACAAGGTTGCTAAGCAACCAAGGAAGCGCTACCGCGCTGTACAGAAGGAAGCGATCAGCAGCTGAGCGATCGCGACAAGACATTAATCATGCTGAATATGTGGGTACTTACAGAAGTACACAAGTTATAAGGCTTGCCTGGGGACACCTGGCATTATGCCTCTGAATTTATTTCAGCCTCAATTCAACATTTTAACAGGCGTTTTGTAGTCTTTCAAATACAGAATCTCCTAAACTGCCTATATCTCTTCAGATGCAAAGGTATGCACCTCCAGAGATCTGTTATAAAGAGCCCTGCCTGAAGAGTACATGCAATAGAACAGGACACAGAGCTCTTTGACAGTGCAGTGTAGGCAATTACTAATATGAAGAGATATACGTTAGGGATTATATAGCAAACTTGCAAATGGAGGTCTAGACTGATGTTTCAATAGTAACTTATGGCATACTTCAATCAAAGGATAGTAAACTTTCACCTTTTCTTAAGGGGATAGAAAGGTCAAAAAGGAAAATACATGGGTGAATTAGTGAAATAGAAGCGTGTTTGCAATATATTGTCATTAGCAAAAATGCTTCTAGTAAAAGTTATTACTGTATTTCTGTGGCATACACACATATCTTGTGAAGGCCGTGCACTAGCATTCAAACACCACCCTTCTGAGAGAGTTGGTGGTGGTGTGCATTGCTTATGAAGACATAATTTGCGCTGTGGAATCTGTTGGCGCTCTACAAATAACCGATAATAATAATAATAATTTGTTTCATACAAGCCAATGCTGACTCTCTGAGCAGGCATGGTGCTTGAATACTGGTGCATGGGCAGTTTTGTTCTTCCTATGACTTTAATGTTTTTGGTGCTTCCCAGGCTGCTAGATTTGTATCTTTATAAACCACATGTTATAATAATATAATATAATATGCTACTTGCCCTAAATTACAATAAGAACTGCTTACTTGGATATTGAGCTGCTACCTTTTTCCCTCTAGTGTACTCTGCTTTAACAGTTGAGTTTTCTGGTCTTTTAGCATAATGTTTCAATCTACGGCATTACTAGTGGTAATGGATAATACCTCACAGAAAAAAACTTGTGTGTTTTCTCTACATTGTCCCAGGAAAATATCATCTTTAGTCACCTTTGTTATAGAGTAGAATAACAAGAGACAAAAAGAGGTGAGGGGGGTAGAGATTGCAAAGGGGGCTGATTTAGGAAAAAATGGGAAGTAGGGAGAAAGGAATAGTAAAAGGTAGATAGAGCTGGGTAGAGAAAAAGGGCTGCATTTACCAAACGTCATGCAGACATGATTGGCTACCGTGAACATATCCGCTGAACCTCACTGCAAGCAGGCAGCATACGCTGCCCGCATTTAACATTGCACAAGTAGTTTCTTGTGCAGTGCTGCACCCCTGATCGCTGGTGGCCGATCGGCCTGTAGCAAGGGCTGTCAATAATCCCGATCGGATTGAGATGATTTCAATCCGCCACATTTTTCTGGTGAACTGTTTGTGCAATGCCGCCCCCTGCAGATTTGCGGCCTCTAGCAGGGGGTGTCAATCAACCCAATCGTATAGGATCGGGTTTATTGCTGTCTTAAGACCGCTGCTTCTTAACTGCTGTTAAGATTCAAGGGGAACAGGGGCCATACGGCCCTTGTTAAATCGGCCCCCTAGTCTACATATTCTTAAAACTATTAACTTAGGTTAGAATTAGATTTTTTATATACGTTCAAGGCAGAGTGTTGTGTTTTTTTTAATAGTGCCTTTTAATAACATTATTTATTTTCTTTTTAATGGTCTACATGAAGCAATATCACAAACAACTATTCAAGAAGATGAAAACAACTTCAATTTACAGATAAATAATTTTTTATGTTTTTATTTATCCAACCCAGTAGTGTTTCCGTTATTTTCAACATGAAGTTAGTAGTAACGATTAGCAGGACAAATGTTCTTCTGCACATATCTCTTTCAGTATAACTACTTGAAGATTACAATTGTAAAATGATTTTTAATAGTTTTTTTTTACCCATATATATTACTTTGTTTCTAGATTTGCTAACAGCAATGTTTCTAGGAAAGTAAAAGGCAAAATGAAGCTTTCATGGTTTAGATCAGTGATGGGCAACTTCCTAACCCATGGGAGCTGCAGCTCAATCATTTGTAAGTCTAAAGGGCTGCATATAAATTTATGGGTATTAAACATGAAAATAATATATTTACAAATGCCGAGATGCACAAGCTGAGATTTAGGTAAGGTTAGAGGATGCCCTCTGTATGTTGTGTTTCCTTCCAAAGAGCTTTTTGAGTTGTGGCGATCTTGTTTTACCCTTTTCCATAAACCCCTAAAGCACACAGTTTTACATCCACTTTTTCCCAGGAGCCACAAAAAGGAATGCAGAGGGTCATTCCTGGTTTAGATAACTTTCCAATTTACTTCTATTACCTAATTTGCTTCATTCTCTTGGTATCCTTTGTTGAAAAGTATACATAGGAAGGCTCAGGAGCAGCAATGCACTACGCAGAGCTAGCTGGTGATAGGTGGATATACACATACAGTTGTATTCAAAATTATTCAACCCCCATTGCAAATCAAATTTATTGTCACAATTTACAGGCTTTCAGCTGTTTGCAATGAACAAATCAAACAAAAGCAATTGAATAGCTGAATGAAGGTTTCAAGTGGTTTCCCCAAATTCATCTGAAAATGCAACTTTTAATGAATTCTGCAGTCTCAAAATGATTCGACCCCTTCATGGCAAGCATCTTTATTATTTAGTAGAGCACCCTTTTGCTGTTAATGACCTGCTGCAAACGAGATGCATAGTCGGCGTTCCTGAGGAATTTGAGCCCATTCCTCATGTTCAGTTCAGTAATATTCTTGGGTTTGCGTGCTGTAACCACCTTGTTCAAATCCCACCAGAGATTTTCTATGGGGTTCAAGTCAGGTGACTGTGATGGCCACTGTAGAATCTTCCAGGACTTCTTCTGCAACTAAGCCTTGGTTGAATTTGAGGTATGCTTGAGATCATTGTCCTGTTGGAATTTCCAATGACACCCAAGCATCAGCTTCCTCACAGACGGCATGACGTTTTCTCCTAGAATTCCCTGATACTTCAGTGAATCCATCTTGCCTTCCACACACTGCAGGTTTTTAGGTCCAGAGGATGCAAAGTAGTCCCAGAGCATCACTGAACCACCACCAAGCTAAACTGTAGGCAGAGTGTTCTTTTCAGCGTATGCTTCATTCTTCTTCCTCCAGATATACCATCAGGCTGAATAGTTCCAGTTTTGTTTCATCACTCCACAGAACAGAATCCCAAAACTTTGATGGCTTATTTATATAATGAGCATATTACAGCTGGCTTTTCTTGTGACCTTGGGTCACTTGAGGTATATGTCTTGGAGTTCTGGCATAGAAACCTTCTGCGTTTAGTATGCACCTTACTGTGCAAACTGAAACCTCCGTGCATGTTGCCACCAAGTCTTGCGCATATTTCTGCTGTTGTGAGGGATTCTATTCAGGGGGTTGAATAATTTTGAGACTGCAGAATTCGTTAAAAGTTGAATTTGGGTAAACCACTTGAAGCATTCATAGTGTGGAGCTATTTCAATTCTTTTGTTTGATTTGTTCATTGGAAACAGTCTGTAAATTTTGACAATAAACCTGATATGCAATGGGGGTTGAATAATTTTGATTACAACTGTATGCCTCCTGACATTGGTTCACCCGATGTTTAGGTCCCACTAATACATTGCTGGACCTTCAACAAAGGATACCAAGAGAATGAATCACAGAAACAGATGTAAACAGTAGAGTTGTATAATGTTGTGTGTCCTATCTGAATCATGAAACTCGTCCCAACAATATGAGCTCATATTTGCCTCATATATTTGTCACAACACATAAGGCTCTATGTACTAAGCAGTGTAAGCTTCTCTGGAGCCCTTGCAGAGCAGGTTTACACATGGGAGCCTGCTTCCCAGCATGGAGGAAAGACCGGTCATTACATGCTCACTTGAGTGTGTTCATCCGCTGCCTGCATGTCATGAAGGCGTGCGAACAACTGCTCAAGCCATCTTGACATCTTGAACTATCCCTCAAAACATGCCCCACATCCCACTGCCCTTGGCCTAGGTTGTTTAAGCTCTACCAACAAAGGCCTTGAATTTATTTTTTCTGCATCCCATATGAAATGTTATTTATGGGTTTTCAAATATAAACCCTTTTGAAGACACTTAAAAACATAATGATAACACATTTTTAAATAGCATTTAAAGTGCAATAACAGCTCTAAACCTTGTGTGTGGAGAAGGTATCTAATGCATTCCCAATAAAAGGAAAACTTCTTTCAGGCTATTTTGACTTGATTTATGGACTTCTTCATCTTAGACTTGCTGAAAACCCATTTTGCCTATCTTGATGACACATGTTGCTCTTTCACAAGAGGAAATTCCAGCTCCAGAATGAGACAAATGCCACATTCGTTCGTTCGAATAGAATTTCAAATGTTTACATAACATTCTAACATTCAATTTTTGAATGTTCGGTTTCGAATCTTACGATTACATTTGAAAATATTTGTTTAGAAAAATTAGAATTTATATTTGTAATAGTATTTCTAATGCTTTCTTTAAATGTAACATTCGAATTATGCAATATTCTATATAGAAACATTCAAAATGATATATTTGTATCTATTATGTATCAATTTACTAGATTCCCTACCTACCACATGAACTATTGAACTTCTGAATAGTATTTGTTAAATAGAATGTTAAATTCAAAATTTTGAATGTGGACATTCGATCTAATTATAAACATTCAAATTCGAAAGTGACATTCGAAAACTGTAAATAGCATTCAATTATAGAATTTTTAAGAATATTCGTTCTTATCAAAATTCGTATTTATAATTCGAATTTCGGTAATAACATTCGTTCTAACATTCGAATTCGGAAATATACACATTCGCCCATCCTTAGCCACGGGCATCCACCTTCTTCTGCATAAAATGATCCAAATTCACATGCTTAATAAGCACCATCGTGTCCTTTGAAAAATATGCTTGTTTTACTCCTGTTCTGGCTGCATGTCTTTTCCTTTTGTAATAGAACGCATAGAAAAATCCACCAATACATCAGTTTCTTAAAGTTTTTTTTGTGTGTCTAATTACATTTCGCTGTTACATGGTCAAGATGATTGACAGCCTGCTTTACACAGATAATAAATCATATTACCACTGTTACATGATACTTGTATAGTTATATTGGGACTAGCACGCTTATTGTGCTGGTATTACAATTTGTCAGTCAGTTAAGTGTTAAAGGGACATGAAACCCAAATTTTTTCTTTCACTTTTCTGATAGAGAATACAATTTAACAAAAGTTTCCAATTTTTCTTTAACTGCTTTTTTTTTTTTTTTACTTTAGTACTTTAGTTTATTTTATTTAATTGTATTTAATTTTAGGTAATTGTAGTTAATTAATTTAATTTATTTAATGATAGTGTAGTGTTAGGTGTAATTGTAACTTAGGTTAGGATTTATTTTACAGGTAAATTTGTCTTTATTTTAACTAGGTAGCTATTAAATATTTAATAACTATTTAATAACTATTGTACATAGTTAAAATAAATACAAAGTTGCCTGTAAAATAAAAATAAATCCTAAAATAGCTACAATGTAATTATTAATTATATTGTAGCTACCTTAGGGTTTATTTTATAGGTAAGTATTTAGTTTTAAATAGGAATAATTTAGTTAATAGTAATTTTATTTAGATTTATTTAAATAATATTTAAGTTAGGGGGGTGTTAGGGTTAGGGTTAGGTTTAGGGGTTAATAACTTTATTATAGTGGCGGCGATACATTTAATAGGCTATGTGGGCTATGGCAGTTTAGGGGTTAATACTTGAATAGGTTTATTGCGTTGTGGGTTAATGGCGGATTAAGGGTTAATAGTTTTAAGAGGTAGTTTGCGCTGTTGGGGTTGGCGGATTTAGGGCTAAATAATTTAGTTATTACTTGCGGTGTGGGTTTGATGGCGGATATAGGGGTTAATAGACTTTATTAGTTATTGCGGTTGACAGGTAGATAGACATTGCGCATGCATTAGGTGTTAGTTTATTTTTGCAGGCATTTTCGGGAGTTACGGTTCTCCCATACTCAGCGCAAGGCCTGCTACGGCTGCCTTTTATGGCGAGGTAAAAATGGAGTAAGATTTCTCCATTTTCGCCAAGTAAGGCCTTGTGCTGGATATTGCATACCGATTATTTTTTTATTTTTAAAAAAAGCTAGATTTTTTTTTTAAATAAAAACTATAATGCCCTTTATTTTGAGGGCATTTAGGGCCTTTTTAGAAAATTATCCAGAGATTGGATCTCTGGATAATTTTCTGAGCGCTAATTGCTACCGCAAGGTCGCGTAGTAATAACCAGCCACTTGTAATGGCTGGTTAATCATTGCTCTCCTGCAAACAGGCAAATGTGCCCCTTTGCAGGAGCGTGATAATTTAGCGCTTCACTTGTAATCTAGCCCTTCATTTTAATCTATGTTACTATCAAATAAAAAATGTAACTCCTTTGAAATGACATTCTCACCCAGTTATCCAGAATACTGGATAGAATAGTGGCTATCTGTATATTTATCTTTATTACTTGGTTTTATGATCATGGCTTCTGCTTTAGATTTGTGGTCACCTGTGGTGAATGCTCAACTAACTTTGTAATGATTCAATCATTTTATAAAAGTAAATCCACAGTCATTCTTTTCATAAGAAATCCATTAGATAGAAATCCATGTGAAACTATTAAAGGGACATGAAACCCAAGTTTTCGGTCATCGTTTTGAAAGAACATGCAATTTTAAACAACTTTCTAATTTACTTCTATTATCTAATTTGCTTCATTCTCATGATATCCTTTGCTGAAAACCATATCTAGATAGGCTCAGTAGCTGTTGATTGGTTTCTGCATATAGATGCCTCGTGTTATTGGCTCACCCATGTGCATTGCTATTTCTTCAACAAAGGATATCTTAAGAATGAAGCAAATTAGATAATAGCAGTAAATTAGAATGCTGTTTTAAAATTGCAATCTCTACTTGAATCATGAAAGAAAAATGTTGAGTTTAGTGTCCGTTTAAGACCACCCGTTCTTAAAGAGAGAATACATTATTGGCATGCATGTAAAATATTGTTCGTGCAACAAGGTCAAATGTGTTTAGGGATCAAGTACTTACCTTTCTACCATATGGAAGAATGTGTTTCTAAACCCCCCATGCATTTGTAGATGATTTTTTTTTAAAACAAATGCAATTTTTAGAATTTCTGTAATTATATTGACTGGTCAGATCAGTGATTCTTGGCATGAGCAATAGCAGGTGCTATTTTTTGGGGTAATGACTTTTTTTTTTTTTTTACCTTACTATGGCAATGTATAATAAGTGCCCTGGGGGTCCCGATCATCTAAAGCTCTCTGCTCAAGAGAGATGATCTTTGAAGGGTCATCAGTACGGTGAAGTCCCTCAAAAATTTTAGAAATGCAAATTTTACCTTTATAGATGCTTATCTCACTATGCAGGTTCTGTATGTTAAGGAGAAACTCCTATAGTACAATGTAAGGCCAAAAAATAATCCAAAAGATCAATAGTGGAGAGTTTTTGATCATTAGGCCCTGGAAAAGGAATGCATGTCTATCTCAATGGCAACAAAGTCCATAAAGAAAGCAAAGAATACTGATCTCCATGTTCTCATGCTCAACACACATTACTTAGTAATGTGATAGCCCAACATTCTTGCACACCCGTCCTGCAACCCACAGTACAGTACTTATCATGCTATGGAAAAGAATATCATTGTAAAACTCATGGATAATTGCTTAATGCTAAGATACCACACAAACCTATTTGCATAGTGTCTGGATATATGCACAGTGAAATAGCAGATTTTATACCATATAAATTTTCTATTTAGGTATAAACAAACAAATAAAACTAAATAGTATATGATATGTAGAGCTTCGGTAGTAATGGCGCTTTTTCCCTTCCTGTCTATTGATGCTTCCCCTTTGAACATTAATGTGACTTGTTGTGGTGGTTGGCATAAATCTTGAGAAACTAAAAGTTATAGCCTTATAAACTCAGCATTTGGCTTACATGCCCTTTAAGAGTTTTAATATAGTGTGGGGTAAGAAAACAGAAAAACTTAATTTCCATAATATACATAAATCTTGATAGTTCACCAAAATCAACATTATTGTTTATAAAGATAGATAATCCCTTTATTACCTATTCCCCAGTTTTGCATAACCAACACTGTTATATCAATACTAAGCGATAAGCTTGGCCAGAGGGCAGTCTATGTTTAAAAACTACAACCCCTCCAAGCTAAAGTTACAAAAAAAACAACAACTAAAATTATAGAAAAAAATAAAAAGGTATCCAAAATAAAAAAATCAAACCTAAACTAATACCCCTATAAAAATAAAAAATCCCCCCAAAATAAAAACACCCCCTACTCAAATGCTAAACTACCAGGGCTTTTTGTAGGGCATTGCCCTAAGTTAAACAGCTCTTTTGCAGTTACAAAAAATTCTAAGTCCCCCTTAACAGTAAAACCCACAAACCCACCAAACCCCCCAAAATAAATAAACCTAACACTAAAAAACCTAAACTACCCATGGTCCTTAAAAGGACATTTGTATGGGCATTGCTCTTAAAATGGCATTCAGCTCTTTTAAGAAGTGCCCATAACCCTAATCTAAAAAACAAACAAAAAACAAAACAAAACTAAGTCTAACCCCTAGGTTGGTACTCACTGTTGCTGAAGTCCGGCGGAGAAGATCCTCTTCTAGTCGTTGAAGTCTTCTTCCAAGCGGCCGACATCTTCTTCCAAGCGGGGACCTCTTCTTTCTTCATCCAGGACAGTGGAACTGAAGACCGGCAACCGTGGATCAGAAGACCAGCGACCCTGGAACTGAAGACCGGCGACCCTGGAACTGAAGACCGGCGACCTCGTCAATACGATTTCAGTAGCTTTCATCCTATTGACTGATTTGAATTTGAAGAATCAAATCAGCCAATAGGAATTTAAGGGACGCCATCTTTAATCCCGTACCTTGAATTCACTATTCAGTGTACGGTGGAGATTGTACGAAGAGGATCCTCCACGCTCCATGGCTCCGCGGACGTCGGTCTTCAGTTCCAGGGTTCCCGGTCTTCATTTCCAGGGTTGCCGGTCTTCAGCTCCGCAGTTGTCAGTCTTTAGCTCCGCCTTACGCTCCGCGCCGGCTTGTTCCTGGAGGAAGAGGTTGCAGCTTGGAAGAAGACTTCACCGCCTGGAACAGGACTTTCTCCACCAGACTTCAGCAACCGTGAGTACCAACCTGGGGGATAGACTTAGGTTTTTTTAAAACTTTTGGGGGGTTTGTTTTATTTAGATTAGGGATGGGCACTTCTTAAAAGAGCTAAATGCCCTTTTAAGGGCAGCAAAAGAGCTAAATGCCCTTTTAAGGGCAATGCCCATACAAATGCCCTTTTCAGGGCAATGGATAGTTGAAGTTTTTTAGTGTTAGGTTTATTTATTTGGGGGGTTTGGTGGGTGGTGGGTTTTACTGTTAGGGGGTGTGATGAGAGCAGGATGTGATGTCACTAGTTTGTGGGCGGGGCTTAGGTCCGGTGTCTGTGTCGCAGTTAGTTTAGTACAATCAACCTGTCTAGATGTGTATTGCTATGCTCTGTAATAAAATAGAGTTGTACCATCATTGCTGTGTCCTGCATATGTCCTGCATCTCATGACATGGTGTCAGAAGTTCTGGACTGCGCTTCTGTTCCTGATCGATTGCAATGTCAAAGTTTACCCCACCTGAGCCTTTTGACTTTTCTCAGCCTGCAGCTTGGCCCACATGGCGTCAGCGGTTTCAGCGCTTCAGGATTGCATCCAAACTGAACAAGGAGAGTGGTGAAGTACAAGTTAATTCTCTTTTATACTCTATGGGGAAAGATGTGGAGCCAGTGTTCAATGCTTTTACTTTCCAAGAAGGGGAAGAAGTTAACTTTGATATAGTTATGGATAAACTCAGTGCCCACTTTGTGCCCAAAAGAAATGTGATTCCTGAGAGAGCTTGTTTTCACAAACGTAATCAGCGTGTGGGAGAATCTGTGGAGTCATTTGTGCGCAGCCTGTATGAATTAGCTGAATTCTGTGAGTTTGGTGTTGCTAAAGAAGAGCAAATCAGAGACAGAATAGTTATTGGAATTGCAGATGCTGAAGTCTCCCTGAAGCTGCAGTTATAGCCTGATTTAACATTAGATGGGGCTATTAGGATGGCCAGCCAGAGTGAACTGGTGAAAAAGCAAAGTGCTGATCTGAGGTCTGAGAGTATTGTGGATGAAGTGCAACAGTCTAGGAAAACTACTAGTGAAAGGCACAGTGTGAGCGGTAGATCTAAAGTACTGGAAAGGCCTAGAAGTGGATGGGCGCAACATGGCCGATGCACACGGTGCTACCGGGCTCATGATCAGAGTGCTATATGCCCGGCCAGAGATAAAAGATGCAGAAAATGTAACAGAATAGGCCATTTTGTAGTGGTGTGTAAAACTGAATACATTAAGGAGATGCAGGTGGACAGTGACCAGGAGGGTCAGGAAGTGTCTTTTGTGGGGTCTGTTGTGGAACGGACAAGCTCAGAGGAAGATTGGAAAGTTACTTTTACTGTAATGGGAGCCAAAGTTGATTTTAAGATTGACACAGGAGCAGATATCACTGTAATGTCTTTTGCCGAATTTATGAAACTGCCTCGACAGCCCCAGCTGGCGAAGGTTACTACAAATGTCCATAGTCCTGGTGGCCGCATTGATTGTGTGGGGAAATTTCTTGCCAGTTGTGAGTACAAGCAGAGGAAGTTCACCATGTGGGTGCATGTGATCCGAGGCCAGTGTGTTAACAGTTTATTGAGCAGAAAAGCAGCCTGTGACTTGGGCCTCGTGGCCAGAGTGAATGAGATTTCCGAAGATATGTTTGGCGAGTTGGGCCTACTGAACTGCAAACCTGTCCGTATAGCACTTAAATGTGACGCAGTCCCATACAGTATTTCTACCCCTCGTAGAATTCCGTTCCCGCTCATGCCTCAAGTGGAGAAAGAGCTTATGCGCATGAAGTCTATGGGGGTTATTGAAGAGGTTGTTGAAGCGACTGATTGGTGTGCCCCCATTGTTCCAGTTGCGAAGAAAAATGGAAAGGTGCGCATCTGTGTGGACCTGAAAAGGTTGAATGAAGCAGTGAAGAGAGAGAGATTTGTGCTGCCGACATTAGAAGATATAGCTCCAAAGTTGGCTGGGGCGAAGTTCTTTTCCACATTAGACGCTTCTAGCGGCTTTTGGCAGATCCCCCTGGATCCAAAGTGCCACAAACTGACTACCTTTATCACACCGGTAGGTCGGTTCTGCTTCTGCAGACTCCCCTTTGGGATATCCTCCGCTCCTGAAATTTTTCAAAGGGAAATTAGTTCTCTCCTGAGTGACCACGTGGGCACAGCGGTCGTCATGGACGACATTCTAGTGTATGGGTCTACAGCGTAGGAGCATGATCAGCATTTAAGTTGTGTGCTACAGGCTATCAAAGAGTCTGGGCTGAAGCTGAATAAAGAAAAGTGTCATTTTAGGAAAACTGAATTATGCTACTTTGGGCATATCATCAACGGGGATGGCATCAAGCCAGACCACGAGAAAATTTGTGCTATTGAACAGATGAAGAGCCCTTCTGATGTACATGAGCTGAGACAGATATTGGGCCTTGTAAATTATGTGGGCAAGTTTCTTCCAGATTTATCAACAGTTTTACACCCTGTCACAGAGTTGCTTAAGAAAGACGTTGCCTGGGTCTGGGGACCTTCACAAGAAAAAGCTTTTCTGCATGCCAAGTCCCTGCTGGGGTCTGCCCCAGTGCTGGGGTTCTACGACCCTTCAAAAAAGACTGTGGTTAGTGCTGATGCAAGCAGTTATGGGTTGGGGGCTGCACTCCTGCAGCTGAATGACAACAAACTACAGCCCATCGCCTACTGTTCACGCACACTGACGGCTGCGGAGTCAAAATACGCTCAAATTGAGAAAGAGTGCCTGGCTGCAGTTTGGGCCTGTGAGCGCTTTCAGCGTTATCTAGTGGGTTTGGAGAAATTTAGTCTGGAAACTGACCACAAACCGCTAGTCCCTCTAATCAATTCTTATGACATTGACAAAACACCCTTGAGATGCCAGAGACTTTTGATGAGACTGCTCAGGTTCAATGTTCAGGCAGTGCATGTGCCGGGGAAACAGCTGGTTGTGGCAGATACACTATCCAGGCTCCCGCTGGCTGCTGCTGAAGAATCCTCCACAGAATCGGATGTGAAAGTGTATGTTGATTCAGTTCTGGCCTCTAAGTCCATTTCTTCAAGGAAACTGGAAGAGATAAAGAGAGAGACATATTTGGACACAGATCTGCAAGAAGTTATAAGGTATATAAGAGAAGGCTGGCCCGAGAGCTGGGCAGCCTGGATGTCTTTAAGTGCTTACCAGCCAGAGAGGTCGCAGCTCACGGAGCTGGAGGGGTTGGTGCTGTTCCAAGACCGCATTGTAATTCCTGTCAGCATGAGGAAAGAGATGTTAAACAGGATTCACGATGGCCACTTAGGCATTACAAAGTGCAGAGAAAGGGCAGCTACAGCTGTGTGGTGGCCTGGGATCAGCTCCGACATTGCAAATCATGTGTCTAAATGTGCCTTTTGCCGGGAACGCTGGCCTACTCAGAGAAGGGAGCCCTTAATGTCTACTCCGCTACCTGCGGGCCGTGGCAGAAAATAGCTGCTGATTTGTGCGAACTGCACGGGAAAAAGTTTCTTGTTGTGATCGACTACTATTCCAGGTATTTGGAAATTGCACCCCTGAATGATATCACAAGTCAGGCCGTTATCATTCGCTTGAAGAGCTTGTTCGCCCGCTGGGGCATTCCAATGGAGCTGGTGAGTGATAATGGTATGCAGTTCGCTTCTACAGAGTTCAGTGCTTTCAGCAGGGAATATGATTTTGTACATTCCACGTCAAGTCCACATTATCCACAGGCCAACGGAATGGCTGAAAGGGCAGTTCAAACAACAAAATTCATTCTAAAACAATCTGAGCCGTACCTAGCCCTCTTGTCATACAGGGCGACGCCCATTCAAGCCACCGGGTTTAGCCCGGCACAGCTGATGCTAGGACGCCAGATTCGCACCACTTTACCCTCAGTGGGTGTCTTCAAGCCGCCTGGCCCCGTTCCTCGGGACGAAGTCCTTAGGAGGGATGAAGAGGCCAAAAAGGGTTATCGTTTCTTCTACGACAGGAGACATTCTGTCAGGCCCTTACAGGAACTGAAAGCGGGCCAAAGTGTCAGAATTAAACTGGACGATGAGAAGAAATGGAAGACGCCTGCTACGGTAGTTGGCCGCACTCCAGAACCAAGGTCTTATACAGTCCTTACGGAGGGAGGGACGGTTACACGCCGTAACCGAAGACATCTTCAGTCTGTACCTGAGAGTCTGGAACTGGATGCCTCAGTACCACCGCCGGTGGGATCCCCTGTTCTAAGAGAGGTGCCTTCCCCTCAGCAAGACCACAACGGGGATATATCTTTGCCTCCAGCGGACTCTTGTTCACCATCTTCTGTATCAGAGGACAGTTCATGCAAAGTTACATCAAGCGGAAGAGTGGTGAAACTTCCGGCCCGATATAGGGACTGACTTTAGCTAGAACAGTGACCGGAAGTATGGGCAGAATAATCCCATGGTCACTGTGGACTAGGGTAGTCTACCCCGATGTCCAAGTCAGGATGTAATTTATCTGTTCCTTTTTTTCTAACCTGTTTGTTTTTATAATGTTCAAAAACAAAAATGTTGTTGTATACCCTGTTGGTGTACCTTGTTATTTGTTATATGCAAATGTATGCTTTGCCTTTGAAAAAGGGGAAGATGTGATGAGAGCAGGATGTGATGTCACTAGTTTGTGGGCGGGGCTTAGGTCCGGTGTCTGTGTCGCAGTTAGTTTAGTACAATCAACCTGTCTAGATGTGTATTTCTATGCTCTGTAATAAAATAGAGTTGTACCATCATTGCTGTGTCCTGCATATGTCCTGCATCTCATGACAGGGGGGACTTTTTTTGTAACTGCAAAAGAGCTGTTTAACAGGGCAATGCCCTGTAAAAAAAACATTTTAAGGGCTATTGGTAGTTTAGCATTAGATTAGGGGGTGTTTTTACTTTGTTTTTGTTTTTTATTTTCATAGGGATTAGGTTTAATTTTTTTATTTTTGATAATTTGTTTATTATTTTCTGTAATGTTAGATTTTTTTATTTTCTGTAATTTTAGCTTAATTTAAACTTATTTTTTTTATTTTTAAAGTAATGTTAGGTATTTTTATTTTGTTTGTAATTTTGTATTTTTAATTTAGGTAATTGGGTTTAATTTAGGGGGTGTTAGGTTAGGGAGCTTAGTAATTTAATTAGTTAGTTGTGGGTTTTGGCGGTTTAAGGGGTTAACAGGTTAATTAGGTTTATTGTGATGTGGGGGTTTTGTGGTTTAGGGGTTAATAGGTTAATTAGGTTTATTGCGATATGGGGGTTTCGCGGTTTAGGGGTTAATAGGTTAATTTGGTTTATTGCGATGTGGGGTTTTTGCGGTTTAGGGGTTAATAGGGTAATTAGATTATTGCGATGTGGGGGTTTTGCGGTTTAGGGGTTAATAGGGTAATTAGGTTTTTTGCGTTGTGGGTGGTTGGCGGTTAAGGGACTAATATGTTATGTTGTTTGCGGATTAGGGGTTAATTACTTTACGTGCGATGTGTGGGTTTGCGGTTTAGGTGTTAAAGGGACAGTCAAGTCCAAAAAAAACTTTCATGATTTAAATAGGGAATGTAATTTTAAACAACTTTCCAATTTACTTTTATCACGATTTTTGCTTTGTTCTCTTCATATTCTTAGTTAAAAGCTAATTCTAGGAGGTTCATATGCTAATTTCTTAGACATTGAAGACTGCCTCTAATCTGAATGTATTTTGACCACTAGAGGGCATTAGTTCATGTGTGTCATATAGATAACATTGAGCTCACACAGGTGAACTTACCATGGAGCCAGCACTAATTGGCTAAAATGCACGTCTGTCAAAAGAACTGAAATAAGGGGGCAGTTTGCAGAGGCTTAGATACAAGGTAATCACAGGGGTAAAAAGTGTATTTCTATAACAGTGTTGATTATGCAAAACTTGGGAATAGGTAATAAAGGGATTATATTTCTTTCTAAACAACAAAAATTCTGGTGTTGACTGTCCCTTTAATACTTTGTGTGGGAGGTTAGGTTTTTTTTTATACTTCGTGCGGGCGGTTGCGTGTTTTTGTTTTTTTTGTAATGCTCCCTTTGCCTTCGTGCATCACGGTGGATTCCGAAAATGGCAGGGTGGTGAAAGAATCTACCCTGCCATTTTCGGAATCCACCTGGATGCAGCTTCGCTGCATCCTTGTGAATTCTTTTGGCTGCGCACGCTGCCAACATTCCTTTGAGGTTGTGTGCGCAACTTCCGAAGGCGACGGACATTACAAACGCAATTATAGTATAGATACTTTTTACCTCTATGATTACCTTGTATCTAAGCTTCTGCAGACTACCTCCTTATTTCAGTTCTTTTCTTTACCTTTTTACAATTTTGCATTTTAGCCAATTATTGCTGATTCATGGGAAAACTATTATCATTATCAACGAACGTGAGTACAATGTTATTTAAATGGCACACATGAACTAGCACTCTCTAGCTGTATTGCAAGATTGTAAAAAGCTAATAAAAAGCAGTGAGATAAGGGGCAGCTTAGAAACAGACAAACTTAGAGGTTATAAAGTATATTTATATAACAATGTTGGTTATTTAAAATTAGGGAATGAGTTTTAAAGGCGTTATGTATCTTTTTAAACAATAAAAAATAAAGTAGGCTGTCGCTTTAAGGGTCAAAGAGCTATAATAATAATATTATTTATATTATTATAAGTGAAAGTAAAAAAAACAAAAAAACAAAGAGATCTTTATCTGCACCAAATAAGTCAATGTTGTTGTCAGCCATTTACATTGAGGAAAGCTCTGTGACTGCTTATTTTCCAGAACTCTGAATCCCAATCGTATCAAGTCACATGCACGCTAGCTCTTACAATTTATTTAATTGTGTTAACAGAAAATTAATGCAGTCTAACTCACTTTTCTTTCCTGACTAAACGCTTTCTTTCCATGAAAGGTCAAAGGAAAGCCACAGTTACTAGGCAACAAATGTCTTGCACTGAATTAGACAGGATTTTTTTTTTCTGGTAAACCAAGACCGAAACATTTTCGTAACAGGAGAAACATTATGCATTAGAGTACCGCAAACTGAAGAATATCAAACTGAGGTCATTGCTGGGGCTCTCATCTTTCTGCAGAAAACCAGTGTCTTCAGCTACATCATTTAAACTGGGCACTGTAATATTTTTTATTTTTTTTTAAGCGTAATAGTATTGTTTTTTTTTAAATGCCCTGTTTTGCATAAGTCAGAAGATGTAATGTTAAACAACTTTGCAATTTACTTCCATTAACAAAATGTGCACAGTCTTTTTATATTTACACTTTTTTGAGTCACCAGCTCCTACTGAGCATGTGCAAGAATTCACAGAATCTACATATATATATATGCATTTGTGATTGGCTGATGGCTGTCACATGATACAGGAGGAGTGGAAATAAAGATAACTTAAATTTGTCAGAAAAAAATCTACTTCTTATTTGAAGTTCAGACTAATTAGTATTGCGTTGTCTTTTTATCATGCATTTTTTAATTATGCAAATTTACTGGTACTTTAATGTTTTTGTTTACCTGAATAAAGTAAAGTTATCTTGTCGGTTTTTCAGAGGTGTGTCCTTCTCTACCAATAGAGCTGTTGAAATTGCCCTGCCAACCAGTGAGCATTAGCATGAACTCCACAGCTTAATTTTCTATAGCATTTACTTAAAGGGAAAGTAAAGTCAAAATTAGTCAAAATTAAACTTCCATGATTCCATTAGAGTTTAACAACTTTCCAATTTACTAGTATTATGACATTTTCTTTGTTCTCTTGATAATCTTTGCGGAAGAGTAAACTTCAGGAGCAGCAGAGTACTACTGGGAGCTAGTTAAACACAGTGAGTGAGCCAATGGCATGAGGCATATACTATATGTGCAGCCACCAATCGGTTGCTAGCTCCCAGTAGTGCTTTACTGTTCCTGAGTCTACATAGGTATGATCTTAAACATAGGTTACCAAAGGAACAAAGCAAATTTGATCAAATAAATAAATAAATTGGAAAGCTGTTTAAAATGACATGCTCCATCTGAATCGCGACTTTTAACTTTACTGTCCGTTTTTAACATGTTTAAATGCAGTTCTCTTTACATGCATGAGAGATAGTTTTCAAGTACAATAATCCTTTAAAGCAGGGTTCGCCAACCTTTCGGACCTCAGGGACCACTAAACTCACAATTTTGAATCCTGTGGACCATTAACTTGATTTTTTTTTTTAAAGGTACAAACCTCTATAATATATATATATATATATATATATATATATATATATATATATACACACACATACTGTACATAACTAGTATAACCATACCTAAGTATACATTATGTACATATTTACACATTTTTAAGAATTCTTTTTTGGAATTAACAAACTGAATGACAGAACTGAGAGAATACTTCCAAATGACAGATGAAGGGTGAGTGCCAACTTTTGAGCTGGAAACAAAGAGGCAGAACGTGGGGAAAAAAATAATTATGTTTATAAGGACCACAAGACTTCCAAGTTATCTCCCCATTTAGGAATTATTCAAAACTACTTATGATCATGGACAGACATTGGAGTCATAAATTAAGTTTATATCAGAAAACTCTCAATATGGATCTAGCTAACCACGACTGATGTTACTGGCAATTACTATAATACTGGTGAGATATGGCTGATCTGCTGGATGGCAATTACTGGAATTCAGGTGGAATGGCTTTGTGTGCGGGAAAATTATTAGAATGAAAAAAAATTAATATTTAATAAAAAAAGAAGATGGAGGGGAGGAAGACAAACAGTGATGTAAGTCCATCTACAAGAATTCAGGTAAAGGGAAGAAAATAAATGAAATATAAGAGACTTTTTTTTAAGATTTTCTTTTGTATATACTTTAATTCCACTATTTCAAGCCAAGACTTTATCAACCTCTGCTGGCTTTAGAATCGAAGCATCTTCCTCTGAGCAGCGTGCCGGGTGGAGTTAAAAATACAATCTAGCTACACAAATTGCGCAGTACTACGCAACATGCGTAGGGAGATTGTAATTTAACTCCTCCTCCGTCGGTTTTCACTGATGTCCAGCCAGGCACTGTAGGGAGTTGCGGCGCAACGGGGGTGACACTATCAGAGGAGATTAATTCCTGCTTGATGGCATCAAGGACCACTAACATCTTCTCATGGACCACCAGTGGTCCATGGACCACTGGTTGGCGACCGCTGCTTTAAAGGGACTAAACAGTAAACATCTTGTAATTACAAGACATTTCTATTCTCTTGCTGTAGTATAAAGTATCAGCCAAGTCTGATAACATTCAAATGGTTAGATTACGAGTTTTGCTGTATGAGTGAAAAAGCAGCATTATGGCTCTTTTTCTCTACCGCTGGTATTACGAGTCTTGCAGGTTTGGCTGCACCGCACACTTTTTTTCCAAAAGTCCTTTTTCAATGGGACTTCCTTTGCGCTGGTATTACAAGTCTGCCTGGGAGGCCAAAAAGTGAGCGGTACACCCTATACTGTCAAGATTCGTGCCGCCACCTGAAAGTCAGTAGTTATGAGTTTTATGCTACAAAGTCGTAACATAAAACTCATAACCAAAGTGCTAAAAAGTACAGTAACACCCATAAACTACCTATTAACCCCTAAACCGAGGCCCTCCCATATCGCAAACACTAAAATTATTAACCCCTAATCTGCCGCTCCCAACATCGCCGCCACCATAATAAACATATTAACCCCTAAACAGTCACACTCCCGCATCGCAAACACTAAATATTATTAACCCCTAATCTGCTGTCCCTAACATCACCGCAACCTACATGTCGGGAGCGGCAGATTAGGGGTTAATAACTGTAATGTAGGTGGTGGCGACATTGGGGGCGGCAGATTAGGGGTTAATAACTGTAATGTAGGTGGCGGCGACATTGGGGGCGACAGATTAGGAGTTAATAAATATAATGTAGTTGGCGGAATGTCAGGGGCGGCAGATTAGGGGTTAGTAAGTGTAGTGTAGATGTCGGCGATGTCGGGGCGGCAGATTAGGGGTTAATAACTTTATTTACGTGTCGGTGATGTCGGGGGAGGCAGATTAGGGGTGTTTAGACTCAGGGTTTATGTTAGGGTGTTAGGTGTAAACATAAATTTTGTTTCCCCATAGGAATTAATGGGGCTACGTTACGGAGCTTTACGCTCCTTTATTGCAGGTGTTAGGCTTTTTTTTAGCCGGCTCTCCCCATTGATGTCTATGGGGAAATCGTGCACGAGCACGTATAACCAGCTAAAAGCAGCGCTGGTATTGGAGTGCGGTATGGAGCTCAATTTTGCTCAACACTCACTTATTGCCTGCTAACACCGGGTTTTTGTAAACCTGTAATAGCAGCGCTATAGGGAGGTGAGCGGTTACAATAACTTGCAAGTTAGCACCGCAAAACTCGTATTCTAGCAGAAAGTTAATTAACATCTTGTTTGCTGCAATTGTTTTCCAATAGCAAAAGTCCACCCACCACTTCTCTTATTTGGAGGAGCCAATCTGAGACTAGCCAAGGTCATTATGTTAGTATAAAGCAGGGGTCATGTCCAGCAGGAACGCATAGGAACGGTGTTCCTGCACTATTTTTGCAGGTGGAACTAAGTTCCCCCTGGACAGAGAATAGAAACTCTTCAGTAAATACTGCTGCTGATGGTGGGAGGAGCTGGAGCACAGTCTGGTTAGAGGGATAGTAAGATCCTCTAGTAATGGGCAGCAACACTTCCTACAATACATTTAATGCAAGCCTGTCAGCGGTCCTACTGTGTAATCACCCCTCACTGTGTTGAACACATAGGGGCCGATTTATCAAGGGCCGAATGGCCCCTGATGCCCCTGTTTCCGTGCAAGACTTCAGACTCCCCGGAAACAGCAGTTATGAAGCAGCAGTCTTAAGACTGCTGCTCCTTAACTGTTCCGCTGCCTCTGAGGCTGCAGACATCAATCCTCCTGATCCTATATGATTGGGTTGATTGACACCCCAGGGCCGCCAATCTGCAGGGGGCGGTATTGCACAACTGTTTGTGCAATGTTAAATGCTGACAGCATATGCTGAGCGGATATGTTGGACAGACATTTGATAAATCGGCCCCATGGTGTTTACATTTCTGTGTGGTTTGCTCTTGGGTTATTTAACTTCCCTCAGCAGAAATAAGACTATTGCGTCTTAAGTGGGTGAGACTCTGTGACAGAGGAGGAGTCTCAGGCCCAAAGGCAACCATTCAACCCTTCATCTGATTTAATTTGTTTTCATTAACCAGATTATAAAGGTTATATGTATATATATATATATATATATATATATATATATATATATATATATATATATATGTATATAAATACAGTGTGTGTATATGTAAGTGTGTGTGTGTGTGTAAAACAATATTAATTGTAAGGAAGGTGGAAGTCTTTGTGAGTTCCCACATTTTTTTTTGTAGGACTTGACCCCTGAGCATTGGTTTTTAGTTGTTATCTGAATCGTTCTTATTCAAATTAGTCTTTTTTCTAACCTCTGTATTACTTACCACAGCTCTTGTGGTAAGTAAACTGTTTTTTATCAACTATTTGCAATTTTAGTTTTACACCGTGCTTCAAATTTCTTTTCTCTGTCTTTAATAAAAAAGAGAATGTTTTGTAAAATCCTTACAACCGTCAATCAGGATTTTAGTTAATCGGTAGGTATAGTCTGAAATCTACCATTATAATTATGGTATGTTTATATAATCACACAAATGAAACCAGTCATCATTCAGTCAAGTTTTAAATACAAAGAAAATGTATAAAAACAGAAACTGACTGAAATGTAGTCTACTACAAGAATGCAGAACATTCTAATTAATATGTAGATAGATACATGCAGAGAAGAAAGGCCTTTTTAACAGGATGGACAAGACTGATTAATGTGTAATTACGCCTTTGACATGAAGACTATTATCGACACACTAAGTAACATTCACCTAGATTACAAGTTTTGCGTTACGGTGGGGTACTGCTTTTAACGCTGACAAAATGTCCGTTACGCTGGAATGGCCAGGAACGCGTCACGGCGGTATACCGCAAGCATTTTAGCCTGTAATGCAACGTCGGTATTACAGGTTGTGCATTCAGCCTATACCGACATGAGCCATACTGCCATTTGAGAGCAGTAGTTATGGATTTTGCGTAACAAAAATGTTTAAAAAAACTAATAACTAAATTGTTACAAAGTACACTAACACCCATAAACTACCTATAGATCCCTAAATTGCTTCCGCATTGCAAGCACTATTTAAAACGTATTAACCCCTAATCTTTCACCCACCCACATCGCAACTATTAAAAAAATAATAATTAGAGTTTATTTTCATTTTTTTGGGTGGTTTTTTTTTTTAGATTAGGGCTTTGGGCAATTGTAATAGAGCTAAATGCCCTTTTAAGGGCATTGAAAAAGAGCTGAAAGCTCTTTTGAAGGCAATGCCCCTTTGGCGGTAATAGGTAGCTTAGGGTTTTTATAGAGTTAGTTTTTTTATTTTGGGGGGTTGGTTGAGTGGTGGGTTATACTGTTGGGGGGACTTTGTATTTTTACAGGTAAACGAGCTGTTTAACTTAGGGCAATGCCCTACAAAAGGACCTTTTAAGGGCTATTGGTAGTTTATTGTAGGTTAGGGGGTGTTTTTATTTTGGGGGTCTTTTTTATTTTTATAGGGCTATTAGATTAGGTGTTATTGTTTTTATTTTTGATAATTTTGTTTATTATTTTTTGTAATCTTAGTGTTTTTTATTTTTCGTAATTTAGTGCTTATTATTTTTTGTAATTTTAGATTTTTTTATTTTTTTAGTAGTGTTAGTTTTTTTTTAAAATTTGTAATTTAGATTTTTTAATTGGTAGTGTTTTTTATTTTATTAGAATAGTAATGTTAAGTTAATTTATAGTTTAAACTTAGGTTTATTTTTATTTCACAGGTAAGTTTTTATTTATTTAAATATAGTTATATTGTAATTTTAATTTAAAGTTAGAGGGGTGTTAAGTTTAGGGGTTAATAGTTTAATTTAGTGTTTTGCGATGTGGGGAGCCGGCGGTTTAGCGGTTAATAGGTTTATTTAGTGGCAGCGATGTGAGAGGCCAGAGGTTTAGGGATTAATAGGTTTATTTAGTGGCGGCGATGTGGGAGGCCGGAGGTTTATGGGTTAATAGGTTTATTTAGGTGGCGGCAATGTCTGGGAGCGGCTGATTAGGGGTTAATAATTATTTTTAGTGTTGGCAATGCCGGGGAGCAGAGGATTAGGGGTTAATAACTTTTATTTAGGTGTCAGCGATGTCAAGAAGTGGCCGAATAGGGGTTAATAATTATTTTTAGCGGCGGATTAGGGGTTAATAGCTTTTATTAGTGTTGCAATGTCGGGGAGCGGCGGATTAGGGGTTTTTAGACTTGGGGTTTATGTTAGGGTAATAGGTTTAAACGTAATGTTCTTTTCCCCATAGACATCAATGGGGTTGCGTTACGGAGATCTCGATTCTGCACTTCAGGGGCCCGATCCGATATGCAGCGTCGCCCGCAAAAGCCGGAGACGCTGAAATTTGCACTGGTTTGGTATCCTATATACGGCGTAACCTAGAAGTTACGCTCGTATATTTCTGCCGTCGCCCGTAGTTTTTTGGGCCATAGGCAGGTATACCAAACCAGCGCAGTTTGGTATCCAATATACAGCGTAAGGACTTACGTGGCGAAAATGGAGAAATCTTACTCCATTTTCACCTCGCCACAAAATGCAGCCGTAGTAAGCCTTACGCTGTCTATTGGAGCCCCGTAACTCCCTAAACTAGCTGCTAAATAAATCTAACACCTAACGCATGCGCAATGTCTATCTACCTGTCAACCGCGATCCCCCGCAGCAATCCCTAATAAAGTTATTAACCCCTAAACCACCGCTCCCGGACCCCACCGCCACCTAATAAAGTTATTAAGCCCTAAACCACCGCTCCCGGACCCCGCCGCCACCTACATTAAAAGTATAACCCCCTAATGTGATCCCCCTACACTGTCGCAAGCTACATTACATACCCCCTGTGAGCCCCTACCCCGCCGCCATCTACCTTACCTACCCCCTAAAGTGAGCTCCTACCCCGCCGCCATCTATTTTAAAAATATTAACCCCTAATTTAATCCCCCTACACCGCCGCCGCCTATATTAAACACATTAACCCCTAATCTAATCCCCCTACACCGCCGCCTATATTAAACACATTAACCCCTAATCTAATCCCCCTACACCGCCGCCAGCTATATTAACTAGATTAACCCCTAATCTAATCCCCCTACACCGCCGCCACCTATATTAAATTAATTAACCCCTAAAATACTAAACTATCCCTACCACTAAACCTAAGTCTAACTCTACAAATAGCCCTGAAAAGGGCTTTTTGCGTGACATTAACCCAAAGTAAACAGCTCTATTGCCAGCCCTTAAAAGGGCTTTTTTGTGGGGCATGCCCCAAAGAAATCAGCTCTTTTACCAGCCCTTAAAAGGGCTTTTGGCGGGGCATTGTCACAAAGTAAACAGCTCTTTTGCATCTAAGCTAAATCCCCCTACACCGCCGCCACCTATAATAAATGTATTACCCCCTAATCTAATCCCCCTACACCGCCGCCACCTATATTAACTATATTAACCCTAATTATATAAGGGTTAATATAGTTAATATAGTTAGTATATTATATATATTAACTATATTAACCCTAATTATATTAGGGTTAATATAGTTAATATCGTTATTATATTATATATATTAACTATATTAACCCTAATTATATTAGGGTTAATATAGTTAATATCGTTATTATATTATATATATATTAAGTATAATAACCCTATCTAACTCTAACATCCCTAACTAAATTCTTATTAAAATAAATCTAATTAATATTAATATTATTAATTAAACTATTCCTATTTAAATCTAAATACTTACCTATAAAATAAACCCTAAGATAGCTACAATGTAATTAATAATTACATTGTAGCTATTTTAGGGTTTATATTTATTTTACAGGTAACTTGGTATTTATTTTAACTAGGTACAATAGCTATTAAATAGTTAATAACTATTTAATAGCTACCTAGTTAAAATAATTACCAATGTACCTGTAAAATAAATCCTAACCTAAAAAACCCCCACTAAATTACAAAAAATAAAACAATAATTACAAGATTTTTAAGCTACTTACACCTATTCTAAGCCCCCTAATAAAATAATAAAGCCCCCCAAAATAAAAAAAATTCCCTACCCTATTCTAAATTAAAAAAGTTAACAGCTCTTTTTTTTTAAAAGGGCCTTTTGCGGGGCATGCCCCAAAGAAAACAGCTCTTTTGCCTGTAAAGAAAAAGCACAATACCACCCCCCAACATTACAACCCACCATCCACATACCTCTATTCTAAAAACACCCAAACCCCCCTTAAAAATATCTAACACTACCCCCTGAAGATCTCCCTACCTTGTCTTCACCCAGCCGGGCAGAACTCTTCATCCGATCCGGGCGATGTCCAATCAAGCGGCAGTGAAGTCTTCTTCCATCCGGCGATGTCTTCAATCAAGCGGCAAAGAAGTCTTCTTCCATCCGGGCGATGTCTTCAAGCAAGCGACAGTGAAGTCTTCTTCCATCCGGCGATGTCTTCAAGCAAAGCGGCATCTTCAATCTTCTTTCTTCGCTCCTCCGCCGCGGAGCATCCATCCGGCACGATGACTTCCCGACGAATGAGGTTTCTTTAAAACGTCGAATTCCGATTGGCTGATAGGATTCTATCAGCAAATCGGAATTAAGGTAGAAAAATCTGATTGGCTGATTGAATCAGCCAATCAGATTCAAGTTCAATCCGATTGGCTGATTGGTTCAGTCAATCGGATTGAACTTGAATCTGATTGGCTGATTCAATCAGCCAATCAGATATTTTTACCTTAATTCCGATTGGCTGATAGAATCCTATCAGCCAATCGGAATTCGACGGACGCCATCTTGGATGACGTCATTTAAAGAAACCTCATTCGTCGGGAAGTCGTCGTGCCGGATGGATGCTCCGCGGCGGAGGAGCGAAGAAAGAAGATTGAAGATGCTGCTTTGCTTGAAGACATCGCCGGATAGAAGAAGACAACGCCGGATGGAAGAAGACTTCACTGCCGCTTGATTGAAGACATTGCCCGGATGGAAGAAGACTTCACTGCCGCTTGATTGGACATCGCCCGGATGATCGGATGAAGAGTTCGGCCCGGCTGAGTGTAGACAAGGTAGGGAGATCTTCAGGGGGGTAGTGTTAGGTTTTTTTAAGGGGGGTTTGGGTGGGTTTAGAATAGGGGTATGTGGGTGGTGGGTTGTAATGTAGGGGGGGGTATTGTATATTTATTTAAATGCAAAAGAGCAGAATTCTTTGGGGCATGCCCCGCAAAAGGCCCTTTTAAGGGCTGGTAAGGTAAAAGAGCTTTGAACTTTTTTAATTTAGAACAGGGTAGGGAAATTTTTTTATTTTGGGGGGCTTTATTATTTTATTAGGGGGCTTAGAATAGGTGTAATTAGCTTAAAAATCTTGTAATATTTTTTTTATTTTTTGTAACTTAGTGTTTGGTTTTTTTTGTAATATACTTTAGTTTATTTTATTGTATTTTAGTTTAGATATTTGTAGTTTATTTAATTTATTGATAGTGTAGGTGTATTTGTAACTTAGGTTAGGATTTATTTTACAGGTAAATTGGTAATTATTTTAACTAGGTAGCTATTAAATAGTTATTAACTATTTAATAGCTATTGTACCTAGTTAAAATAAATACCAAGTTACCTGTAAAATAAATTTAAACCCTAAAATAGCTACAATGTAATTATTAATTACATTATAGCTATCTTAGGCCTAGATTTGGAGTTTGGCGTTAGCCGTGAAAACCAGCGTTAGAGGCTCCTAACGCTGGTTTTAGGCTACCGCCGGTATTTGGAGTCACTCAAAATAGGGTCTAACGCTCACTTTCCAGCCGCGACTTTTCCATACCGCAGATCCCCTTACGTAAATTGCGTATCCTATCTTTTCAATGGGATTTTTCTAACTCCTGTATTTAGAGTCGTTTCTGAAGTGAGCGTTAGACATCTAACGACAAAACTCCAGCCGCAGGAAAAAAGTCAGTAGTTAAGAGCTTTCTGGGCTAACGCCGGTTTATAAAGCTCTTAACTACTGTACTCTAAAGTACACTAACACCCATAAACTACCTATGTACCCCTAAACCGAGGTCCCCCCACATCGCCGACACTCGAAAAAATATTTTTAACCCCTAATCTGCCGACCGCCACCTACGTTATCCTTATGTACCCCTAATCTGCTACCCCTAACACCGCCGACCCCTGTATTATATTTATTAACTCCTAATCTGCCCCCCTCAACGTCGCCTCCACCTGCCTACACTTATTAACCCCTAATCTGCCGACCGCAAAGCGCCGCCACCTACGTTATCCTTATGTACCCCTAATCTGCTGCCCCTAACACCGCCGACCCCTATATTATATTTATTAACCCCTAATCTGCCCCCCACAACGTCGCCTCCACCTGCCTACACTTATTAACCCCTAATCTGCCGACCGGACCTGAGCGCTATTATAATAAAGTTATTAACCCCTAATCCGCCTCACTAACCCTATCATAAATAGTATTGACCCCTAATCTGCCCTCCCTAACATCGCCGACACCTAACTTCAATTATTAACCCCTAATCTGCCGACCGAATCTCGCCGCTATTCTAATAAATGTATTAACCCCTAAAGCTAAGTCTAACCCTAATACTAACACCCCCCTAAGTTAAATATAATTTAAATCTAACTAAATTAATTAACTCTTATTAAATAAATTATTCCAATTTAAAGCTAAATACTTACCTGTAAAATAAATCCTAATATAGCTACAATATAAATTATAATTATATTATTGCTATTTTAGGATTTATATTTATTTTACAGGTAACTTTGTATTTATTTTAACCAGGTACAATAGCTATTAAATAGTTAAGAACTATTTAATAGCTAAAATAGTTAAAATAATTACAAATTTACCTGTAAAATAAATCCTAACCTAAGTTACAAATAAACCTAACACTAGACTATCAATAAATTAATTAAATAAACTACCTACAATTACCTACAATTAACCTAACACTACACTATCGATAAATTAATTAAATACAATTGCTACAAATAAATACAATTAAATAAACTAGCTAAAGTACAAAAAATAAAAAAGAACTGTTACAAAAAATAAAAAAATATTTACAAACATAAGAAAAATATTACAACAATTTTAAACTAATTACACCTACTCTAAGCCCCCTAATAAAATAACAAAGCCCCCCAAAATAAAAAAATGCCCTACCCTATTCTAAATTACTAAAGTTCAAAGCTCTTTTACCTTACCAGCCCTGAACAGGGCCCTTTGCGGGGCATGCCCCAAGAAATTCAGCTCTTTTGCCTGTAAAAAAAAACATACAATACCCCCCCCAACATTACAACCCACCACCCACATACCCCTAATCTAACCCAAACCCCCCTTAAATAAACCTAACACTAAGCCCCTGAAGACCGATCGGTCCAGAAGAGCTCCTCCGATGTCCTGATCCAAGCCCAAGCAGGGGGGCTGAAGAGGTCCATGATCCGGCTGAAGTCTTCATCCAAGCGGGCCAGAAGAGGTCTTCCATCTGATTGAAGTCTTCATCCAAGCGGCATCCATCCGGAGCGAAGCGGCAGCATCCTGAAGACCTCCACCGCGGAACATCCATCCTGGCCGACGACTGAACGACGAATGACGGTTCCTTTAAATGACGTCATCCAAGATGGCGTCCCTCAAATTCCGATTGGCTGATAGGATTATATCAGCCAATCGGAATTAAGGTAGGATTATTCTGATTGGCTGATGGAATCAGCCAATCAGAATCAAGTTCAATCCGATTGGCTGATCCAATCAGCCAATCAGATTGAGCTTGCATTCTATTGGCTGATCGGAACGCTTGGATGAAGACTTCAGCCGGATCATGGACCTCTTCAGCCCCCCGCTTGGGCTTGGATCAGGACATCGGAGGAGCTCTTCTGGACCGATCGGTGAACCTGGTATGGTGAAGACAAGGTAGGATGATCTTCAGGGGCTTAGTGTTAGGTTTATTTAAGGGGGGTTTGGGTTAGATTAGGGGTATGTGGGTGGTGGGTTGTAATGTTGGGGGGGGGTATTGTATGTTTTTTTTTACAGGCAAAAGAGCTGAATTTCTTGGGGCATGCCCCGCAAAGGGCCCTGTTCAGGGCTGGTAAGGTAAAAGTAATTTAGTAATTTAGAATAGGGTAGGGCATTTTTTTATTTTGGGGGGCTTTGTTATTTTATTAGGGGGCTTAGAGTAGGTGTAATTAGTTTAAAATTGTTGTAATATTTTTCTTATGTTTGTAAATATTTTTTTATTTTTTGTAACTTAGTTCTTTTTTATTTTTTGTACTTTAGCTAGTTTATTTAATTGTATTTATTTGTAGCAATTGTATTTAATTAATTTATTGATAGTGTAGTGTTAGGTTAATTGTAGGTAATTTTAGGTAGTTTATTTAATTAATTTATTGATAGTCTATTGTACCTGGTTAAAATAAATACAAAGTTACCTGTAAAATAAATATAAATCCTAAAATAGCTATAATATAATTATAATTTATATTGTAGCTATATTAGGATTTATTTTACAGGTAAGTATTTAGCTTTAAATTGGAATAATTTATTTAATAAGAGTTAATTAATTTCGTTAGATTTAAATTATATTTAGCTTAGGGGGGTGTTAGTATTAGGGTTAGACTTAGCTTTAGGGGTTAATACATTTATTAGAATAGCGGCGAGATTCGGTCGGCAGATTAGGGGTTAATAATTGAAGTTAGGTGTCGGCGATGTTAGGGAGGGCAGATTAGGGGTTAATACTATTTATGATAGGGTTAGTGAGGCGGATTAGGGGTTAATAACTTTATTATAGTAGCGCTCAGGTCCGGTCGGCAGATTAGGGGTTAATAAGTGTAGGCAGGTGGAGGCGACGTTGTGGGGGGCAGATTAGGGGTTAATAAATATAATATAGGGGTCGGCGGTGTTAGGGGCAGCAGATTAGGGGTACATAGGGATAATGTAAGTAGCGGCGGTTTACGGAGCGGCAGATTAGGGGTTAATAATAATATGCAGGGGTCAGCGATAGCGGGGGCGGCAGATTAGGGGTTAATAAGTGTAAGGTTAGGGGTGTTTAGACTCGGGGTACATGTTAGAGTGTTAAGTGCAGACGTAGGAAGGGTTACCGCATAGCAAACAATGGGGCTGCGTTAGGAGCTGAACGCGGCTTTTTGCAGGTGTTTGGGTTTTTTTCAGCTCAAACAGCCCCATTGTTTCCTATGGGGGAATCGTGCACGAGCACGTTTTTGAGGCTGGCCGCGTCCGTAAGCAACTCTGGTATCGAGAGTTGAAGCTGCGTTAAAAATGCTCTACGCTCCTTTTTTGGAGCCTAACGCAGCCTTTATGTGGACTCTCGATACCAGAGTTATTTTTATGGTGCGGCCAGAAAAAAGCCGGCGTTAGTTTTTCGGGTCGTTACCAACAAAACTCCAAATCTAGGCCTTAGGGTTTATTTTATAGGTAAGTATTTAGATTTAAATAGGAATAGTTTAATTAATAATATTAATTAGATTTATTTTAATAAGAATTTAGTTAGGGATGTTAGAGTTAGATAGGGTTATTATACTTAATATATATATAATATAGTAACGATATTAACTATATTAACCCTAATATAATTAGGGTTAATATAGTTAATATATATAATATACTAACTATATTAACTATATTAACCCTAATATAATTAGGGTTAATATAGTTAATATAGGTGGCGGCGGTGTAGGGGGATTAGATTAGGGGGTAATACATTTATTATAGGTGGCGGCGGTGTAGGGGGATTTAGATTATAGGCAAAAGAGCTGTTTACTTTGTGACAATGCCCCGCCAAAAGCCCTTTTAAGGGCTGGTAAAAGAGCTGATTTCTTTGGTGCATGCCCCGCAAAAAGCCCTTTTAAGGGCTGGCAATAGAGCTGTTTACTTTGGGGTAATGTCACGCAAAAAGCCCTTTTCAGGGCTATTTGTAGGGTTAGACTTAGGTTTAGTGGTAGGGATAGTTTAGTATTTTAGGGGTTAATTAATTTAATATAGGTGGCGACAGTGTAGGGGGATTAGATTAGGGGTTAATCTAGTTAATATAGCTGGCGGCGGTGTAGGGGGATTAGATTAGGGGTTAATGTGTTTAATATAGGCGGCGGCGGTGTAGGGGGATTAGATTAGGGGTTAATGTGTTTAATATAGGCGGCGGCGGTGTAGGGGGATTAAATTAGGGGTTAATATTTTTAAAATAGATGGTGGCGGGGTAGGAGCTCACTTTAGGGGGTAGGTAAGGTAGATGGCGGCGGGGTAGGGGCTCACATTAGGGGGTTATAGATTTAATATAGCTGGCGGCGGGGTCCGGGAGCGGCGGTTTAGGGGTTAATAACTTTATTAGGTGGCGGCGGGGTCCGGGAGCGGCGGTTTAGGGGTTAATACATTTTTTATTATTAGGAGAGTGAGGGGGGATAGCGGATAGAGGGTTAGACATGTCGGGCTAAGTTTGGGAGACATGTTAGACAGTACGGGAGATTTTATACTTTAGTCAGGTTTTGTAGGCGCCGGCAGTTTCTAAAGTGCCGTAAGTCACTGGCGACTCCAGAAATTTGTACTTACGCAGATTTCTGGACATCGCTGGTTTGTCAGACTTACGGCACTTTAGCATCTGACGGCGCCGTATATAGGATAGCTCGAGTTGCGAGCTGAAACTGTGGGCGGCAGGGGTTCCCTTGCTTGCGCCGCAAACTACAATCTTTATCGGATAGCGCCCCTGGTGTTAGTTTTTTTTCTAACACTCTTTCCCCATTGATGTCTATAGGGGAAAGCGTGCTCGACCACATCAAATCAGCCCTTGGCTTTTGTGCGGTATGAAGCTTAACGCACCATAACGCACAGCATTATTAATATTCTTTATTTATAAAGCACCAACAGATTCCGGAGTGCTGCCCATGGGTACAAGGATAACAGTACAACGGAGAAACAATACGAGACAACATTTTACTGACAAATACAGGGGGAATTGAGGGCCCTATTCCCGTGGGAATTTACAATCTAGATGGGTAGGAGGATGGGAAACAGGAGGTGGGGACTGCAAAGGTAAGAATGATATTAGTGAGGAGATAGATGAGGGCAACTTTTAAGTAAGTGAAGTTAATTTAATGAGTCGGGTGATAAGTTTCCCTGAACAAAAAGGTCTTTAGGGAACATTTAAAGGAGGAGAGGTTAGGGGAAAGTCTGACAGCTCAAGGAAGTGCATTCCAGAGGGTTGGTGCCACACGGGAGAAGTCCATTAGTCTAGCATAAGAGGAGGTGATGGTAGAGGAAGCAAGAAGGCGGGCAGGCTGGAGTATATTTGTTGATGAGTGAGGACAGGTAGAATGGGGCAGCATTGGTGTGGGCTTTGTAGGTTAGGGTGAGAATTTTGAATTTAATTCTGCTGTGAATGGGGAGCCAGTGAAGGGACTCACAGAGAGGTGCAGCAGAAACAGAGTGTCGAGAGAGGTGGATTAGCCTTGCTGATGCATTTAGGATGGATTGAAGGGGAGAGAGGCGGGAGAGAGGGAGGCCAGATAGTAAGTTATTACAGTAGTCAAGTTGGGAAATTACCATGGAGTCGATTAGCTGTTTAGTAGTTTCAGCACTCAGAAATATACCAATTTTGGAGATATTCTGTAGGTGGTTGCGGCAGTATGAAGAGATCAATTGGATGTTGGGAATGAAGGACAGATTTGAGTCAAGTATGACTCTGAGGCAGCAGACTTGGGGTGATGGAGAGATAGTGGTGACGTCAACAGTGATGGCAAAATTAGAAACTGGAGTAGAGTTAGAGGGGGGATTAGAAGTAGTTCGGTCTTGGACATTTTTATTTTTAGGTAGTGAGAGATCATCCAGGAGTAAATGCCAGATAAGCAGTGGCTGATGTGAGAATTGACAGAAGGAGAGAGTGCAGGGGTGGAAAGGTAGATCTGGGTATCATCAGCATAGAGGTGATAGTTGAAAACATAGCTGTTGATGAGTTTACCCAGTGAAGAATTGTAAATAGAAAAGAGTAGAGGACCCAGGACAGAGCCTTGAGGTACTCCAACAGAAAGAGACAATAGAGAGGAGGAGTCACCAGCAAAAGAGAAGGAGAATGATCTGTTAGAGAGATAAGAGTGAATCCAGGAGAGGGCAGTGTCACAGAGCCCAAGAGAGCTGACAGTCCGTAGGAGAAGGGGATGGTAAACAGTGTCATAGGCAGCAGAGAGGTCAAGTAAAATGAGTATAGAGTAGTAGCCTTTGTTTTTATCAGAAAGGAGATCGTTAGTAACCATGTTGAGGGAAGTCTCAGTTGAGTGTTGGGGTTGGAAGCCAGATTGCAGGGGGTCGTGCAATGAGTTGGAGGACAGGAAGTCGGTTAGGCGATCAAAAGCTCGTTTTTCCATGATTTTTGAAGCTAGCAGGAGCAGTGATATGGGGAGATAGTTTACAGGAGAGTTAGGGTCAAGGGAAGGTTTTTTGAGGATGGAGGTGACCTTTGCATGTTTGAAGGAGGCAGGGAATGAGCCGGTAGAAAGGATAGGTTGAATATATGAGTAAGAGCCGGAGTGAGGGTGGGAGACAGAGAAGGTATTAGATGTGAAGGAATAGGGTCAAGTGGGCAGGTAGTGAGGTGTGAGGAAGACAATATGGAAGCCACTTCACTCTCAGTGGTTTGGAGGAGGGTGCAGAGAATGGCAGAGGGGGTAACTGGGAGCAAAGTTGGGAGATTGCAGGCTTGTGTTGGGATGTTTCTTCGGATGGTAAGTGTTTTATTGAAAAAGTAGTCAGCCAGATCTTGGCCACTGAATGCAGATGAGGGGGGTGGTGCAGGTGGGTAGAGGAGAGATTTGAAAATGCAGAAGAGTCTTTTAGGGTTTGAGGAGTGAGTGGATATAAGAGAAGAGAAGTAGGTTTGCTTAGCTAGGTGAACGGCAGAGGTGTAAGAGTGAAGAATTGATTTATAGTGCATGAAATCAGGTTCAGAGCGGGATTTCCTCCAGGCATGTTAAGCAGTGCAGGAGTATTTTTGCAGGTAGCATGTTTGCTGGGAGTGCCTGGGCTGGAGCTGACGACATGGGGCTTTGTGAAGTTGGGGCAGAGCGAGAGTGTCAAGTGCAGAGCAGAAGGTATTGTTATAGTGTGTTATAGCAAGGTCAGGGCAGGATATCTTGGAAGTGTGGGGGAGGCATATTTGAATAAGGTTAGAGAGTTGGGGAGGGTCTACAGTGTGCAGATTTCTACAGGTGCGGGGGCGAGGGGGGGAAGTAGGTAGTCTGTATATTAAGATTAAAGGTGAGCAGATGGTGGTTTGAGATGGGAAATGGGTGATAGGCAACATCAGAGAGAGAGCAGAGATAGGATAATACCAGATCAATAGAGTGTCTATCGTGGTGGGTAGGGAATAGGGTGGATTGTGAGAGGCCGAAGGAGTTAGTGAGTGAGAGAAGTTTAGAGGCAGCAGGGGCAGATGGGTTGTCAATGGGGATGTTGATATCTCCCAGAATTAGAGTAGGTGTATTTGTAGAGGGAAAGTAAGGAAGCCAGGCAGAAAAGTTGTCAAAGAATTAGCAGGTTGGTCCAGGAGGGTGATAGATAACTGCCACTCTGAGTGAGAGGAGGGAGAACAGGCGAATGCAGTAGAAGGAGACTTTTCAGTAACTCATAATGGCAGCACTATGGAAAGTGAAATAACGTATCTTTTTTGGCGTTATTTTTGCACCCTGATTAGCGCAAAACTCGTAATCTAGGCGATTGTTATTAATGCTACAGTATCTTAAGTATATTCAATACAATATTCTATAAGAATATTTCTGACCCTTGGGGTAGGGCTTCCAAGCCAGACACCTTTGGTCAACTAAGCAGAATTGTAAGTCACATGACTCTGTCAATTGTCAGTCAATCTAGGGAGTTTCATGCCATTGGATGATCATATATGTAGTATGTATTTTTTATATATTGTATATATTTTTAAAATACATATATTTTACTCCTTTCACTATATGCACCAATCACAGCATGTTTCCACTTATTTATCAGACCCAACCAAATTTTGTACTACACATTGTAATACACCTTCTTCTTGGGAAAAAACATTTTTGTGTGTGTGTTTTTAGGTCCTTATTATTAGCAGTTAATTCCCTTCTTCTTTGTCACTCCTAATGCCCCGACCAAATGCCAAAGTGATCTGTTATTGGTCAGGAATCTGTGGCGGTTTGCGGTAGGTATTTAGTTTAGGGGGAAAGCGCTGGAAGTTTTTGCACTCGTTGAGGTCTTTCACTTATACATTATAATATGTAATTGTAACAATAACAGTATTAACTAGAGAAACTGTTAATTTTAAAAAGAATAAAATTGTGTTTTGTGACACCAAATCAGAAAGTGAACACTATGTGAAGTGACACCAGGTTGATTTGGTGTAAATTAAGCCTTTTAATATTGGTAGGAATCTGAACAGTTTAGCTAACAGTCAGATACAAACAGCACAGGAAATTAGTAAGTTAGCAAGGTACTTTGCAGTTTAGGAATAAATGCAAGTAGTAGTCATACAGTCTTAAGACAAAGAAATCTTATACTTTAGTTAACTAACCGGATCAGATATGCTTGTCTCCCTTCAGTTGAAGCTGCAGCTGACATGCAGAGATGAGATTTTTTGTTGAGGGAGAGAGGCGCGGTGTTTGGCGTGTGATGTCACCACAATCACTTATCTGGAGCTCAGAAGGATTTCTGATAATATTAAAGCTGAAACAATTATGGAACAAGGTTTGAAAGTTACCTCAGATGAGATTGGATATTACACTCCTTAGTTAGGTAAATTAGTCTGTGAAAATGTGGAACAGGTTGCAGTCTGATTAGCTGTGTGCATCCGGTTCAGGGAGAGATGAGACAGAAAGGCTGAATCAGTCTGAAATAAAATTAAACACTCAGAAAGGATTAGACTAGGTTTGCTCACACAGATAGAAAAAGTTGAATAGTACTTTGGAATCCTTAGGTTGTTTTAAAGTAAAGTTAAATTGGTAGTAGCTCAGGAACAAGTATGTCTCTCAGGGAGTTTTACAAATTACTAAGCAAAGCTTAGAGGTGTGAGAAGGTGATATAAAGGGGGTGTGAACCTGTGATTGGTTAGAACACCTTAAAGGAAAAGCAGCATAATGGTAATATTCTGACAGGACCCCCTCCTCAAGCAAGCTGATCCTCAGCTTGAGGTCGAGGACGATCCGGGTTGCGACGATGGAAAAGGGATACCAATCTAGGTGCAGAGAGATTGGCAGATGGTTCCCAACTATCCTCCTCCTCCGTGAAGTTTTTCCATCAAATTAGATACTGGAGAACCCCTTTGGACATTCGGGAATCCAGGATCCGTTCAATTTCAAAAACATCATTTTCAGATGGTACCAACGTCGTGGGTATCAGTGGAACAGTAGATCTTGTAGGAAGATAGGGTTTCAATAAGGATACATGGAAAGTTGGGTGAATTTTCATGGTCGTCGGCAGCTGTAGCGTGACAGCGTTGCTATTTACCACTTTTGTGATAGGGAATGGACCACAAAATTTTTGAGTGAACTTTTTACTTGGCAGATGAAACTTCAAATTCTTTGTCGATAACCACACGTGATCACCTATTCTATAATTTAATGGTTTCCTATGTCTCAGATCATAATAGAATTTCTGAGAGGTTTGGGCCTTCTCAATGTTTTCTTTGATGATTCGGAAATTTTCCAATAGTGTATTCTTTATTTCATCCACCATAGGTGAGTCTGCTGGTATTGATGATAAAGAAGTGAAACTGGGATGGTACCCATAGTTTGCATAGAACGGTGTCATCTTTATAGAGGTGTTTTTAGGTTGTTATATGCAAATTCTGTATAAGGTAAAAATTTTATCCAATCTTGTTGTTGACTTGAGCAGAAACAGCGGAGGTATTCATCAATCCACTGATTTACTCTCTCAGTCTGTCCATTTGCTTGAGGGTGATATGATGTTGTATAATGGTGCTGAATTTTTAGAACTTTGCATAGGTCTTTCCAGAAACGGGAGGTGAACTGAGAGCCTCTATCAGAAATAATTACGGAGGGTACCCCATGTAATTTTAGAATGTGATTCAAGAAGAGAGTAGCAGTTTCAGATGATGATGGAATTTTGTGATATGGTAAAAAATGTGCCATTTTGGTGAATGTATCAATAACAACCATGATGGTAGTGTGGTTATTCGAAGGTGGTAACTCTACAATAAAATCTATACCGATCTGTTGCCAAGGAGAATTTGAAATTGGGAGGGACATAAGTAGTCCATATGGTGTTGATCTGTCAGTTTTTGAAATCTGACATGTTAGACAACTTTTGATGTACTCTTTAACTGTATCCTTCATGTGTGGCCACCAGTAATTCCTAGTAATTAGTTCCAAAGTCCGTTTTACCCCTGGATGACCTGCTAATGGAGTGTCATGATGTTCACTTAAAATCCTTAAACGTAAGTCAGATGGTAAGAATATCCGATCCTTATAGTAGAAAACACCATTTTGTTGCTTGATGTTTTTATTATGAGCTGGTTCAACTGGCGTTGAGGAATTTCTTATTTCTGTTAGAAAATCTGAAGTGAGCCCAATGAATTTTTCTGCTGGTATTATAGTGGTTGGGGTTGGAGAGTCTTCGATCTTGGGTAGTTGTCTTGAGAGGGCATCAGCCTTTCCGTTTTTGTTAGCAGGTCTATACATGATGTGGAAGTCAAATCTGGAAAAATATAAACTCCATCGCACTTGTCACGAGGAAAGTGTTTTATTGTTTTGGAGGTATTGTAAATTCTTGTGATCCGTATAAATTAATATGGGATGCTGGGCTCCCTCCAAGAGATGTCTCCAGAATTCTAATGCTCTCCTAATGGCTAATAGTTCTTTGTCACCAATTGTGTAGTTCTTTTCAGCAGGAGACATAATCTTGGAGAAAAAGGATACAGGGTGAAGTGGGGAACTTTCAGAAGTACGTTGTGATAGTATGGCTCCGATTGCGTAGTCTGATGAGTCTACCTCCAACACATATTGTAAATTCTCATTTGGGAATTTTAAGATTGGAGCTGAAATGAATCGATTTTTTAATTGTTGGAATATGTCAGTGTGCTTCTGGGTCCAATTGTATGGTTCTGTGGAACCTGTGAGTTGTGTGAGTGGTTTTACTAACCCAGAAAAATCTTTAATAAATTTGCGATAATAGTTAGTAAAGCCTAAGAATCTTTGTAGTTCTTTTTTAGTCGTTGGTACAGGCCAGTCTTTAAAGGAATACACTTTTTCACTTTGCATCTGAACTCCTGAAGAGGAAATTGTATACCCAAGAAATGAAATTGTAGATTTGTGGAATGAACATTTTTCCAATTTTGCATACAGTTTGTGTACTTTTAGTCTGGCAAGGACCCAACGTACATGTTTGATGTGATCTGTAATTTTATTGGAGTAAATGAGAATGTCGTCTAGGTACACGACAATGCATATATCCAGTAAGTCATGAAAAATGTCATTGATAAAATGTTGGAACGCTGCGGGCGCATTACAAAGGCCGAATGGCATCACTAAATATTCATATAAACCATACCTGGTTCGGAAAGCAGTGAGCCATTCGTCGCCTTCTCTTATACGAATTAGGTTGTATGCGCCGCGCAGGTCGAGTTTTGTGAATATGGTGGCATTGGTAAGTCTTTCAATTAATTCCGGTATTAATGGTAACGTATATCGGTTTTTTACGGTTCGTTTATTTAGCTCTCTGTAATGAATTATTGGTCTTAGACTGGAATCCTTATTTGTCACAAAAAACATACCTGCGGCTGTTGGTGATGAAGATGGTCGGATGAAACCTTTTTTAAGGTTATCTTGTAGGTACTGTTTTAAATGATCGAGTTCGGCTTGACTTAACGGGTATAAATGGCCTACAGGTAAGGTGGAACCTGGTATTAGTTCTATAGGGCAATCGTATACCCTGTGGGGAGGTAAAGAATCAGCCTCAGTTTTGCTAAAGACATCTGCAAACTCATTATAAACCTTAGGAATGTTAACTTCTTCTGTGGATGTTAGCATGATAGATTGTTGTGGATAACAAGTATTCTTACAATATGAAGAGTGTAATGACAATTTGAATGTAGACCACTCTATTGTGGGATTATGAAGTTGTAACCAATGAACCCCTAAAATAACTGGGAAATGAGGAGAAGGTATGACATCAAAGGTGATGTATTCTGTATGTCCTTCCTGTGTAAGTACAAGTAGTGGGATAGTATGGTGTGTGACTGGACCTTCTGTTAGTGTTGAACCATCAATAACTTTGAGGGACACTGGTATCTTTTTCAATACAGTTGGAATTTTATTTTTGGTTACTACAGTAGCATCAATAAAATTGCCAAAAGCGCCCGAATCAATGATAGCGGTTGTCTCCAATCTTCTAAGGTCCCACTGTAGTAAAAGAGGGAGGTTACAGTAAGCTGTTGAATTGTTACTATAGTGTGAGTTATGTAACAAGATTAACTTACTCTTCTTGTTCTTGCGAAGAATTGGACATTCAGAAACGGTATGGTTAGGGCTGGCACAGTACATACACAGTTGTTTAGATCTTCTTCTCATCCTTTCCTCTGGGGTAAGCGGCCCTTTAATCACTCCAATTTCCATAGGAGTACTGGTTTCTGAACTGATAGTAGTAGTTGGAGAATAAGAAGATGCATGAGATCGTGGTGTTGTTTCTGTCTGCATTCTTTAAGCCTTTCTTTCTCTCAGTCTTCTGTCTATCTGTGTGGCTACCTTAATCATAGCTTCTAAAGTATTGGGCATTTCTATACGAGAGAGTTCATCCTTAATACTTTCGGATAACCCTAACCTGTACTGATTTCTTAGAGAAATCATACTCCAAGAGGAATCAGAAGCATGCAACTTGAATTCTGCGGTGTAATCTTCAATAGGCTTCTTCCCTTGCTTTAGTTGTCTCATTTTATGTTCAGCTGTTAGTTGTACATCTGTATCTGTATACAATTCATCCAATGCATTAAAAAAATCTGTTAATGAATTTAGGATAGGTGAATTGGTTTCAAATAATTGATCAGCCCATTTCCTAGGCTCTGCTCTTAAATATGATACAGTGGTAAGAACCTTCAATCTATCAGTGGGATAAGTGAGAGGCTTTAGGTTGTACAATAGATAACATGCATTTTTAAACTGTCTGTAATTCCTTCTGTCACCAGAAAATGCTTCTGGCAAACTCACTTGTGGTTCAGGTGTAGGAAATCTTTGTTCTCTATTGTCCTTGAACATATCCTTTAAGACTTTATTCTCCACATGTAAGTCTCTAATAGCTTGCCCCATCTGGTCGATTTTCTGACTCAAATTATAAACAACCTGGGGTAATTCAGCTGGATCCATAACTTTAACCAGCTTACTTTTCTTTTTCAGGCTTAGTAATATGTAACAATAACAGTATTAACTAGAGAAACTGTTAATTTTAAAAAGAATAAAATTGTGTTTTGTGACACCAAATCAGAAAGTGAACACTATGTGAAGTGACACCAGGTTGATTTGGTGTAAATTAAGCCTTTTAATATTGGTAGGAATCTGAACAGTTTAGCTAACAGTCAGATACAAACAGCACAGGAAATTAGTAAGTTAGCAAGGTACTTTGCAGTTTAGGAATAAATGCAAGTAGTAGTCATACAGTCTTTAGACAAAGAAATCTTATACTTTAGTTAACTAACCGGATCAGATATGCTTGTCTCCCTTCAGTTGAAGCTGCAGCTGACATGCAGAGATGAGATCCTGTGTTGAGGGAGAGAGGCGCTGTGTTTGGCGTGTGATGTCACCAGAATCACTTATCTGGAGCTCAGAAGGATTTCTGATAATATTAAAGCTGAAACAATTATGGAACAAGGTTTGAAAGTTACCTCAGATGAGATTGGATATTACACTCCTTAGTTAGGTAAATCAGTCTGTGAAAATGTGGAACAGGCTGCAGTCTGATTAGCTGTGTGCAGCTGGAAGTCTGTGAAAACTGCAGGCATCCGGTTCAGGGAGAGATGAGACAGAAAGGCTGAATCAGTCTGAAATAAAATTAAACACTCAGAAAGGATTAGACTAGGTTTGCTCACACAGATAGAAAAAGTTGAATAGTACTTTGGAATCCTTAGGTTGTTTTAAAGTAAAGTTAAATTGGTAGTAGCTCAGGAACAAGTATGTCTCTCAGGGAGTTTTACAAATTACTAAGCAAAGCTTAGAGGTGTGAGCAGGAGATATAAAGGGGGTGTGAACCTGTGATTGGTTAGAACACCTTAATGGAAAAGCAGCATAATGGTAATATTCTGACAGTAATGGAATTTTAAAGATAATTTTAATGGTTTATATACTTGCCTTTAGATGGTATATCATTAAAAAAATATTTGTAGTCAAATCCCATGAGCACCATAAATTCAGCTTCTCTTTTTAATTTCTAAAAATTGTATCCATAGGATTGTTGCCCCTGACATATATTGATTATCTTACTAATTCAATTTGTGATAATTAAAGGAATTTTCACATTGTGTCACTCACCACCTTGTTACTCCCAAGTAATTTATAGAGCAAGCTACGTCAAAAATGCTCCTCCATCTGAAGCATCTTGTGTCCCATCATTGGTCTCTCCTGTGTCTGTATATGTCACTCTATACCTGACCTGGACTTCAATAAATGGAAAACAAGTAGCCACGGGGGTTGCTCAATAACCCTTTAGGTGGTTGTTTGAGAAATGTTAAGGTATCTGTTTATTCACAGAAGTATCTATTAAATGAGCTAAATAGAAGTACTTAAAATAGGCATAATCCAAAGTCTTAAATATCAAATGTCCTAAATCCATCAACGCCTTTCAACATATTCAGATCTTGAGTGGAAAGTTACTTTCATTATCACAGTGTTATATTCTATAAGAAAAGTTTGAATGACTTGGAAATATAAATTTCTTCTAAGAGCATTATGAAACTTCTTTCCAGAGTATGTTATTATTTTGTTGTTTTAGGTGCATACCACCACTATGATGTTTTAGATATTAACGGCTAGATTATGAGTTTTGCGTTATGAGTAAAAAAGCAGCATTAAGGCTCATAACACTGCTTTTTCACTACCGCTGCTATTACCAGTCTTGTAGGTACAGCTGTCCCGCACACTTTTTTTGCCTTACCGAAAATCAACTTACGCAATTTGCGTATAGTCTTTTTTCAATGGGACTTCCATTGCGCTGGTATTACAAGCTTTTTTTTTTAGGCCAAAAAGTGAGCGGTACAGCCTATCCCGCAAGATTCGTAACGCATTCTAAAGTCAGTAGTTATGAGTTTTACACTACAAAGCCGTAGCATAAAACTCATAACTAAAGTTTTAAAAAGTACACTAACACCCATAAACTACCTATTAACCCCTAAACCGAGGCCCTCCAGCATCGCAAACACTAAAATAAAATTATTAACCCCTAATCTGTCGCTCCGGACATCGCCGCCACTAGAATAAACATATTAACCCCTAAACCGCCACACTCACGCCTCACAAACACTAGTTAAATATTATTAACCCCTAATCTGCTGTCCCTAACATCACTGCAAACCTACATTACAGTTATTAACCCCTAATCTGCCGCCCCCAACATCGCCGCCACTATATTATATTTATTAACCCCTAAACCTAAGTCTAACCCTAACCCTAACACCCCCTAACTTAAATATAATTAAAATAAATCTAATTAAAACCTACAATTAATAACTAAATAATTCCTATTTAAAACTAAATACTTACCTGTAAAATAAACCCTAAGGTAGCTACAATATAACTAATAGTTACATTGTATCTAGCTTAGGTTTTATTTTTATTTTACAGGGAAGTTTGTATTTATTTTAACTAAGTAGAATAGTTACTAAATAGTTATTAACTATTTACTAACTACCTAGCTAAAATAAATACAAATTTACCTGTAAAATAAAACCTAGTTACACTAACACCTAACACTACACTACAATTAAATAAATTACCTAAATTAAATACAATTAAATAAATTAAATACAATTACCTAAATTACAAAAACAAAATTTATGCTTACCTGATAAAATTATTTCTCTTGTGGTGTATCCAGTCCACGGATCATCCATTACTTGTGGGATATTCTCCTTCCCAACAGGAAGCTGCAAGCGGATCACCCACAGCAGAGCGGTCTATATAGCTCCTCCCCTAACTGCCACCTCCAGTCATTCGACCGAAGACAAGCAAGAGAAAGGAGAAACTATAGGGTGCAGTGGTGACTGTAGTTTAAAAATAAAAAACACCTGCCTTAAAATGACAGGGCGGGCCGTGGACTGGATACACCACAAGAGAAATAAATTTATCAGGTAAGCATAAATTTTGTTTTCTCTTGTAAGGTGTATCCAGTCCACGGATCATCCATTACTTGTGGGATACCAATACCAAAGCTATAGGACACGGATGAAGGGAGGGACAAGGCAGGCGCTTAAACGGAAGGCACCACTGCCTGTAAGACCTTTCTCCCAAAAATAGCCTCCGAAGAAGCAAAAGTATCAAATTTGTAGAATTTAGAAAAAGTATGAAGCGAAGCAGTGTTAATTTCGTCGACTAAAACTAGACTAAAATGACTATAAAATTAAAGAGATTCTGATGACTAAAATACGACTAAAACTAAAATGACATTTTAGTCAAAAGACTATGACTAAAACTAAATCAAAATTTGCTGACAAAAAACATTTTATGCAAGGTGTTTTAATCAATCCATATCCAATTACTGCTCTTTTGTAAAATTAACGAAACTTCATTTTAAGATAAATAAACACGTTATATACCACAACCGTTAAATCTGTTAAATCTGTATTGGATGTTTAAACCTTAATACCATAAATAAAAACTGGTTAATAAACCTTTACTCCAGGAGTATATAATGAGTTTGGAAGTTCTAGAGCAGTGCTAATATCGTTGCCGAAAATGTTTCGAATATGTGAACAAACAATTGATTTTTCCTATAGAAATAAGCATAACCCATGAGTATGGGTTTAAGTTATGCTGTGCCTGTGCTAGCTGAAGAAACTTTTTGTTGTGTTGAGTTACTTGATACTTGTTTTAATTATTAACAGAGAACTGTTAAAGTTTTTATATTGGGTAATTTGTTCAATACAGCCAATACAGTTTACAGTTAGTTTTTTTTTATATTTTATAGTTGCACTTCTGGTTGTTTATGAAACTTGGTTTTATTTAATTCTAAGTTAAATAAAGATGTTACATATCACAATGGCTAAATCTGTGTCTGTATTGCATGTTTAAACCTTAATACCATAAATAATAACAGGTGTTATGTTTACTCCTGGAGTATATAATCAGTTTGCAAATTATAGAGAAATGCTTAAATAATGCATTACACTTTAACTAAACCCCTTAGATTTTAGTCGACTAAAATCTACTGGAGATTTAGTTGACTAAAATCTACTGGAGATTCAATTGACTAAAACTAGACTAAAACTAAAACAATTCAGATGACTAAAATACGACTAAAACTAAAATGGCATTTTAGTCAAAAGACTAAAACTAAGACTAAATTGAAATTTGCCGTCAAAATTAACACTGAAGCGAAGACCAAGTCGCCGCCTTACAAATCTGTTCAACAGAAGCCTCATTCTTAAAAGCCCATGTGGAAGCTACCACTCTAGTAGAATGAGCTGTAATTCTTTCAGGAGGCTGCTGGCCAGCAGTCTCATAAGCTAAGCGGATTATACTTCTTAGCCAAAAAGAAAGAGAAGTTGCCGAATCCCTTTGGCCTCTCCTCTGTCCAGAGTAGACAACAAACAATGCAGATGTTTGACGAAAATCTTTAGTAGCTTGTAAATAAAACTTTAAAGCACGAACCACGTCAAGATTGTGTAATAGACGTTCCTTCTTTGAAGAAGGATTAGGACACAGTGACGGAACAACAATCTCCTGATTGATATTCTTATTAGATACCACCTTGGGTAGAAAACCAGGTTTGGTACGTAACACTACCTTATCTGCATGGAAAATGAGATAAGGGGAATCACATTGTAAAGCAGATAACTCCGAAACTCTTCGAGCCGAGGAGATAGCTACTAAAAACAGAACTTTCCAAGATAAGAGCTTAATATCTATGGAATGCAAAGGTTCAAATGGAACCCCTTGAAGAACTTTAAGAACTAAATTTAAACTCCATGGCAGAGCAACAGGTTTAAACACAGGCTTGATTCTAACCAGAGCCTGACAAAACGCCTGCACATCTGGAACTCCAGCCAGACGTTTGTGCAAAAGAATAGATAGAGCAGAAATCTGTCCCTTTAAGGAACTAGCTGACAAACCCTTCTCCAATCCTTCTTGGAGAAAGGATAATATCCTAGGAATCCTGACTTTACTCCATGAGTAACCCTTGGATTCACACCAATGAAGATATTTACACCATATCTTATGATAGATTTTCCTGGTGACAGGCTTTCACGCCTGTATTAAGGTATCAATGACCGACTCAGAGAAACCACGCTTTGATAAAATCAAGCGTTCAATCTCCAAGCAGTCAGACGCAGAGAAAGTAGAGTTGGATGGTTGAAAGGACCCTGAAGTAGAAGGTCCTGTCTCAGCGGCAGAGTCCATGGTGGAAAGGATGACATGTCCACCAGATCTGCATACCAAGTCCTGCGTGGCCAGGCAGGTGCTATCAAAATCACCGAAGCTCTCTCCTGCTTGATCTTGGCAATCAGACGAGGGAGCAGAGGAAACGGTGGAAACACATAAGCCAGGTTGAAGGACCAAGGCGCTGCTAGAGCATCTATCAGTGCTGCCTTGGGATCCCTGGACCTGGATCCGTAACAAGAAAGCTTGGCGTTCTGACGAGACGCCATGAGATCCAGTTCTGGTTTGCCTCAAAGTTGAATCAACTGTGCAAATACCTCCGGATGGAGCTCCCACTCCCCCGGATGAAAAGTCTATCGACTTAGAAAATCCGCCTCCCAGTTCTCTACTCCTGGGATATGGATAGCTGATAGATGGCAAGAGTGAATCTCTGCCCATAGAATTATCTTTGAAACCTCCAACATTGCTAGGGAACTCCTTGTTCCCCCTTGAGGGTTGATGTAAGCTACAGTTGTGATGTTGTCCGACTGAAATCTGATGAACCTGACCGCAGCTAGCTGAGGCCAAGCCTGAAGAGCATTGAATATCGCTCTTAGTTCCAGAATGTTTATCGGAAGGAGTTTCTCCTCCTGAGTCCACGATCCCTGAGCCTTCAGGGAGTTCCAGACTGCACCCCAGCCCAGAAGGCTGGCATCTGTTTTTACTATTGTCCAATCTGGTCTGCGGAAGGTCATACCTTTGGACAGATGGACCCGAGATAGCCACCAGAGAAGAGAATCCCTGGTCTCTTGATCCAGATTTAGTATAGGGGACAAATCTGTGTAATCCCCATTCCACTGACTGAGCATTCAGAGTGGCAGCAGTCTGAGATGTAGGCGGGCAAACGGCACTATGTCCATTGCCGCTACCATTAAGCAGATTACTTCCATACACTGAGCCACTGAAGGGCGAGAAGTAGAATAAAGAACATGGCAGGAATTTAGAAGTTTTGACAACCTGGCCTCTGTCAGGTAAATCTTCAAGGAAACTCTTGTGAGAGGGGATAGAGAACTCTTTTCTTCGTTCACTTTCCACCCATGAGACCTCAGGAATGCCAGAACAATGTCCGTATGGGACTTGGCAATTTGAAAATTCGACGCCTGTATCAGAATGTCGTCTAGGTAAGGGGCTACTGCTATACCCCGCGGCCTTAGGACCGCCAGAAGTGACCCCAGAACCTTCGTGAAGATTCTTGGTGCCGTAGCTAACCCAAAGGGAAGGGCTACAAACTGGTAATGCCTGTCTAGGAAGGCGAACCTGAGAAACCGATGATGATCTCTGTGTATCGGAATGTGAAGATAAGCATCCTTTAAGTCCACGGTAGTCATATATTGACCCTCCTGGATCATAGGTAGGATGGTTCGAATAGTCTCCATTTTGAAGGATGGGACCCTGAGAAATTTGTTTAGGATCTTGAGATCTAAGATTGGTCTGAAGGTTCCCTCTTTCTTGGGAACCACAAACAGATTTGAATAGAAGCCTTGCCCCTGTTCCTCCTTTGGAACTGGGTGGATCACTCCCATAACTAGGAGGTCTTGAACACAATGTAAGAATGCCTCTCTCTTTATCTGGCTTGCAGATAATTGTGAGAGGTAAAATCTTCCTTTTGGGGAAGAAGCTTTGAAGTCCAGAAGATACCCCTGGGACACAATTTCCCACGCCCAGGGATCCTGGACATCTCTTGCCCAAGCCTGGGCGAAGAGAGAAAGTCTGCCCCCTACTAGATCCGTTACCGGATCGGGGGCTGATCTTTCATGCTGTCTTAGAGGCAGCAGCAGGCTTTTTGGCCTGCCTTCCTTTGTTCCAAGCCTGGTTAGGTCTCCAGACCGGCTTGGACTGGGCAAAATTTCCCTCTTGTTTTGTATTAGAGGAAGTTGATGCTGCGCCAGTCTTGAAGTTTCGAAAGGCACGAAAATTAGTCTGTTTGGTCCTTAATTTGTTGGACCTATCCTGAAGAAGGGCGTGACCTTTTCCTCCAGTAATATCAGAAATGATCTCCTTCAGTCCGGGCCCGAATAGGGTCTGCCCCTTGAAGGGAATGTTGAGAATCTTAGACTTTGAAGTAACGTCAGCTGACCAGGATTTAAGCCATAACTCCCTACACGCTTGAATAGCAAAACCTGAGTTCTTAGCCGTTCGTTTGGTTAAATGAACAACGGCATCAGAAACAAATGAATTGGCTAGCTTAAGAGCTTTAAGCTTGTCAAGTGTACCATCCAATGGGGTTTCTACCGGTAGAGCCTCTTCCAGAGAATCAAACCAGAAGGCCGCAGCAGCAGTGACAGGGGCAATGCATGCAAGAGGCTGGAGAATAAAACCCTGTTGAATAAACATTTTCTTAAGGTAACCCTCTAACTTTTTATCCATTGGATCTAGGAAAGCACAACTGTCCTCGACTGGGATGGTTGTACGCTTAGCTAGGGTAGAGACTGCTCCCTCCACCTTAGGGACCGTTTGCCATAAGTCCCGTATAGCGGCATCTATGGGAAACATCTTTTTAAAAACAGGAGGGGGAGAGAACGGTACACCTGGTCTATCCCATTCCTTAGTAATAATTTCTGAAAACCTCTTAGGTATTGGAAAAACATCAGTGTTAACAGGCACTGCTTAGTATTTATCCAATCTACACAATTTCTCTGGGACCATAATTGTGTCACAGTCATTCAGAGCAGCTAAAACCTCCCTGAGCAACACGCAGAGGTGTTCAAGCTTAAATTTAAATGTAGACATATCAGAATCAGGTTGAATTATCTTCCCTGAGTTAGAAAAATCACCCACAGATAGAAGCTCTCCTTCCTCAGCTTCTGCATATTGTGAGGGGATATCAGACATAGCTACTAAAGCGTCAGAGTGCTCTGTATTTTTCCTAGCCCCAGAGCTGTCTCGCTTTCCTTGTAACCCTGGTAGTTTGGACAATACCGCTGTAAGGGTATTATCCATAACTGCCGCCATGTCTTGTAAGGTAAACTCTATGGGCGCGCTAGATGTACTTGGCGCCTCTTGAGCGGGCGTCCCTTGAGCGGGAGTTATAGGTTCTGACACGTGGGGAGAATTAGTCGGCATAACTTCCCCCTTGTCAGTTTCCTCTGGTGATAAATCTTTTAAAGCCAGAATATGATCTTTATAACTTATAGTAAGATCAGTGCATTTGGTACACATTCTAAGAGGGGGTTCCACAATGGCTTCTAAACATAATGAACAAGGAGTTTCCTCTATGTCAGACATGTTTAACAGACTAGTAATGAGACCAGCAAGCTTTGAAAACACTTTAATTAATGTAAAAAAGCAGAATATAAAAAACGGTACTGTGCCTTTAAGAGAAAAAAAAAACAAACACAAAAACTGCAAAACAGTGAAAAAAGCAGTTAACTCTATGAAATTTTAACAGTGTATGTACTAGGGTAAAATAGCATTGCACCCACTTGCAAATGGATGATTAACCCCTCAGGTTCAAAAACGAAGCCAAAAAACTGTAAAACCATTATAACAGTCACAGGCAAACTGCCACAGCTCTACTGTGGCTCCTACCTTCCCATAAAACGACTTTAGTAGGCACAAAAACCCTTTAGAAAGGTCCAATATCTCAGGGGACTCCTTCAGGGAAGCTGGATGTCTCAGAGTTAAAAAGTTACTGCGCAATTAGAGCGCGAAAATAGGCCCCTCCCACCATGCACTGAAAGTCAGAGGGCCTAAAATCTACTCCTAGGAGTCAAATAACAGCCATGTGGAAAACTAGGCCCCAAATAAAGATTTATCACCCTTAGTAAAAAACGTTCCTTATAATACATGTAAACGTTTTACATACTAAGTTATTAGAGCAATTAACTTGAAAATTACCCTTTACTGCAAGCATGATGCCAGTCGTTATTAAATCACTGCAATCAGGCTTACCTCAAATATATCAGGCACTGTCAGCATTTTCTAGACTTCTTATTATCTCTCTAGAAAAAAATATACTGAACATACCTCAAGGCAGTTGATTCTGCAGGCCGTTCTCCCAGCTGAAGTTTTTCCCATACTCTTCATTTATGTGTGAGAACAGCAGTGGATCTTAGTTACAACCTGCTAAGATCATCAAAAACCTCAGGCAAAACAATTCTTCTAATTTCTGCATGAGGTAAAAAACAGTACAACTCCGGTACCATTTAAAAATAACAAACTTTTGATTGAAGATAAACTACCTAAGTCACCACATCTCTCTATGCGACTTCCCTTGTCGAGAGCTACAAGAGAATGACTGGGGGTGGCAGTTAGGGGAGGAGCTATATAGACAGCTCTGCTGTGGGTGATCCTCTTGCAGCTTCCTGTTGGGAAGGAGAATATCCCACAAGTAATGGATGATCCGTGGACTGGATACACCTTACAAGAGAAAAAAACCCCCACTAAATTACACAAAATAAAAAACAAATTACAAGATATTTAAACTAATTACACCTAATCTAATAGCCCTATCAAATTAAAAAAGCCCCCCCAAAATAAAAAAACATAGCCTAAACTAAACTACCAATAGCCCTTAAAAGGGCCTTTTGCGGGGCATTGCCCCAAAGAAATCAGCTCTTTTATCTGAAAAAAAAAAATACAAACAACCCCCCAACAGTAAAACCCACAACCCACACAACCAACCTCCCAAATAAAACCCTAACTAAAAAAACCTAAGCTCCCCATTGCCCTGAAAAGGGCATTTGGATGGGTTTGCCCTTAAAAGGGCATTTAGCTCTATTGAAGCCCAAAGCCCTAACCTAAAAATAAAACCCACCCAATGAACCCTTAAAAAAACCTAATACTAACCCCCGAAGATCCACTTACAGTTTTGAAGAGCCGACATCCATCGTCAACGAAGCCGGGAGAAGTCCTCAACGGAGCTGGGAGAAGTCCTCAACGAAGCCGGGAGAAGTCTTCATCCAAGCCGGGAGAAGTGGTCCTCCAGATGGGCAGAAGGCTTCATCCAGACGGCATCTTCTATCTTCATCCATCCGGTGCGGAGCGGGTCCATCTTCAAGACATCCGGTGCGGAGCATCCTCTTCTTCCGACGACTCCCAACGAATGAAGGTTCCTTTAAGTGACATCATCCAAGATGGCGTCCCTTAGATTCCAATTGGCTGATAGAATTCTATCAGGCAATCGGAATTAAGGTTGAAAAAATCCTATTGGCTGATCCAATCATGGTGTAAATGCTTAAACAGATTTAACACATTTAAAACAAAAAAGGAAACAACATAGAATCTAAGAAACAATAGTGCACAACTGTATGTGGCATACAATGTATAATGATTGTTATGAGACACAAAAAATGGTATGATTAGTGTACACTAAAAGTTGGCTCAGTGTCCCAAAATCAGCTGAGGAAAAAGAGAATTGAAAATTGCCATGTCAAAAAAATATATATGCATAATGGAAGTCCAGATAAAGGACACAGCTGTCCTTAATAATAAGAAAATTCAGAAAAAGCAATCCCTTCACTGGCTTCCTCTTGCCTTTAGGATCTAACACAAAATTCTCACTTTGACATACAAAGCCCTCAACTGCACTGCTCCCCCTATATCTCAGACCTTGTCTCCAGATACTCTCCCTCCCGTTCCCTTCACTCTGCTCATGACCTCCTACTCTCCTCCTCTCTGGTTACCTCATTGCACTCCCGTTTACAGGACTTCTCCAGACTGGCTCCCATCTTGGGGAACTCTCTACCTCACTCCACAAGACTGTCCCCTAGTTTTGAAAGCTTGAAGCTCTCCCTAAAGACTCTACTGTTCAGGGATGCTTACAACCTATGCTAACCTTACTTTATACCAGTTCCACTCCTCCATCGCTATCCCCTGAACCCCCTTAGCATGTAAGCCTAAGAGTCCAGCAGTTTGTAGATCACCTTCTTAAGAGCTGACTACAACAGTGCAACTCTTGGCAGTGCCCTTCTACCCATTTGATCCCTATATTTGTTTTGTTATACTCCCCCTTTGTTTACAGCACTGCAGAATCTGTTGGCGCTCTACAAATAACTGATAATAATAATAATAAAATAATAATAATAATAATAATAATAATAAAAAGCAAATATAAAAAAGATGGGGGAGATGTAATCCCAATAGTGAAAGTGTAGAATAGTGGCTGGATGCTTCTAGAAGATGTCCATTAGGTACCTGTCAAAAAAACAAGAAAGACAAGGTGCACAAACACTATAAGGATAAAGGGCCTGGAAAGGTAATGTGCTCACCAAATTCAAGGAAACTCGGGCTGGTATGTAAAAGGGTCGATGCGTTTCGGCCTTAAATTAAGCCTTTTTCAAGACAATACGATCTTGTGTGAGTGCAAAGGTATTTAAAGGCTACTTAGGCCTATACGGTATAGGGGGTGTGAGATGAAAAAATGCGACAAATTTGATTGCAAATTATTCACGTTCACTGCCGTGCATATTGCTTCCAGTTTGGGGACTTCCGGGGTTTTTTTGAGTGTGAAAGCACTTCTGGAATTTGCATATCAGAAAGACATATTGGATTAGGGAGCTGCGTGACTAAATTATGTCACTACTGGCATATAGATCGGCATATTTAAGCTTACATCTTAGATATGGGCAAACGGCGGTATTTTATGGGGGATAGTACAGTTTGACATAAAATGTGAACTATTACGTTAACGATGGTTTAAACTTGTTATCCCATCAATGACACAAAGTGGGGATATTTAGTAGAGAGCAGTATTGTATGTTTAAATAAATATTAACACAGTTGACAATTATAAAAATGGAGCGGTATAGATGCTAGTATTTTATTATAGAATATGAATAAAACAACATATAATTTATCATTTGCATTAACATTCCACATTGAATCTAAAAACATATATAAGAATACACATGTAAAAAATACTAACATCATATAAGAATAGAATAAACAAATAAAAAATAGATAAAAAATAAGTGAATAAAACATAGCTCGAGTTTCCTGAATGGGATTCATATAAAAAATAATAATGGGATTATACTCTAATGGAGAGAGACTGGCATAGAGAATAACAGCCAGAAAGAGGGGAAGGGTGAGCATAAAATGACTAAACCCTCAAACAATATCTCATATAGGTTATGAGTCTTCAAATCTAAAAATAGAATATCTAGGTGTCCAACATAGGACATACTGTGAAATGACAATAGAAGGATAATGCTTATCTATGTAAATGTATAGGTATTTCTTACATGTCCAGTCGAAAAAGAATTCATACTTAGTGGGATAGATTATATATTGAAACATAACTATTTTCACTTTGAAGGGAAATTCTACAAACAGCTGTGCGGTACTGCGATGGGGACCATGTTTGCACCGTATTATGCCAATCTATATATGGGCAGATGGGAATCCATCTTCTGGGACTCATGCCCGGCAAGTGCGGACTTGGTCCTCTATCGTAGGTACATTGATGACATTTTGATGATATGAAAGGGTAGTGTGGAAAATCTTGAACACACCCTTAATATCATGAATAACAAAACAGCACATTTAAAATTTACATATCATTACTCTTATGATAATATTAATTTTCTTGATTTGAATATCAATTCCACACGTGGAAAGATCAGTACATCCACTTGTTTCAAACAGGTTGATTGTAATAAGTATATCCATCATACAAGCTGTCACCACATCAACTGGATTAAGAATATCCCCAAGGGACAGCTATTTAGAGTCAGAAAGAACTGCTCTAGTAAAGATGACTGGTTAAAACAATCACAAATCCTCAAGGAGCGTTTCCAGGATAAAGGATATGATATGCTTGCTATCAATAAGACCATTGAAGAAGTGGAACAAATGGATAGAAACACCCTTCTTGCTTACAAAACTAAAGATAAAAACATAAATAAAGATATTTTGGATGTTCCCTTTATCACAGAATGCAGCCAAAATAATTACAAAATAGAAAGGGTGATTAGAAAACACTGGAGTATTCAAAAAGAAGACAATATCATTGGTGAAAAGTGCCACACCATATTTTATTTACAGAAAGACCAGAAACTTTAAAACTATACTGGCCCCCGAGTTCCACGAAAAAGACACATATGGGTAGAGTAAAAAGTGTACAGGGAGATATACTCAAAGGCTTCTTTCCATGTTACAAATGCAAAGCTTGCAAACTCTTAAAAAGAACACCTTTGAATCCTACAATTCAAAAGAAAAATTCAAAGTCAACCAGATGATACACTGTACAGATAAAGGCATAATCTATCATGAGAATGCGAGTGTGGACTACAATATGTGGGCCAAACTAGCAGACCACTTAGGGGTCGCATAAGGAAACATCTCCTACATATAGAAGGGAACAAAGACGATGTTCCCTTTTATAAGCATTTCAAAGAGAAATATAGCTGGGACAGTAAGGCTCTAAAATGTATGGGATTATGCAAGGTCCATAAAGATTGAAGAGGTGGCAACTTTGAGAAAAGGCTACTCCTCACAGAATGTAGGTGGATATTCGAATTATACTGCATTTACCCAAAGGGTTTAAATGCAGACTTTGAAGTGGAATCCTTCTGTAATCCATTCTAGACTAGCATCTTACCTCCATAACACTCTTAGTGCTATTGGCTTGTATCATATTCCATTTCTTTATAAGCTCACACCATTAAAAACCTGTCACCCATCACATCTATCCTTATTATAACATATGACTACTCTAATTAGCTATCGATATGTATCTTCATACTAATTTCTAGCAACAAGCTCTGTCATCAGTGATAGATTACGTCTGATTAGTGATGTTTAAAGGAATGCTTGTATACTCATATACGTAATAAATACCTGTACACTTACATAGATACGTTTTTTCCTTCTATTACCAATAGTGATGTTCGACAGAATGCTTATATATTCATACATGTAAGAAATACCCATACATTTACATAGATAAGCATTATCCTTCTATTGTCATTTCACAGTATGTCCTATGTTGGACACCTAGATATTCTATTTTTCGATTGGAAGACTCATAACCTATATGAGATATCGTTTGAGGGTTTAGCCGTTTTATGTTCACCCTTCCCCACCTTCTTGCTTTTATTCTCTATGCCATTAAAGTATAATCTTATTATTATTTTTTATATGAATTCCATTCAGAAAACTCGGGCTATGTTTTATTCACTATTTTTTATCTATTATTTGTTTATTCTATTCTTATATGATGTTAGTATTTTTAACATGTGTATTCTTATATATGTTTTTATATTCGATGTGGAATGTTAATGCAAATTATATGTTGTTTTATTCATATTCTATAATACGATACTAGCATCTATACCGCTCCATTTTTATAATTGTCAACTGTCTAAATATTTATTTAAATATACAAAACTGCTCTCTACTAAATATCCTCACTTTGTGTCATAGATGGGATAACAAGTTTAAACCATTGTTAACGTAATAGTTCACATTTTATGTCAAACTGTACTATCCCCCATAAAATACCGTCGTTTGCCCATATCTAAGATGTAGAGGCCTATTTATCAAAGGTCTGTCAGACATGATCCGACAGTGCGGATCAGGTCCGACAGACATTGCTGAATGCGGAGAGCAATACGCTCTCCGTATTCAGCATTGCACCAGCAGCTCTTGTGAGCTGCTGGTGCAACGCCGCCCCCTGCAGACTTGCGGCCAATCGGCCACCGATTGGTTGCAATCAACTTGATCATACTTGATCGGGCTGAATTGTGGCGATCTCTGTCTGCCTCCTCAGAGCTGGCGGACAGGTTATGGAGCAGCGGTCTTTAGAAATTAAATCTGTTTAAGCATTTACACCATCTAAGTCAGTTCCATATTTCTATATCCTTTTGCACACTTTAGCCTTTTTCTTTTTTTGGCCCTCCTATTACCCTTTTCACTAAAGGGATCATTTGTTCTTCTGATTATATAGCAAGTACTCAAAGTGTTCATTTTCTTTTAATCCAATATTATTAGATCATTTATGTTAATTGTTTATTTTATTCAAGTTTTTTTGTAAAATATAAACAAATCTAATTTTAAATAAAGGGCATTTTTTTAATTTGACCAATTTCTAATATGGTGGTTATATATGTACTCTATTTGTACATGCTTTTCCAATTACTCACAGAGGGTATGATAGTTACAGAAGATACATTTTAAATAGCAACCATGGGGTCGATCCGATAAAAATCGTCGCCCGCAAAAGCCGGCAACGCCAATATTTGCGCTGGTTTGGTATCCTATATACGGCGTAACCTAGAAGTTACGCCCGTATATTTCTGCCGTCGCCCGTAGTTTTTTGGGCCATAGGCAGGTATACCAAACCAGCGCAGTTTGGTATCCAATATGCAGCGTAAGGACTTACATGGCGAAAATGGAGAAATCTTACTCCATTTTCACCTCGCCACAAAAAGCAGCCGTAAGAAGCCTTACGCTGACTATTGGAGCCCCGTAACTCCCTACCTAAACTAGCTAGAAAATAAACCTAACACCTAACGCATGCGCAATGTCTATCTAGCTGTCACCCGCGATCTGCTAAATAAAACCTAACACCTAACGCATGCGCAATGTCTATCTACCTGTCAACCGCGATCCCCCGCCGCAATCCCTAATAAAGTTATTAACCCCTAAACCGCCGCCATCTACATAAACTAACCCCCTACTGTGAGCCCCTAAAACCGCCGCCACCTACCTTATCTATTGCCTAATGTGAACCCCTAAAACCGCCGCCATCTACCTTATCTATCCACTAATCTGACCCCTTACACCGCCGCCACCTATATAAAAATTATTAACCCCTAATCTAATCCCCCTATACCGCCGCCAGCTATATTAATAGTATTAACCCCTAATGTAAGCCCCTTACACCGCCGCCATCTCTATTAAAATGATTAACCCCTAATTTAATCTACCTACCCCGCCGCCAGCTATATTAACCCTAAGTATATTATAGTTAATATAGTTATTACATTATATATATTAACTATATTAACCCTAATTATATTAGGGTTAATATAGTTAATATACTTACTATAGTATTTATATTAACTATATTAACTCTATCTAACCCAAACACCCCTAACTAAATTCTTATTAAATTAATCTAATTCATATTATAAACTAAAATATTCCTATTTAAATCTAAATACTTACCTATAAAATAAACCCTAAGATAGCTACAATATAATTAATAATTACATTGTAGCTATGTTAGGGTTTATATTTATTTTACAGGTAAATTGTTAATTATTTTAACTAGGTATAATAGCTATTAAATAGTTATTAACTATTTAACATCTACCTAGTTAAAATAATTACCCAATTACCTGTAAAATAAATCCTAACCTAAGTTACAAATACACCTACACTATCAATAAATTAAATAAACTACACATATCTATCTAAAAATACAATTAAATAAACTAAACTAAATTACAAAAAAAAACAAACACTAAATTACAAAAAATAAAAAAAAAGATTACAAGATTTTTAAGCTAATTACACCTATTCTAAGCCCCCTAATAAAATAATAAAGCCCCCCAAAATAAAAAAAAATTCCCTGCCCTATTCTAAATTAAAAAAAGTTCAAAGCTCTTAACCTTACCAGCCCTTAAAAGGGCCTTTTGTGGGGCATGCCCCAAAGAATTCAGCTCTTTTGCATTTCAATAAATATACAATACCCCCCCCCCAACATTACAACCCACCACCCACATACCCCTATTCTAAACCCACCCAAACCCCCCTTAAAAAAGCCTAACACTACCCCCCTGAAGATCTCCCTACCTTGTCTTCACCACACCGGGCCGAACTCCTCATCCGATCCGGGCGATGTGTTCCTCCAAGCGGCAAAGAAGAAATCTTCATCCCGGCCATGTGTTCCTCCAAGCGGCAAAGAAGAATTCTTCATCCCAGCGACGTCTTCCTCCAAGCGGCAGCAACGTCTTCTTCCTTCCGGCAGCATCTTCCATCAAGCGGCATCTTCAATCTTCTTTCTTCGCTCCGCCACCGTGGAGCATCCATCCCGGCCGACGACTGAACGACGAATGAGTTGCGAGCTGAAACTGCGGGCGACGCGGGTTCCCTCGCTTGCGCCGCAAACTGCGCCGTTTATCGGATCGCGCCCCATGTATTAGTAATTCTGAGCCTGGTTAAACAACCAATTTAGAGATGTGAAATGAGTTGTTGAAATTATTCGTTTTTAATAAAGCAAGGTTCATGTTTTACTTAAAGGGACAAAACACACCTTTTTCTTTCTTTCAGGATTTAGTTAGAACATGCAATTTTAAGCAACTTTCTAATTTACTCCTTTTATACATTTTTCTTCGTTGTCTTGCTTTATTTATTTTAAAAAGCAGGAATGTAAGCATAGGAGCTGGCCCATTTTTGGTTCAGCTTCTGGGTAGCACTTGCTGATTGGTGGCTACATTGATGGGATGGCTCCTATACCTACATTTCTGCTTTTTTCAAATAAAGATAGCAAGAGAACGATTTTTTTTTATAAAAGAACTAAATTAGAAAGTTGCTTAAAATTGCATGCTCTAACTGAATCCTGAAGGGGAAAAATAGTTTTTTGTGTCCATTTAAAGGACTGTATCATGTGACAGCCATCAGCCAATCACAAATGCATATACCTACATTCTGTGAATTCTTGCACATGCTCAGTAGGAGCTGGTGATTTAAAAAGTGTAAATATAAAAAGACTGTGCACATTTTGTTAATAGAGGTAAATTGGAAAGTTATTTAAAATTGCATGCTCTATCTGAATCATGAAAGTTTAATTTTGACTTGAGTGTCCCTTTAAATCAGTGTTTCCCAACTTCAGTCATCAGGACCCTTAACTCCTTTATGGACCGGGCACTTCAGACAAAAACTTCCCCAAAAGACCAGAGCATTTTTAGCATTTTTGCCATCACTACATTTAAAAATAAATAGAGCCTTTTTTATATTTAACTATCAAAACTATATATATATTTTTTTTAGTAGACAACCCAAAGTATTTATCTAGGCCCATTTTGGTATATTTCATGCCACCATTTCACCGCCAAATGCGATCAAATAAAAAATAACAACTTTTTCACAATTTTAGGTTTCTCACTGAAATTATTTACAAACAACTTGTGCAATCATCAGAGTGTGGCCCTCTCTGCATCGGTAACTCTGCAAATCTATTTCTGCAGTGCCCCACTCGTGGGGCATGCAGACATAGTGCGATTTCGCTATTTTGAGCGAGATCGCGGCAGAGAGAAGCCCAGGACTACAGGGTACGTCACTAGTCCTTAAGGGTATAACGACCAGCGTCGTACAGGGTACGACACTGGTTGTTAAGGGGTTAACAGGCCACATATTTATTATATATTAACTAGAGCACAGGTGAGCTGATTAGCTGATGGGTGAGCTGATTATTCACCTGTGCTCTAGTTAAGATATAATGAATATGTGGCCTGTTAAGGGTCCTGAGAAATGGGTTTGGGAAACACTGCTTTACATTATATGCTTGATATTTTACCTTTTGAAAATGAATTACAACATATGGCACATGCTGATTTGCCCATTAGGAATCCTGATCAGTCAGCTGGGGGATTGATATTCCTAGTATGGGCTTATAGCATCTGGAGTTTTCTCACCTTTGTGAGTACATTCCTACTTTTTCATTTACAATTCACATTGCAGTTATACGCTATGTGGCGCCATCTGCTTTTTTGTTTTTATTGCACATAAAGAAGATTTTCCCAGATTTTGCAAGAAGTAAAGTCTATAGAAAATAAATTAATTTCCCCCTGCTTGAATGCCTCTTCTTTCACCTATAAAGTGATAGATATTTGACGTTTGGGGAAATTAAATTATTTTTTTCCTCAGGGTTTACAAAAGAGTTGGCACTGTTGAATATTTTTTTCCTAATTCCTTTAATTTTTGGTCTTTGCCAGAAAGAAAGAACAGAAGGGTATATTTGATTACCACTTGTTATTATCATTTGGACTTTGGCAGATAGTTGCCTACAATGAAGACTTTATTTTACAAACTCAGGGGACATATAAACTACATGTAAAATGGTACGATATGGATACATTAAAAAGTATCAGGAAAAATCAATATTGAGAATATGTAAAAAATGTTTATTTGAAGAGAATGTCAATCTTTTGACCCTTATGTTAGATGCCCTAAATGAATCTTCACAAAAATTAGTACCTAAATAGATCATATCAAAAAAGATTTAGACAATTATAAACCTTAAAGTTGATATTTTCCTGTATGATGCCCCACAGCAACTAATCACCCTAACTGCGAACTGTGGGGGTTATGGGATTAATTTCTCGGGGTACAATGGCGATGAAGAGCGGTGGGGAGCTCACAGTTAGAGGTTTAAGGGCCGATTTATCATGGCCCGGATGGTGCCAAATACCTCAGTTACCGCACGAGCCTTCAGGCTCGCCGGAAACAGGAGTTAAGAAGCAGTGATCTTAAGACCGCTGCTCCTTAACTCGTACGTCTACTCTGAGGCTGCGAACATCAATCCGTCTGATTGTGTATGATCTGTTTGATTGACGCCCCCTGCTAGCGGACGATTAGCCACAAATCTGCAGGGGGTGGCATTGCACAAGCAGTTCACCAGAACTGCTTGTGCAATGTTAACTGCCAACAGCGTAAGCTGTCGGCATTCAGCGATGTCTGGCGGACATGATCCTCTGCGGTGGATCATGTTTGCCAGACATTGATAAATTGGCCCCTTAGTCGTAGTGTGGGGTCCAGCAGTTAGGGGGTTAAGCAAAAAAAATGCAAATTAGCAAACCTTAAAGGGACAGTCCAGTCCAGAATTTGTTTTTCATAATTTAGATATAGAATACAACTTTAAAACAATTTCTATTTTACTTTTTTTTATTAAATTTTCTTTGTTATCATGGTATTTTTTGCTGAAGAGCATACCTTGGTAGGTAGTGTGTTTGTTTCAAGGTGCTGCCATATACTGCTCCAGACATTCACATACTCCTGAGCTTTTCAATAAAGCATATAAAAAAAACAAAGTAAATTTGAAACTTTTGTTTTAAAACTCTATGCTCTAAATTATGAAAGAAAAATGTTGGATATCAATAACTCATAATATGCAATTTTGGTTATAGTGACTGTGAGGAGTGAAGTAATACAGAGAGTTGGCATCAGAATGTAATGTGAGATTTTCTGAATTATTTCTTTTCTTAAAAACTTGCATTTAGGAGTATATAGATATGCATGTACAATATTTAAAATTGTGTTTGTTATTCTGTGCTTGTTTGAGTGTTTGAAATTTGGTGCAGTTTTAATTAATATTAGTTGAAGATAAACTATTTTACTGAGAACAAAGAAATATATCTCACTACACAGGACATATTTTGCGACCGGCTAAAAATACATTTTCTAAACTCTTCACTTGGATTTAAAATGCAGTATTCATTTTTTCCACTTTTTCGAAGAAGGAAAAACATTAGATTTGTGCAGCCGGAAGACATTTGTTTATTACAAATTTTTCAGAACAAATATTCGGGGCTGCAATAATCGGTATTCATTTAATTTAAAACGAAAATTATATGGAATATCAGTTAAACATTTCGCAAGGAGAAGTTCAGCGCTGATAATGTCAAAACAGTATGATACTGTTACTCAATAACTAGACAAGGCTAAACAGTGTGATACTGGTACTCAATAACTAGCGAAGGCTAAACAGTATGATACTGTTACTCAATAACTAGCCAAGGCTAAACAGTGTGATACTGTTACTCAATAACTAGCCAAGGCTAAACAGTGTGATACTGTTACTCAATAACTAGCCAAGGCTAAACAGTGTGATACTGTTACTCAATAACTAGAAAAGGCTAAACAGTATGATACTGTTACTCAATATCTAGCCAAGGCTAAACAGTGTGATACTGTTACTCAATAACTAGCCAAAGCTAAACAGTGTAATACTGTTACTCAATAATTGGCCAAGGCTAAACAGTGTGATACTGTTACTCAATAACTAACCCAATTCTAAACATTATGATATTGTAACTCAAAAACTATCCAAGGCTAAACAGTGTGATACTGTTACTCAATAACTAGCCAAGGCTAAACAGTGTGATACTGTTACTCAATAACTAGCCAAGGCTAAACAGTGTGATACTGTTACTTAATAACTAGCCAAGGCTAAACAATGTGATACTGTTACTCATTAACTAGCCAAGGCTGAACAGTGTGATACTTTTACTCAATAACTAGCTAAGGCTAAACAATGTCATACTGTTACTCAATAACTAGCCAAGGCTAAACAGTGTGATACTGTTACTCAATAACTGGCCAAGGCTAAATAGTGTGATAATGTTACTCAATAACTGGCCAAGGCTAAACAGTGTGATACTGTTACTCAATAACTACCCAAGGCTAAACAGTGTGATACTGTTACTTTATAATTACACAAGGCTAAACAGTGTGATACTGTTAATTAATAACCAGCCAAGGCTAAACAGTGTGATACTGTTACTCAATAACTAGCCAAGGCTAAACAGTGTGATACTGTTACTCAATAACTAGCCAAGGCAAAACAGTGTGATACTGTTACTCAATAACTAGCCAATGCTAAACAGTGTGATACTGTTACTCAATAACTAGCTGAGGCTAAACAGTGTGGTACTCATACTCAATAACTAGCTGAGGCTAAACAGTGTGGTAATCATACTCAATAACTAGCCATTGTTTAGCCTTGGCTAAACAGTGTGATACTGTTAATTAATAACTAGCCAATGCTAAACAGTGTGATACTGTTACTCAATAACTAGCCAAGGCTAAACAGTGTGATACTGTTACTCAATAACTAGCCAAGGCAAAACAGTGTGATACTGTTACTCAATAACTAGCCAATGCTAAACAGTGTGATACTGTTACTCAATAACTAGCTGAGGCTAAACAGTGTGGTACTCATACTCAATAACTAGCTGAGGCTAAACAGTGTGGTACTCATACTCAATAACTAGCCATTGTTTAGCCTTGGCTAAACAGTGTGATACTGTTAATTAATAACTAGCCAATGCTAAACAGTGTGATACTGTTACTCAATAACTAGCCAAGGCTAAACAGTGTGATACTGTTACTCAATAACTAGCCAAGGCTAAACAGTATGATACTGTTACTCAATAACTAGCCAAGGCTAAACAGTGTGATACGTTACTCAATAACTATCCAAGGCTAAACAGTGTGATACTGTTACTCAATAACTAGCTGAGGCTAAACAGTGTGGTACTCATACTCAATAACTAGCCAAGGCTAAACAGTGTGATACTGTTACTTAATAACTAGCCAAGGCTAAACAGTATGTTACTGTTACGCAATAGCTAGCCAAGGCTAAACAGTATGATACTGTTACTCAATATCTAGCCAAGGCTAAACAGTGTGATACTGTTACTCAATAACTAGCCAAAGCTAAACAGTGTAATACTGTTACTCAATAATTGGCCAAGCTAAACAGCGTGATACTGTTACTCAATAACTAACCCAAGTCTAAACATTGTGATACTGTTACTCAATAACTATCCAAGGCTAAACAGTGTGATACTGTAACTCAATAACTAGCCAAGGCTAAACAGTGTGATACTGTAACTCAATAACTAGCCATGGCTAAACAGTGTATACTGTTACTCAATAACTAGCCAAGGCTAAACAGTGTGATACTGTTACTCAATAACTAGCCAAAGCTAAACAGTGTAATACTGTTACTCAATAATTGGCCAAGGCTAAACAGCATGATACTGTTACTCAATAACTAACCCAAGTCTAAACATTGTGATACTGTTACTCAATAACTATCCAAGGCTAAACAGTGTGATACTGTAACTCAATAACTAGCCAAGGCTAAACAGTGTGATACTGTAACTCAATAACTAGCCATGGCTAAACAGTGTATACTGTTACTCAATAACTAGCCAAGGCTAAACAGTGTGATACTGTTACTCAATAACTAGCTAAGGCTAAACAATGTGATACTGTTACTCATTAACTAGCCAAGGCTGAACAGTGTGATAGTGCTACTAAATAACTAGCCAAGGTCAAACAGTGTGATACTGTTACTCAATAACTAGCTAAGGCTAAACAATGTCATACTGTTACTCAATAACTAGCCAAGGCTAAACAGTGTGATACTGTTACTCCATAACTAGCCAAGGCTAAACAGTGTGATACTGTTACTCAATAACTAGCCAAGGTTAAACAGTGTGATACTGTTACTCAATAACTAGCTAAGGCTAAACAATGTCATACTGTTACTCAATAACTAGCCAAGGCTAAACAGTGTGATACTGTTACTCCATAACTAGCCAAGGTTAAACAGTGTGATACTATTACTCAATAACTAGCCAAGGCTAAACAGTACGATACTGTTACTCAATAACTAGCAAGGCAAAACAGTGTGATACTGTTACTCAATAACTAGCCAATGCTAAACAGTGTGATACTGTTACTCAATAACTAGCTGAGGCTAAACAGTGTGGTACTCATACTCAATAACTAGCTGAGGCTAAACAGTGTGGTACTCATACTCAATAACTAGCCATTGTTTAGCCTTGGCTAAACAGTGTGATACTGTTAATTAATAACTAGCCAATGCTAAACAGTGTGATAATGTTACTCAATAACTAGCCAAGGCTAAACAGTGTGATACTGTTACTCAATAACTAGCCAAGGCTAAACAGTATGATACTGTTACTCAATAACTAGCCAAGGCTAAACAGTGTGATACTGTTACTCAAAAACTAGCCAAGGCTAAACAGTGTGATACTGTTACTCAATAACTAGCTGAGGCTAAACAGTGTGGTACTCATACTAAATAACTAGCCAAGGCTAAACAGTGTGATACTGTTACTTAATAACCAGCCAAGGCTAAACAGTATGTTACTGTTACGCAATAGCTAGCCAAGGCTAAACAGTATGATACTGTTACTCAATATCTAGCCAAGGCTAAACAGTGTGATACTGTTACTCAATAACTAGCCAAAGCTAAACAGTGTAATACTGTTACTCAATAATTGGCCAAGGCTAAACAGTGTGATACTGTTACTCAATAACTAACCCAAGTCTAAACATTGTGATACTGTTACTCAATAACTATCCAAGGCTAAACAGTGTGATACTGTTAATTAATAACTAGCCAATGCTAAACAGTGTGATACTGTTACTCAATAACTAGCCAAGGCTAAACAGTGTAATACTGTTACTCAATAACTAGCCAAGGCAAAACAGTGTGATACTGTTACTCAATAACTAGCCAATGCTAAACAGTGTGATACTGTTACTCAATAACTAGCTGAGGCTAAACAGTGTGGTACTCATACTCAATAACTAGCTGAGGCTAAACAGTGTGGTACTCATACTCAATAACTAGCCATTGTTTAGCCTTGGCTAAACAGTGTGATACTGTTAATTAATAACTAGCCAAATGCTAAAAAGTGTGATACTGTTACTCAATAACTAGCCAAGGCTAAACAGTGTGATACTGTTACTCAATAACTAGCCAAGGCTAAACAGTATGATACTGTTACTCAATAACTAGCCAAGGCTAAACAGTGTGATACTGTTACTCAAAAACTAGCCAAGGCTAAACAGTGTGATACTGTTACTCAATAACTAGCTGAGGCTAAACAGTGTGGTACTCATACTCAATAACTAGCTGAGGCTAAACAGTGTGGTACTCATACTCAATAACTAGCCATTGTTTAGCCTTGGCTAAACAGTGTGATACTGTTAATTAATAACTAGCCAATGCTAAACAGTGTGATACTGTTACTCAATAACTAGCCAAGGCTAAACAGTGTGATACTGTTACTCAATAACTAGCCAAGGCTAAACAGTATGATACTGTTACTCAATAACTAGCCAAGGCTAAACAGTGTGATACTGTTACTCAATAACTAGCCAAGGCTAAACAGTGTGATACTGTTACTTAATAACTAGCCAAGGTTAAACAGTATGTTACTGTTACGCAATAGCTAGCCAAGGCTAAACAGTATGATACTGTTACTCAATATCTAGCCAAGGCTAAACAGTGTGATACTGTTACTCAATAACTAGCCAAAGCTAAACAGTGTAATACTGTTACTCAATAATTGGCCAAGGCTAAACAGTGTGATACTGCTACTCAATAACTAACCCAAGTCTAAACATTGTGATACTGTTACTCAATAACTATCCAAGGCTAAACAGTGTGATACTGTAACTCAATAACTAGCCAAGGCTAAACAGTGTGATACTGTTACTCAATAACTAGCTGAGGCTAAACAGTGTGGTACTCATACTCAATAACTAGCCAAGGCTAAACAGTGTGATACTGTTACTTAATAACTAGCCAAGGCTAAACAGTATGTTACTGTTACGCAATAGCTAGCCAAGGCTAAACAGTATGATACTGTTACTCAATATCTAGCCAAGGCTAAACAGTTTGATACTGTTACTCAATAACTAGCCAAAGCTAAACAGTGTAATACTGTTACTCAATAATTCGCCAAGGCTAAACAGTGTGATACTGTTACTCAATAACTAACCCAAGTCTAAACATTGTGATACTGTTACTCAATAACTATCCAAGGCAAAACATTGTGATACTGTTACTCAATAACTAGCCAATGCTAAACAGTGTGATACTGTTACTCAATAACTAGCTGAGGCTAAACAGTGTGGTACTCATACTCAATAACTAGCTGAGGCTAAACAGTGTGGTACTCATACTCAATAACTAGTCATTGTTTAGCCTTGGCTAAACAGTGTGATACTGTTAATTAATAACTAGCCAATGCTAAACAGTGTGATACTGTTAATCAATAACTAGCCAAGGCTAAACAGTGTGATACTGTTACTCAATAACTAGCCAAGGCAAAACAGTGTGATACTGTTACTCAATAACTAGCCAATGCTAAACAGTGTGATACTGTTACTCAATAACTAGCTGAGGCTAAACAGTGTGGTATTCATACTCAATAACTAGCCATTGTTTAGCCTTGGCTAAACAGTGTGATACTGTTAATTAATAACTAGCCAATGCTAAACAGTGTGATACTGTTAATCAATAACTAGCCAAGGCTAAACAGTGTGATACTGTTACTCAATAACTAGCCAAGGCAAAACAGTGTGATACTGTTACTCAATAACTAGCCAATGCTAAACAGTGTGATACTGTTACTCAATAAATAGCTGAGGCTAAACAGTGTGGTACTCATACTCAATAACTAGCCAAGGTTAAACAGTGTGATACTATTACTCAATAACTAGCCAAGGCTAAACAGTGTGATACTGTTACTCAATAACTAGCCAAGGCAAAACAGTGTGATACTGTTACTCAATAACTAGCCAATGCTAAACAGTGTGATACTGTTACTCAATAACTAGCTGAGGCTAAACAATGTGGTACTCATACTCAATAACTAGCTGAGGCTAAACAGTGTGGTACTCATACTCAATAACTAGCCATTCTTTAGCCTTGGCTAAACAGTGTGATACTGTTAATTAATAACTAGCCAATGCTAAACAGTGTGATAATGTTACTCAATAACTAGCCAAGGCTAAACAGTGTGATACTGTTACTCAATAACTAGCCAAGGCTAAACAGTATGATACTGTTACTCAATAACTAGCCAAGGCTAAACAGTGTGATACTGTTACTCAAAAACTAGCCAAGGCTAAACAGTGTGATACTGTTACTCAATAACTAGCTGAGGCTAAACAGTGTGGTACTCATACTAAATAACTAGCCAAGGCTAAACAGTGTGATACTGTTACTTAATAACTAGCCAAGGCTAAACAGTATGTTACTGTTACGCAATAGCTAGCCAAGGCTAAACAGTATGATACTGTTACTCAATATCTAGCCAAGGCTAAACAGTGTGATACTGTTACTCAATAACTAGCCAAAGCTAAACAGTGTAATACTGTTACTCAATAATTGGCCAAGGCTAAACAGTGTGATACTGTTACTCAATAACTAACCCAAGTCTAAACATTGTGATACTGTTACTCAATAACTATCCAAGGCTAAACAGTGTGATACTGTTAATTAATAACTAGCCAATGCTAAACAGTGTGATACTGTTACTCAATAACTAGCCAAGGCTAAACAGTGTGATACTGTTACTCAATAACTAGCCAAGGCAAAACAGTGTGATACTGTTACTCAATAACTAGCCAATGCTAAACAGTGTGATACTGTTACTCAATAACTAGCTGAGGCTAAACAGTGTGGTACTCATACTCAATAACTAGCTGAGGCTAAACAGTGTGGTACTCATACTCAATAACTAGCCATTGTTTAGCCTTGGCTAAACAGTGTGATACTGTTAATTAATAACTAGCCAAATGCTAAACAGTGTGATACTGTTACTCAATAACTAGCCAAGGCTAAACAGTGTGATACTGTTACTCAATAACTAGCCAAGGCTAAACAGTATGATACTGTTACTCAATAACTAGCCAAGGCTAAACAGTGTGATACTGTTACTCAAAAACTAGCCAAGGCTAAACAGTGTGATACTGTTACTCAATAACTAGCTGAGGCTAAACAGTGTGGTACTCATACTCAATAACTAGCTGAGGCTAAACAGTGTGGTACTCATACTCAATAACTAGCCATTGTTTAGCCTTGGCTAAACAGTGTGATACTGTTAATTAATAACTAGCCAATGCTAAACAGTGTGATACTGTTACTCAATAACTAGCCAAGGCTAAACAGTGTGATACTGTTACTCAATAACTAGCCAAGGCTAAACAGTATGATAATGTTACTCAATAACTAGCCAAGGCTAAACAGTGTGATACTGTTACTCAATAACTAGCCAAGGCTAAACAGTGTGACACTGTTACTTAATAACTAGCCAAGGCTAAACAGTATGTTACTGTTACGCAATAGCTAGCCAAGGCTAAACAGTATGATACTGTTACTCAATATCTAGCCAAGGCTAAACAGTGTGATACTGTTACTCAATAACTAGCCAAAGCTAAACAGTGTAATACTGTTACTCAATAATTGGCCAAGGCTAAACAGTGTGATACTGCTACTCAATAACTATCCCAAGTCTAAACATTGTGATACTGTTACTCAATAACTATCCAAGGCTAAACAGTGTGATACTGTAACTCAATAACTAGCCAAGGCTAAACAGTGTGATACTGTTACTCAATAACTAGCTGAGGCTAAACAGTGTGGTACTCATACTCAATAACTAGCCAAGGCTAAACAGTGTGATACTGTTACTTAATAACTAGCCAAGGCTAAACAGTATGTTACTGTTACGCAATAGCTAGCCAAGGCTAAACAGTATGATACTGTTACTCAATATCTAGCCAAGGCTAAACAGTTTGATACTGTTACTCAATAACTAGCCAAAGCTAAACAGTGTAATACTGTTACTCAATAATTGGCCAAGGCTAAACAGCGTGATACTGTTACTCAATAACTAACCCAAGTCTAAACATTGTGATACTGTTACTCAATAACTATCCAAGGCAAAACATTGTGATACTGTTACTCAATAACTAGCCAATGCTAAACAGTGTGATACTGTTACTCAATAACTAGCTGAGGCTAAACAGTGTGGTACTCATACTCAATAACTAGCTGAGGCTAAACAGTGTGGTACTCATACTCAATAACTAGTCATTGTTTAGCCTTGGCTAAACAGTGTGATACTGTTAATTAATAACTAGCCAATGCTAAACAGTGTGATACTGTTAATCAATAACTAGCCAAGGCTAAACAGTGTGATACTGTTACTAAATAACTAGCCAAGGCAAAACAGTGTGATACTGTTACTCAATAACTAGCCAATGCTAAACAGTGTGATACTGTTACTCAATAACTAGCTGAGGCTAAACAGTGTGGTATTCATACTCAATAACTAGCCATTGTTTAGCCTTGGCTAAACAGTGTGATACTGTTAATTAATAACTAGCCAATGCTAAACAGTGTGATACTGTTAATCAATAACTAGCCAAGGCTAAACAGTGTGATACTGTTACTCAATAACTAGCCAAGGCAAAACAGTGTGATACTGTTACTCAATAACTAGCCAATGCTAAACAGTGTGATACTGTTACTCAATAACTAGCTGAGGCTAAACAGTGTGGTACTCATACTCAATAACTAGCCAAGGCTAAACAGTGTGATACTGTTACTTAATAACTAGCCAAGGCTAAACAGTATGTTACTGTTACGCAATAGCTAGCCAAGGCTAAACAGTATGATACTGTTACTCAATATCTAGCCAAGGCTAAACAGTTTGATACTGTTACTCAATAACTAGCCAAAGCTAAACAGTGTAATACTGTTACTCAATAATTGGCCAAGGCTAAACAGTGTGATACTGTTACTCAATAACTAACCCAAGTCTAAACATTGTGATACTGTTACTCAATAACTATCCAAGGCTAAACAGTGTGATACTGTTAATTAATAACTAGCCAATGCTAAACAGTGTGATACTGTTACTCAATAACTAGCCAAGGCTAAACAGTGTGATACTGTTACTCAATAACTATCCAAGGCAAAACAGTGTGATACTGTTACTCAATAACTAGCCAATGCTAAACAGTGTGATACTGTTACTCAATAACTAGCTGAGGCTAAACAGTGTGGTACTCATACTCAATAACTAGCTGAGGCTAAACAGTGTGGTACTCATACTCAATAACTAGCCATTGTTTAGCCTTGGCTAAACAGTGTGATACTGTTAATTAATAACTAGCCAATGCTAAACAGTGTGATACTGTTACTCAATAACTAGCCAAGGCTAAACAGTGTGATACTGTTACTCAATAACTAGCCAAGGCTAAACAGTATGATACTGTTACTCAATAACTAGCCAAGGCTAAACAGTGTGATACTGTTACTCAAAAACTAGCCAAGGCTAAACAGTGTGATACTGTTACTCAATAACTAGCTGAGGCTAAACAGTGTGGTACTCATACTCAATAACTAGCCAAGGCTAAACAGTGTGATACTGTTACTTAATAACTAGCCAAGGCTAAACAGTATGTTACTGTTACGCAATAGCTAGCCAAGGCTAAACAGTATGATACTGTTACTCAATATCTAGCCAAGGCTAAACAGTGTAATACTGTTACTCAATAATTGGCCAAGGCTAAACAGTGTGATACTGTTACTCAATAACTAACCCAAGTCTAAACATTGTGATACTGTTACTCAATAACTATCCAAGGCTAAACAGTATGATACTGTAACTCAATAACTAGCCAAGGCTAAACAGTGTGATACTGTAACTCAATAACTAGCCATGGCTAAACAGTGTATACTGTTACTCAATAACTAGCCAAGGCTAAACAGTGTGATACTGTTACTCAATAACTAGCCAAGGCTAAACAATGTGATACTATTACTCATTAACTAGCCAAGGCTGAACAGTGTGATACTGTTACTAAATAACTAGCCAAGGTCAAACAGTGTGATACTGTTACTCAATAACTAGCTAAGGCTAAACAATGTCATACTGTTACTCAATAACTAGCCAAGGCTAAAAAGTGTGATACTGTTACTCCATAACTAGCCAAGGCTAAACAGTGTGATACTGTTACTCAATAACTAGCCAAGGTTAAACAGTGTGATACTGTTACTCAATAACTAGCTAAGGCTAAACAATGTCATACTGTTACTCAATAACTAGCCAAGGCTAAACAGTGTGATACTGTTACTCCATAACTAGCCAAGGCTAAACAGTGTGATACTATTACTCAATAACTAGCCAAGGCTAAACAGTGTGATACTGTTACTCAATAACTAGCCAAGGCTAAACAGTGTGATACTGTTACTCAATAACTAGCTAAGGCTAAACAATGTTATACTGTTACTCAATAACTAGCCAAGGCTAAACAGTATGATACTGTTACTCCATAACTAGCCAAGGCTAAACAGTGTGATACTGTTACTCAATAACTAGCCAAGGTTAAACAGTGTGATACTGTTACTCAATAACTAGCTAGTAGCTAAGGCTAAACAATGTCATACTGTTACTCAATAACTAGCCAAGGCTAAACAGTGTAATAGAGTTACTCCATAACTAGCCAAGGCTAAAGAGTGTGATACTGTTACTCAATAACTAGCCAAGGCTAAACAGTGTGATACTGTTACTCAATAACTAGCCAAGGCTAAACAGTGTGATACTGTTACTCAATACCTAGAAAAGGCTAAACAGTGTGATACTGTTACTCAATAACTAGCCAAGGCTAAACAGTGTGATACTGTTACTTAATAACTAGCCAAAGTTAAACAGTGTGATACTGTTACTCAATTACTAGCCACGACTAAACATTGTGATACTGTTACTCAATAACTAGCTAAGGCTAAACAGTGTAATACTGTTACTAAATAACTAGCCAAGGCTAAACAGTGTAATACTGTTACTAAATAACTAGCCAAGGCTAAACAGTGTAATACTGTTTCCCAATAACTAGCCAAGGCTAAACAGTGTGATAATGTTACTCAATAACAGGCCAAGACTAAACAGTGTGATACTTTTACTCAATAACTACCCAAGGCTAAACAGTGTGATACTGTACTCAATAACTACCCAAGGCTAAACAGTGTGATACTGTTAATCAATAACTAGCCAAGGCTAAACAGTGTGATACTGTTACTCAATAACTAGCGAAGGCTAAACAGTATGATACTGTTACTCAATAACTAGCCAAGGCTAAACAGTGTGATACTGTTACTCAATAACTAGCAATGGTTAAACAGTATGTAACTGTTATGCAATAACTAGCGAAGGCTAAACAGTATGATACTGTTACTCAATATCCAGCCAAGGCTATACAGTGTAATACTTTTACTCAATAACTAGCCAAGGCTAAACAGTGTAATACTGTTACTCAATAATTGGCCAAGGCTAAACAGTGTGATACTGTTACTCAATAACTAACCCAAGTCTAAACATTGTGATACTGTTACTCAATAACTATCCAAGGCTAAACAGTGTGATACTGTTACTCAATAACTAGCCAAGGCTAAACAGTTTGATACTGTTTCTCGATAACTAGCTAAGGCTAAACAGTATGATACTGTTACTGGATAACTAGCCAAGGCTAAACAGTGTGATACTGTTACTTGATAACTAGCCAAGGCTAAACAGTGCGATACTGTTACTCGATAACTAGCCAAGGCTAAACAGTGTGATACTGTTACTCGATAACTAGCCAAGGCTAAACAGTGTGATACTGTTACTCAAAAACTAGCCAAGGCTAAACAGTGTGATACTATTACTCAATAACTAGCCAAGGCTAAACAGTGTGATACTGTTACTCAATAACTAGCCAAGGCTAAACAGTGGGATTCTGTTACTCAATAACTAGCCAAGGCTAAACAGTGTGATACTGTTACTCAATAACTAGCCAAGGCTAAACAGTGTGATACTGTTACTCAATAACTACCCAAGGCTAAACAGTCTGATACTGTTAATTAATAACTAGCCAAGGCTAAACAGTGTGATTCTGTTACTCAATAACTAGCGAAGGCTAAACAGTATGATACTGTTACTCCATAACTAGCCAAGGCTAAACAGTGTGATACTGTTACGCAATAACTAGCCAAGGCTAAACAGTACGATACTGTTACTCAATATCTAGCCACGGCTAAACAGTTTAATACTGTTACTCAATAATTGTCCAAGGCTAAACAGTGTGATACTGTTACTCAATACCTAAGCCAAGTCTAAACATTGTGATTCTGTTACTCAATAACTATCCAAGGCTAAACAGTGTGATACTATAACTCAATAACTAGCCAAGGCTAAACAGTGTGATACTGTTACTCAATAACTAGCCATGGCTAAACAGTGTATACTGTTACTCAATAACTAGAGAAGGCTAAACAGTTTGATACTGTTACTCAATAACTAGCCATGGATAAACAATGTCATACTGTTACTTAATAACTAGCCAAGGCTAAACAGTGTGATACTGTTACTCAATAACTAGCCAAAGCTAAACAGTGTGATACTGTTACTCAATAAGTTGCCAAGGCTAAACAGTTTGATACTGTTACTCGATAACTAGCTAAGGCTAAACAGTGTGATACTGTTGCTCGAAAACTAGCCAAGGCTAAACAGTGTGATACTGTTACTCCATAACTAACCAAGGCTAAACAGTGTGATACTGTTACTCGATAACTAGCCAAGGCTAAACAGTGTTATACTGTTACTCAATAACTAGCCAAGGCTAAACAGTGTGATACTGTTACTCGATAACTAGCCAAGGCTAAACAGTGTGATACTGTTACTCAATAACTAGACAAGGCTAAACAGTGTGATACTGTTACTCAATAACTAGCCAAGGCTAAACAGCATGATACTGTTACTCAATTACTAGTGAAGGCTAAACAGTGTGATACTGTTACTTTATAACTACCCAAGGCTAAACAGTGTGATACTGTTAATTAATAACTAGCCAAGGCTAAACAGTGTGATACTGTTACTCGATAACTAGCCAAGGCTAAACAGTGTGATACTGTTACTCAAAAACTAGCCAAGGCTAAACAGTGTGATACTATTACTCAATAACTAGCCAAGGCTAAACAGTGTGATACTGTTACTCAATAACTAGCCAAGGCTAAACAGTGGGATTCTGTTACTCAATAACTAGCCAAGGCTAAACAGTGTGATACTGTTACTCAATAACTAGCCAAGGCTAAACAGTGTGATACTGTTACTCAATAACTACCCAAGGCTAAACAGTCTGATACTGTTAATTAATAACTAGCCAAGGCTAAACAGTGTGATTCTGTTACTCAATAACTAGCGAAGGCTAAACAGTATGATACTGTTACTCCATAACTAGCCAAGGCTAAACAGTGTGATACTGTTACGCAATAACTAGCCAAGGCTAAACAGTACGATACTGTTACTCAATATCTAGCCATGGCTAAACAGTTTAATACTTTTACTCAATAACTAGCCAAGGCTAAACAGTGTAATACTGTTACTCAATAATTGTCCAAGGCTAAACAGTGTGATACTGTTACTCAATACCTAAGCCAAGTCTAAACATTGTGATTCTGTTACTCAATAACTATCCAAGGCTAAACAGTGTGATACTATAACTCAATAACTAGCCAAGGCTAAACAGTGTGATACTGTTACTCAATAACTAGCCATGGCTAAACAGTGTATACTGTTACTCAATAACTAGAGAAGGCTAAACAGTGTGATACTGTTACTCAATAACTAGCCACGGGTAAACAATGTCATACTGTTACTTAATAACTAGCCAAGGCTAAACAGTGTGATACTGTTACTCAATAACTAGCCAAAGCTAAACAGTGTGATACTGTTACTCAATAACTTGCCAAGGCTAAACAGTTTGATACTGTTACTCGATAACTAGCTAAGGCTAAACAGTGTGATACTGTTGCTCGAAAACTAGCCAAGGCTAAACAGTGTGATACTGTTACTCGATAACTAACCAAGGCTAAACAGTGTGATACTGTTACTCGATAACTAGCCAAGGCTAAACAGTGTTATACTGTTACTCAATAACTAGCCAAGGCTAAACAGTGTGATACTGTTACTCGATAACTAGCCAAGGCTAAACAGTGTGATACTGTTACTCAATAACTAGACAAGGCTAAACAGTGTGATACTGTTACTCAATAACTAGCCAAGGCTAAACAGCATGATACTGTTACTCAATTACTAGTGAAGGCTAAACAGTGTGATACTGTTACTTTATAACTACCCAAGGCTAAACAGTGTGATACTGTTAATTAATAACTAGCCAAGGCTAAACAGTGTGATACTGTTAATTAATAACTAGCCAAGGCTAAACAGTGTGATACTATTACTCAATAACTAGTGACGGATAAACAGTATGATACTGTTACTCAATAACTAGCCAAGGCTAAACAGTATGTTACTGTTATGCAATAACTAGCCAAGTTTAAACAGTATGATACTGTTACTCAATATCTAGCCAAGGCTAAAAAGTGTAATACTTTTACTCAATAACTAGCCAAGGCTAAACAGTGTAATACTGTTACTCAATAACTGGCAAAGGCTAAACAGTGTGATACTGTTACTCAATAACTAGCCCAAGTCTAAACAGTGTGATACTGTTACTCAATAACTAGCCAAGGCTAAACAGTGTGATACTGTAACTCAATAATTAGCCATGGCTAAACAGTGTATACTGTTACTCAATAACTAGTCAAGGCTAAACAGTGTGATACTGTTAATCAATAACTAGCCACTTCTAAACAGTGTGATACTGTTACTCAATAACTAGCCACTTCTAAACAGTGTGATACTGTTACTTAATGACTAGCCAAGGCTAAACAGTGTTTTACTGTTACTCAATAACTAGCCAAGGCTTAACAGTGTGATACTGTTACTAAATTACTAGCCAAGGCTAAACAGTGTGATACTGCTGCTCAATTACTAGCCAAGGCTTAACAGTATGATACTGTAACTCAATAACCAGCCAAGGCTAAACAGTGTGATACTGTTACTCAATAAATAGTCATGGCTAAACAGTGTGATACTGTTACTTAATAACTAGCCAAGGCTAAACAGTGTTATACTGTTACTCAATAACTAGTCATGGCTAAACAGTGTGATACTGTTACTCAATATCTAGCCACGGCTAAACAGTTTAATACTTTTACTCAATAACTAGCCAAGGCTAAACAGTGTAATACTGTTACTCAATAATTGTCCAAGGCTAAACAGTGTGATACTGTTACTCAATACCTAAGCCAAGTCTAAACATTGTGATTCTGTTACTCAATAACTAGCCAAGGCTAAACAGTATGTTACTGTTATGCAATAACTAGCCAAGTTTAAACAGTATGATACTGTTACTCAATATCTAGCCAAGGCTAAAAAGTGTAATACTTTTACTCAATAACTAGCCCAAGTCTAAACAGTGTGATACTGTTACTCAATAACTAGCCAAGGCTAAACAGTGTGATACTGTAACTCAATAATTAGCCATGGCTAAACAGTGTATACTGTTACTCAATAACTAGTCAAGGCTAAACAGTGTGATACTGTTAATCAATAACTAGCCACTTCTAAACAGTGTGATACTGTTACTCAATAACTAGCCACTTCTAAACAGTGTGATACTGTTACTTAATGACTAGCCAAGGCTAAACAGTGTTTTACTGTTACTCAATAACTAACCAAGGCTAAACAGTGTGATACCGTTGCTTAATAACTAGCCATGGTTAAACAGTTTGATACTCGTACTCAATAACTAGCCACAGCTAAACAGTGTGATACTATAACTCAATAACTAGCCACGGCTAAACACTGTGATAAAGTTACTCAATAACTAGCCATGGCTAAACAGTGTCATACTGTTACTCAATAACTAGCCAAGTCTAAACAGTGTGATACTGTTACTTAATAAATAGCCACGGCTAAACAGTGAGGTACCATTACTTAATAACTAGCCAAGGCTAAACAGTGTGATACTCTTACTCAGTAACTAGCCAAGGCTAAACAGTGTGATACTGTTACTCAATAACTAGCCAAGGCTAAACAGTGTGATACTGTTACTCAATAACTAGCCATGGCTAAACAGTATGATACTGTTACTCAAAAACTAGCCAAGACTATACAGGGAGTTCTACTATCACTCTGGGGTCTTTTTACTCTCAAATATCAGAACTGTATACACTCTCTGTATTAAAAAAGGAGGTGATGTCCTGCGTTCACTTTCTATTAGCCTGGTGTTAGTATGTATTACATAGTCTGCCCCTCCATGTTATGTGGTATTATGTCAATTAGAACCCCCAGTTTAACCTGGGCTAATTCTTGAGCAATTTTATTAGGGCTATGGAAGCTCCATCATATGTGAAGTCAAAGTAGAGATTAATAATAGTATCACGCTATGGATTTCTTCTCGTATATTGAAGGATATCCTGAATCTGGGAAAGAGGACACTACATCTTCTGAGGAAATATTGGTTTGATTCTTTTGTTGTACACAGTGAATATATTATTACTTTGCTTCACTTTTTATTTTAACTATCACTGCTATTGTGTATACACTTACGGCTAGTTTATGAGTTTTGCGGTAAGAGCTGCTCGGTACTAACTTGCAAGTTATTGTCACCGCTCACCTCCCTACAGCGCTGGTAGGTAACAAAAACCCGGCGTTAGCATTCAATATTGCAGCATAAAGCAAAATTGAGCACCATACCCCACTCCAATACCAGCGCTGCGGTGAGCTGGTTTTACGTGCTCGTGCACGATTTCTCCATAGACATCAATGGGGAGAGCCGGCTGAAAAAAAGCCTTACACCTGCAATAAAGCAGTGTAAAGCTCCGTAACGCTGCCCCATTGATTCCTATGGGGAAACTAAATTTATGTTTACACCTAACACCCTAACATAAACCCCGAGTCTAAACACCCCTAATCTGCCGCCCCCGGCATCGCCGCCACCTACATTACACTTATTAACCCCTAATCTGCCTCCCCTAACATCGCCGCTACCCACCTACACTTATTAACCCCTAATTTTCCACTCCTAACATCGCCGCAACCTACCTACATTTATTAACCCCTTATCTTTCGCACCCATCGTCGCCGCCACTATACTAAAGTTATTAACCCCTAACCCTAACACCCCCTAACTTTAATGTAATTAAAATAAATCTAAATAAAACCTACTATTAATAACTAAATAATTCCTATTTAAAACTAAATATTTACCTATAAAATAAAACCTAAGCTAGCTACAATATAACTAATAGTTACATTGTATCTATCTTAGGTTTTATTTTTATTTCACAGGCAAGTTTGTATTTATTTTAACTAGGTAGAATAGTTACTAAATAGTTATTAACTATTTACTAACTACCTAGCTAAAATAAATGCACATTTACCTGTAAAATAAAACCTAACCTGTCTTACACTAACACTAACCTTACACTACAATTAAATCAATTACATTAATTAAAAACAATTAACTAAATTACAAAAAAACACTAAATGACACAAAATAAAAAAGAAATTATCAAATATTTAAACTAATTACACCTAATCTAATATCGCTATCAAAATAAAAAAGCCCCCCCAAAAAATAAAAAAAAACCTAGCCTAAACTAAACTGCCAATAGCCCTTAAAAGGGCCTTTTGCGGGGCATTGCCCCAAAGAAATCAGCTCTTTTACCTGTAAAAAAAAAAATACAAACAACCCCCCAACAGTAAAACCCACCACCCACACAATCAAACCCCCCAAATAAAATCCTAACTAAAAAAACCTTAGCTCCCCATTGCCCTGAAAAGGGCATTTGGATGGGCATTGCCCTTAAAAGGGCATTTAGCTCTTTTTCCGCCCAAACCCTAAGCTAAAAATAAAACCCACCCAATAAACCCTTAAAAAAACCTAACACTAACCCCCGAAGATCCACTTACAGTATTTTAAGACCCGACATCCATCCTCAATGAACCTGCAGAAGTCCTCAACGAAGCCGGCAGAAGTCTTCACCCAAGCGGCCCAAAGTCTTCATCCAAGCCAGCAGAAGTATTCATCCAGACGGCATCTTCTATCTTCATCTATCCGGCGTGGAGCGGCTCCATCTTCAAGACATCCGGCGTGGTGCATCCTCTTCAATCGACGTCTTCTTGAACAATGAATTCTCCTTTAAATGACGTCATCCAAGATGGTGTCCCTTGAATTCCGATTGGCTGATAGAATTCTATCAGCCAATCGGAATTAAAGGTGAAAAAATCCTATTGGCTGATGTAATCAGCCAATAGGATTGAGCTTGCATTCTATTGGCTGTTCCAATAGGGTTAGGTTTAGGGGTTAATACCTTTAGCATAGTGGCAGCGACGTTGAGGGCGGCAGATTAAGGGTTAATAAGTGTAGGTAGGTGGCGGCGACATTGGGGGCGGCAGATTAGGGGTTCATAAGTGTAGGTAGGTGGTGGCGACATTGGGGGGGGCATATTAGGGGTTAATAAGTGTAGGTAGGTGGCGGCGACATTGGGGGCGGCAGATTAGGGGTTAATAACTGTAATGTAGGTTGCAGCGATTTTGGGGACAGCAGATTAGGGGTTAATAAGTAGGGGTTAATGCGGGAGGGCCTCGGTTTAGGGGTCAATATGTAGTTTATGGGTGTTAGTGTACTTTTTAGCACTTTAGTTATGAGTTTTATGCTACAGCGTTGTAGCGTAAAGCCCAAAACTACTGACTTTCAGTTTAAGGTATGGATCTTGACGGTATAGGGTGTACCGCTCACTTTTTGGCCTCCCAGGCAGACTCGTAATACCGGCGCTATGGAAGTCCCATTGAAAAAGGACTTTTTGAAAACTGCGGTAGTTACGCTGCATTACGGCCAAAAAAGTGTGCAGTACAGAAATACCTGCAAGACTCGTAATACCAGCGGTAGTGAAAAAGCAGAGCTATGAGGCTTTTTTAGCCATAACGCAAAACTCGTAATCTATTTGTTATCACTAGAAAGTTGTTTAAAAATGTATGCTTTATCTGAATTATGAAAGAAACATTTTAAGTTGCATGTCCCTTTAAAGGGTCTCGTGTTAGATAAATAAAAGATATATCTTCCAACTAAGGCTATGAGAATTAATCAGCCTAAGATATTATATATATATATATATATATATATATACAGGGAGTGCAGAATTATTAGGCAAATTAGTATTTTGACCACATCATCCTCTTTATGCATGTTGTCTTACTCCAAGCTGTATAGGCTTGAAAGCCTACTACCAATTAAGCATATTAGGTGATGTGCATCTCCGTAATGAGAAGGGGTGTGGTCTAATGACATCAACACCCTATATCAGGTGTGCATAATTATTAGGCAACTTCCTTTCCTTTGGCAAAATGGGTCAAAAGAAGGACTTGACAGGCTCAGAAAAGTCAAAAATAGTGAGATATCTTGCAGAGGGATGCAGCACTCTTAAAATTGCAAAGCTTCTGAAGCGTGATCATCGAACAATCAAGCGTTTCATTCAAAATAGTCAACAGGGTCGCAAGAAGCATGTGGAAAAACCAAGGCGCAAAATACCTGCCCATGAACTGAGAAAAGTCAAGCGTGCAGCTGCCAAGATGCCACTTGCCACCAGTTTGGCCATATTTCAGAGTTGCAACATCACTGGAGTGCCCAAAAGCACAAGGTGTGCAATACTCAGAGACATGGCCAAGGTAAGAAAGGCTGAAAGACGACCACCACTGAACAAGACACACAAGCTGAAACATCAAGACTGGGCCAAGAAATATCTCAAGACTGATTTTTCTAAGGTTTTATGGACTGATGAAATGAGAGTCTTGATGGGCCGACTCAGACGCCAGCAAGGTGGAGGTGGAGTACTGGTTTGGGCTGGTATCATCAAAGATGAGCTTGTGGGGCCTTTTCGGGTTGAGGATGGAGTCAAGCTCAACTCCCAGTCCTACTGCCAGTTTCTGGAAGACACCTTCTTCAAGCAGTGGTACAGGAAGAAGTCTGCATCCTTCAAGAAAAACATGATTTTCATGCAGGACAATGCTCCATCACACGCGTCCAAGTACTCCACAGCGTGGCTGGCAAGAAAGGTTATAAAAGAAGAAAATCTAATGACATGGCCTCCTTGTTCATCTGATCTGAACCCCATTGAGAACCTGTGGTCCATCATCAAATGTGAGATTTATAAGGAGGGAAAACAGTACACCTTTCTGAACAGTATCTGGGAGGCTGTGGTTGCTGCTGCATGCAATGTTGATGGTGAACAGATCAAAACACTGACAGAATCCATGGATGGCAGGCTTTTGAGTGTCCTTGCAAAGAAAGGTGGCTATATTGGTCACTGATTTGTTTTTGTTTTGTTTTTGAATGTCAGAAATGTATATTTGTGAATGTTGAGATGTTATATTGGTTTCGCTGGTAAAAATAAATAATTGAAATGGGTATATATTTGTTTTTTGTTAAGTTGCCTAATAATTATGCCCAGTAATAGTCACCTGCACACACAGATATCCCCCTAAAATAGCTAAAACTAAAAACAAACTAAAAACTACTTCCAAAAATATTCAGCTTTGATATTAATGAGTTTTTTGGGTTCATTGAGAACATGGTTGTTGTTCAATAATAAAATTAATCCTCAAAAATACAACTTGCCTAATAATTCTGCACTCCCTGTATATATATATACACACAAATTGCATAAAAATAGACAATTGAATGTCTGTTCATACTATTCTGGGAGTTACATAGCATTTTAAAATTTATAGTTCACTATTTCCCTCTAAGTATTGTGCCACTGCAGTTCTGGGGGCATATTTATCAAGCTCCTTCAGGCTCGCCGAAAACAAAAGTTATAAAGCATAACTTGTCTGCTTGCTCTGAGGCAAATCAACCCGAACGAATACGATCGGGTTGATTGACCCCCTGCTAGCGGTCGAATGGCTGCAAATCAGCGGGGGACAGCATTGCACCAGCAGTTCTTAAGAACTGCTGGTGCAATGATAAATGAAAACAGCGCATTCTGTCTGCATTTATCGACGTGCGGCGGACATGATACGCTACTTTGTATCATGTCCACTCGCACATTCAGAAATAGGCCCCCTGGACTCAAATTCCCAGCATGCATTGTACAGTAGTGGGGAGTAAGCTTTCTGGAAGGCAGATTATTTAGCATGAGTTCAGGCCCCTTCATCCATGCTCTGTATGTGTGCTATAAGCCATGTAGGGGGTGTTCCACTACCACCACCTTTTTAATAGCAGCAAAGAATAAGGTATCTCATTAAAGGCAATGTGCTCCGAGTTAACACTTTCTGTGCTCCTTCAGTCCTCCTACTCACATACTGGAATAGTTTGTTAAAAGTTTTCCCAATAGCACAAATAGAGGAATTTTTACTTTGCATAGGTTATATAGGTTTACTTATGCTGGTTCTTTTTTGTTTAATTTTGATTAACTGTATAATTTAACAGATAAAGTTTTAAAAAAATCACTAAATAAAACATTATGCTCCTTCTATTATCATTTATAAGTGAGGAGTCTGGATAAAAACATTAATTTATGGGGGGTGGAGCTAGCCATCAAGCTGGAGAGACGTGTTTGGAGAGAGCTCTCTCTCATATTCCTAAATAACCCTTAAACAAACATTGCCATTAGGGAATAAGCTAACCCCTAAAGGTTCAATATACTTTTTAGTGTCGGTGGGACCATGTGGGAGAAGGGGAAACGGCATAGCAAGAGAGTGAGGAACTTATAACTTGGGACGGTATTAGGTGCCAGCGGATCTGCCCTGCAGTGCTGAGGTATAGATACGGCTGATACTGAGGCACAGGACCCTAACCTTACAGACTAAAGTCCGGAAAATACCTTGTGTCCCCACTGCTGCTGTCCGGAGGGTCAGGGCTCCGCTCTGGAACAGCAGATTGCCGATCAACACTGACTGGTGAGGGGAGGCAGGAGTCTACATACCTTTTGAAAGCCTGCATCACTACCGGACCCTACAGAAAAGAGCTGCCTAGCTGGAGTCACAACTCGCTACCGGCTGAAGTCCACAGCTACCCTGCGAAGGCACTTCAAAGTTCAAGTGCGCCACTGCATTTTTGGCGCAAAACTCTGCCATCTTACGGCCCGGCATCCTGACACCATCAAGGCAATTCGGCAGCAGAGAACAAGACCACCCTGCATTCTCGCTCCTAGGAAGTGGGTAAGATCCTCCTGCCTGACAATACCAGGGACTTACCCGGCTGCACGATCACCCCTATGCTGCCTGTATATCCCACGGCCATAGTGCATTTACACTCACCCTTTCTCTGTCCTCAGATAGGAACATACCTCATAACAGCGGTTCCTCCCTTGGTCCTCCTCACACTTGGGCACCGGACTGGGAGTTCTCCCTCATTTTGCTCCCTGACCCCGAGAGCTTATACTGCTTCAGTACAATTGGGCCAAGCTATAGCCATCAGGCCCTAGTCCACACGAAGCTGTCTGGGTGTGGGAGGCTGGGAAATCAGTGAGCCTGAGTTGAACCTAACCGCATAGTGTGACTGAGCTCAGTGGCCCCAAGCACCTCCTCGCTTATTACCGTTGCAGCGGGGGTATAGGGGCTAAGGCACATACTGTGAGGGTGGTCCTGTGCAATTCTTTACATTGACCCCTGAAAGCCACAAGAGGGATATTTGCCCACTACATTTAACCCACACATGGAGGGCTAACTGGGCCAGAAGAAGGGGGAAGAAGGGGAATATTATAGCAGAGCAAAATAACATTGTTTTGAGACTACCTTCTAAGACCCTCTGAAAGACATCAACTTCTCCCATCAGTGACTATAACACTCTGCATTGCTGAAGCTTATGGACAGTGACTGGCTGACAAGCTGATACAAATAATTTCCATTACCTTGCAAATATATAGGTGTTTTATTAAGCTGAATTGCTGACCTACTTCTAATTAATAAGCTAACAGTACCTAAGCAGGGCCTTGGCAGCTTACTGGTGAGACCTTTGCACTCCTACCCCTAAGTTTTGGTCCCCACTACTCTGAGGCCTGACCCAATTGAGGCCTCCTTGAGCTTAGGTTGATATTTACCACCTTGCACAGAGGTGCTCCCTTAAGTAAATCACTCTACTATCAGAACTCTCTCTCACGGTGGTTTATAGTATTTAAGTACTGCTGTGACAGCATTGCTGTCTTTGGGGCACCTCCCCAGTGTACAGTGCTATTTTTCTGTTTCTTACTCAAAACAGTTTATTTGAGCTGCTGCATCAGCGTATGTGTCTCTGCGGTTAATACCCAGAGTGAAGTGTTATTTTTCTTTGTATTTGCCTTGTTTAAGTTGTCTGTTTTCCTGCTCTGATATAATTACTACATATATAACAACATCCCTGCACTCATAGCTGTCTCCATACACGGCACATATTGAGCTCTATATTCCAGAAATACACAGGCTTATAATATAGCCTGGCAATTTGCCTTGTGCATAACACATACTCCACTTGACGCAATACAGCACTTTCTCTCGTACCACTCATAGTCTTTACCTGCAAGCACATCGCTGATAACACTATCTGAGATATGTTTTCACTGCAATAAGACTTATATGCTTATGGTATTAGTTGATGAGACAGCTAAAGTGTACCTCAGTAGATCCTCAGAGGACAGCAGTACTCATAACTTTGGTAGGTTGGTGCAATTTTACCTGTTATCCTTTTTGCAGGCTTGCTCGTTATACCTGACATTGAGGGGCAATTGCCCTAGGTAACTTAACACTTCACTCCTCTTTAGGTGCCTAGTGTGTCCTCTCCTCCCTTTCCCGCCAGACCACTGCTGGCGGGTCATACCCCTGTCCCCTTTTCCCACATCGTCCTATGGTGACAACCTCCCTAGGAGAGGGCCACACACCGTGGTATAATAAGGCTGGTTTCCATTGAGCTGCAGGGGACTGTTCCAATAGGGGGCTCAAACTAATAGCAGACTGTCTGCAGTTCCATATACTCTGTTTGATCACTAACGTAATGTTGGTCTAAAGGGCCCTAGATGCCCCCCCCCATCTACGTTAAGAAGATAATGTCTAAATATTGAAGAACACAGTGGCCATACTAGTGGTGGTAGGCCATCTAATATGTCGCAACAGGCAAAGAAGGAACAGAAGGGCAACTTTGGGCCTAAAAAGACAGTGATGGATCATTTCCATCCACGTGGACATCGGGACAGCGTCAGATCTGAAGATGAACAATCTTTTACCTCAGATTTACCTGAGGACCACATGGAAAGTAGGCTTTCTAGCCTAAGTACCCCTGGCAGGAGTAAGGGGGAAGCCCAGGCTTTACCGCTTGAGTCTATCCAACGCATGTTTGAAAGCCAAAATCAAACCCTCACTAAGAGATTTGACAAGCTGGAAAGATCCTTTGAAGATTTGAGACGTGATATTTCCTCTATCAGTGAAATAACTGACACCATAGAAAGGAAACAGGAAGATCTTATGGTGGACCACGCCAATTGGGTGGGACAGACGCAAAGCCTGACTGACCAAGTATCTTCGCTAGAGGCCAAAATAGCGGATCTGGAATACAGGTCCAGACGAAATAATGTGAGGTTGAGAGGAATCCCTGAATCAGTCCTCCCGCAAGACCTTGAAGAATACGCGCAGCGCCTGTTCCAGGCTATCCTTGGCCCGGTCTCGGGGGATACAAGCAGAATAGACCGGATTCACAGAACGGCGAGACCTAGAAATCTCCCTCCTGGTAAATCCAGGGACACTATAGCTTGTCTACACTACTACTCATATAAAGATAAGTTGATGAGAGCGATACTGCCATCACCACAACTAAACGGACAATTCAGGGAGGTCTCGTTGTTCCCAGACCTCTCCTCTTACACATTGGCGCAGAGGAGAAGTTTCTCAGCGGTCACCAAAGTCCTGCGAAACAGTCAAGTCAGATATAGATGGGGGTTTCCAACTAAGTTGATAGTCACGAAAGATGGAGCTTTACATATTATTCTGACACCTCAACAAGGGCAAGAGCTCCTAAGGTCCTGGCAGCTCATACAAGACCGTACCCCCCAGCCACCCCGAGGAGGCCCCCTAATGAACCCAATGTGCCTGTTCGACCACGCAGACGGAGCCCTGATCTGAGGGCAAATGCCCCAGAATGGAACCCAGGAAGCCCATGAATCTATACCAAACCTACCGTTTTTATAATCTTAACTGGTACTAGGCCTACTATGCAAACTATGTTCTAAAATGTGCCTTCCCTAGGGGGCGATTAGCTAGTAAATGTAGCAAAAGGTCTGATGTTGTTATAGTGTTTATACTTAAGGCCAGTTTTATTGGTCCTGCAAGTTGCTTTGCGCTAGGTCTCTTATAAGACATAATTCCAATATGTTTCATAAACCAACGCCAGACTCATGGATCTTATAGGCTTGACTCACCTTGGGTCTACTGTGGATAATGTGTTAGGCTCTAATAATTGGTTACCCTAGTGGGGAATGGAGGTTTAATGTAGGCGTTGGTTTCCTTTGATTGTTTAAATTTCTAATGCTGCGGCTTCATCCCTAATATTTAATACCTGACCAACTGAGCTTATAAGTTAACTTGTAATAGAACTAATGTGTGAAGTATAGCTGGGTCCTCATTGCTAAACAGTTGAATGTTATGTTGGATGCATAATACATTGTGGCTACTGACCTAATTATAATTCAAATGGTTATATTCCTTTTTGATGTTATCTTAATATATATGTTTTTTCAATTTATAAATTTAGGGGGGGGTATGGGTCTAATGCTGGCTCCACCCCCTCATCCCATCTCATCTCATCTCATTTCATCCCACCTCACCTTATTTCCTCTCATTACCCATCTTATCCCATTTTAATTTAATCTTATTTCATTTCATTGCATCTCATTTCAATTCATTTTACCCCATCTTAGTTCATCACATTCCATTCCATCTTTCTTATGTTCCATCCTATATCACTGCACTACATAGTTGCGGTTAGGGGACTGTAAAACCCTCCACATACTCCTGGCAGAGTTGGGAAGTCTCCGCCATTCCGGGGTGACAGGGCCTTTGGCCTGTTAGAAACTAAGCTCTATTTTTTTTTCTCACCCCCCCCCCTCCTCACTGCTAAACCCCAAACATGAAATTGTGTACGCTGAACACTAAAGGCCTTAATTCCCCAACTAAAAGGAGCTTGTTACTCAGATTCCTTCAAACTCAACATGTTGATTTAGCTTTTCTCCAGGAGACACACTGCACAAAAGATGCAGCGGATAGACTTAAAACTATGAAATACCCAGTTAATATCTTCTCCACTTTTCATAAGAAGGCAAGGGGGGTGACGATACTAATAGGGGACCAGATAGCTTATGAACCTATCTATATAGACTGTGACGCAGCAGGTCATTACGTAATTTGTGTGTGTCGCTTAAACTGTGTACTGTATACATTAGTTGCCACATACCTACCTAACACTAACCAAGTCCTTAGGAAACTGCTCTTACAAGTTGACAAAGTAAGACAAGGCCACATCCTCCTAGCAGGCGATTTCAATATGATCTGGGATCCTAAGAAAGATAGGAGGGGAAACCCAAATTCGATAGGAGATAGAAACAAGGACTTTATTTCCCAAATATTTAGGGAACTGAGAGCTCAACATGACTTACATGACATTTGGAGGGCTTTGCATCCAGATGCATGCGATCATACCTTTTATTCAGCCCTGCACTCTTCCTTTTCCAGGCTAGACTATGTCTTCTGCAATCCCTGGGTGATGCAGAAAGTGCACGGTTCTACCATAATGCCTTGCACTTGGTCCGATCATGATGAGGTGGTGGTCAAATTGGAAGTAATGGGCGCCCAAGAGGGACCCAGGAGATGGCGTATGCCCGACCATTTATTTCAGGATGTTCTTATGCCTGAATGGTTTAAGGAGATCCTTGAATTCCTAAGGAATAATGCTAACGGGGAAACTTCGATGACCATGGTTTGATTAGCCTTGAAAGCCTATATGAGGTGGATTCTCATAAAAAAGGAGTCCCAGAGTAAAAAGAAAAAAAAGAGACACTGGCACATGTCAAGGTATATGTATGGTTAATAAATATATATTTTAATCATATATTTTAAGATTAATAAATATATATATATTTAATCAAATATTTGACTGGTCAGTAGAAAGTGATTCCTTTCTTTCAGACAAATTGACTTCAATCATGTTTTAGTTCTCCCCCACTCAGCATGTAAAGTTATTCTAAACACACATCTGAGAACAAATGATTGTTTCCAAGAGATCTCCCACACTCAATATGCTAAATTATGCAATTGTATAACCACAAGGAACTGAAAATTAACACAGGTAAAATTCTGGATACACAGTGATTAGCATAGAGGTGTTAATTACCCCTGAAAATCAGATACACATCTGTGCTAGCTGAGCAGAAAACATGTTAAGATGTAACTGCTAACACTTGAATATACAAAATATTAGACATTGCGTCTGGGGAGGATAACACACAGTGAAAACACATGCTTTAAATTATACTCTTGGGAACCATTACTAAAAGACAGCATAAATAAAGATAAATACATTTTGAAAAAGAAATAATAACTACATTGATAATTTTGCAGATAAACATATCAAATATATGCCCCAGACTATATTGAATATATATCTGGGAGATATATTTAAATCTGTATAGATTAAATAGCAATTGTGATAGTCCCATGTTTGGATGATATATAACATGTTGTTTTCTGTGTTCCAGATTTGGCTAAAAGATACCAAATACAAGATCGTCTGTATGGAATAATAAACACTGTGTCTCTATACTTCTCAGACATATAATAATTCATGCATGCAGAATTTGTTGGAAATGTGAAACATGCTATATTTGTGTGAACACATATATAACAGATATATAAATGCCATTAATCTTGAATAATTAACATTATATTAAATTGCTTTAATATAATATAATGTTAAGGGCATACTGTGTTTCATGCCAAATTGATCAGAAGAAAAAATGTGACATATTATTTGGAGGCTGCTGGCTAATCCTGGAGGAATAACTACTGTGGTTATTATTAAAGCACACAGCTACTCTTAGACTCCATATGCGAATATCCCCAATTTTGAAGTTCTGAGGTGAAATTGAATCTGTTGAGAAACAATGGAAACTGAACATCGATTTGTTTATCTGGTAAAGTATTGTTTCTTGTTTTTCATTTTTTTAATTTTTAATTTCTAATTTTATATGTTTGCATCGCCATCTAGTATCCTCATGGTATGGGTAAACTCTTTCTAGTTGTACCTAACATTGTCCTCTGTCATTTTAAGTTCCATATATGTCCTATAGGACCTGTACCCTAAAGGCGGACTTTAATATTCCCTCATCAACATGTCCATTTGATTACTTAGATCACCTATTCAGCTTTCATTATAATTATATGTCATAGACTATATAACGTGCCCCTTTTGATCTGTCACTCTATTAGGTACCCTTTTCTTCCCCGCACAACCCCCCCTTTAGTTATTAGGTATAAGGTAATTATCTGTGGCTTGATATGTATTATTTTCCCATTCATGGAGGCCGTAGGGTTAATATTCAGCAATTTGTATATTGTTCAATGACCAGGTGTGTTCTAATATTTTTTAACCAATCAGATTTTATGTAATTGTATTTAAAGAGGTGTGACACATAGCGCTACAGGCTATGACTACGGCTACAAGCTGAAACGCGTAAGCCATCTAGTGCCACACCTGGTTGCTACTACTTCTTGTTACGTGTGCCTTTCTAATTTTATTAATTTTCAATAAAGACGTTTTATTACAAACTCCCAGGATTTTTCGCTTTCTATATTTGCATTCCTGGCCAGTCCTCCTGGAGTTACGGTTGTGGGGAGGTGTGTGCAGCATCTTTGCAGTCATTGGTGGAATTCGTGGTTTGATCCATGCAGCCGATTGGTTCAGGGTGAGTGACAGAATAACGCAGCCAATAGGAGGCAGCGCCCGGTCAGAGGCGGGCAGAAGAGACGCCGTGCATATCAAATTTACCTACAAGGACGCCAAGCGAGCTGAACCGGCGAACAGACGAGCACTTGGAGAAGGTACACATGTTAACCGTGCATCGCAGATCCCTCAGATGTTCCGGTAAGAAGGTAGCACGCTTGGGCAGCAGTGGGGATTACTTACAATTTTATGCACTCATCTTCTAAGTCACTCCTAACACCCTTCAGACAGCAATAACAAACTTTGACATTTCATCCACAATACTGCATTGAAAACCGTAGTTTCTACTAACTTTATTTTTTGCGAAACTGAGTTTTTCCTTTTGTATGTGTTTGCAAGTTTGGGTACTTTACTGGCGGTACTAGCACTCAGTTTTCGCCTCTCAGCACACATAGAAAGCTATCTATCTCCCCCACAGCAATATGGAAGAAATGGCACACACATCTATACAACCTCCTAACCAGTTGTTTTACTCCCTGATGCCGTACACAGCAAGACAAGAAGGGATTGTGAACTGTGATGTTATTTTCTCAGAAGATTAGAGTGTCTTGGCACTCAGTACTCTTTTTGATATGATGGAAAACCTGCTAATCAAAGAGTCAAAAATTCAGTGGGACATTTGAACATTAGAGAAATACAGATCACTAAAGAGAATCCCAAGGGGTTTACGAATCTTAAAATTCCCCACTTTTGATGTGGACTGTAATGAGAAAGATTTTGTAGATGAATGGAATCAAGTATTATCTAATTGTTCATTGAATTTGATGCTGCTTATGTTACAGTATAAGATTAAGCAATTAGACAAAGTCAAAATAGAAATTGCAGAATTGCAGGCAGAATTGAATTTACGCAGTGCAGCCACTGATTTTGCAAAATTTGATAATATTCTCAGAGGTATTTTAGCTACTAGCAGGTCCACCATCATGGAGAGGAAACACACAAAATTTCTCAGAGACAAAAATGACTATTTGAATAATACTGTATACATTTGGAGTAAAAAACAAAGGGCCACACAAAGACAGAATCAGCCTAGATTTGGGAGGAGAAGAGGGGGACACAGAAATCGACAGAGAAAAAACATCAACACTAAAAATCTAACTTTCACTGGCAGTGATACTGAGTATAGTACAGATGGCAGTGACGAGGCCATTAATACCCATACTTATGGGAATGGTAATAGTGCAAGTACGATTAACAATTCCACTTGAGCAGTGGAAATACATAATGCAACACATAGTTCTAATAGGATTGACACTAATACTGTTCCCATTTCACATTCAGCGGAAACACCACAGGCAGCAATTCCTAAGTATAATTCCAATTATCCTATGCATCAAACACCTACACCCTCTATCGGTTTACACTATTCTGTTGCCCTATCAGGTAATCAAGGTCTTATGGAGCAGGTTTTTCCCCAGGATCAGATCACACACAAAGGGGGAGGTACCATATCCAAAACACAGAATCACAACAACCCACAGGGACAGCAGAGATACCAATTGAGACAAGCGAAACCAATATCAAAGTACAAATAGATGCCACATACAACAATGTGATTAATCTCTCATCTATATCTCTCACTTCAGATCAGTTGAGAGTACTTAGCTTAGGTCTCAATTTCTCTCCCACCAATGATTTTGACGTTTTCAAAACTCTTTTGGATTTAAATAAATTCATAAGAAATTTAACTCTCAAGAAATTTTTTGCACATTCATTGGAGCCCACTGATACCACTCATCATCAGGCTCCAGCTGCTACAAGTTCACTTTCTTTTTCTCAATCCTGTGATGTTGTTTCTCTGCAACAACTCCAGTTAGAGTCTAATAATGACACACAGGGCCTACACAATAGGGGCCCATCCATGAAGGATAAATCTACATTCTACCCCATACAGATAAGGGGCAATATTTTAGAAACTTTCTATAATAGGGTTGAGCAAGACCTTATTGCCTTAAAACGTACCAACAAATGGAAAAGTAGCAACCTGAGCTTCAGGGAGAGGACAGCAGTCAGGGGGTTAAAGGATAACACCCGTATTACAATACGTAAAGCCGACAAATGCGTCATGACTGTTGTCCTGGACCGTGAAGCTTATGTCACAGAGGCCATCAGACAATTGAGTAACAGAGATGATTACTCTATTCTGAGAGGGGACCCCACTTCTGTTTTCAGGAGGGAACTTGTGGACATTTTGGATGAGGGAGTGGAATATGGGTTTATTGATCCAGTAACTTTTGCATACCTGGTTCCGGATTTTCCGAAAATTCCCGTATTTCACCATTTCCCAAAGGTCCACAAGTCGCTCTCTGAGGTTAAGGGACGTCCCGTTGTGAGTGGGGTGGACTCTTTACTGTGCAATTTATCCGAGTGGATAGACTGCATTCTACAGCCAATTGTGACCTCTCTGCCTTCTTACCTGCGAGATACCAAGCATGTGTTACAGCTTGTGGAGGAGGTAGTCTGGACACCACAATCCAAATGGTTGACTGTGGATGCGGTCTCTCTTTACTCGTGCATACCGCATGACAAAGGTTTAAAAGCCATATGCTTTTTTCTTGAGAACTTTGCCGAATACACTGAAGACTTTATCATTTTCATTGTCAAGGTAGTGGGCTTCCTCCTTACACACAATTATTTTGTGTTTGAGGGGGTTTACTATCTCCAAAGATGTGGAACAGCGATGGGGGCCAAATTTGCCCACTCGTATGCCAACTAATTCCTGGGATTCTGGGAATTTTTCCACATCTTTGGAGATAGCAACCCCTTTCGTGCCTTTGTATCTCTTTATAAGAGATACATAGATGATCTGATCCTGATTTAGACTGGTACTCAAACTCAAGTTGAGGAATTCTGCACATACCTCAATCAAAACGATATGAATCTTAGATTCACTTTTGAATTTAATGATAAGACCGTGGATTACCTGGATCTCACATTGATAGGGCTCCCAAGTGGAAGGGTTAACACAGTCTCTTACAGAAAACCCATCTCAGGGAATTCAGTTCTCTTCGGGACTAGTTGCCATCCTAAGCATGTCCCTGAAGCGATTGCAAAAGGGGAGATGATCCGACTTAAAAGAAATTGTTCAGATGAAAATGATTTTAGGACACTAGCTAGGGATCTTGAATCCAGATTGCAGCAGAGAAAATACCCTAAAAATGCCATTTGCAGGGCTAAACAGTCTGTGACCACTAGGACTAGAGATAGTCTCCTGACTGATAAGAGAGGTAAAAATACCAAACAATTCAATGGAGTCACTTTTGTCACTACTCATAGTGGTCAATACAATGATATCTGCTCAATTGTACGTAAACATTTCAAAATTCTACAGGCAGATGACAAACTAGTTGACACAGTAAAAAGTGGTATTAGGTGTTCATATAGAAAAGGTCCCACTTTGGGTTCCCTACTATCACCTACTATGTTGCCTACAAACACTAAAGATTCTTGTGCCTGGATGAGACATCAGGGCATGCACAAATGTGGTCACAACAAGTGCAAACCCTGTGACTATGTGAGGACAGGAAACACATTTTCAAGTTATGTCACAGGTAAAACTTACAACATAAAATCACTTCTCAACTGTACCTGTAAATATGTTATATACATATTAAACTGTTCCCAATGTCAAATTCAATACATAGGACTTACTTCTAGGGACGTCAACACTAGAATTAGGGAACACCTGTCTTCTTTCACTACAGCCAAATCCAGTACCCCGGTAGTACAGCACTTTGGAGGATACCATGGTGGCAATCTTTCCACTTTCTCATGGAGCGCCATAGAGAAAGTGTATAAACCTAAAAGAGGTGGTTCAATTGATCATATATTGGAGTTGAGGGAGGCTTTTTGGATCTTTACACTGGGCACTCAGATTCCCAAAGGCCTCAACTCCAAATACGACATTATGAACTTTTTGTGATTTCTCTTTTAGGTATCATTGTTTCTTGTTTTTCAATTTTTTTAATTTTTAATTTCTAATTTTATGTTTGCATCGCCATCTAGTATCCTCATGGTATGGGTAACTCTTTCTAGTTGTACCTAACATTGTCCTCTGTCATTTTAAGTTCCATATATGTCCTATAGGACCTGTACCCTAAAGGTGGACTTTAATATTCCCTCATCAACATGTCCATTTGATTACTTAGATCACCTATTCAGCTTTCATTATAATTATATGTCATAGACTATATAACGTGCCCCTTTTGATCTGTCGCTCTATTAGGAACCCTTTTCTTCCCTGCACAACCCCCCCCCCTTTAGTTATTAGGTATAAGGTAATTATCTGTTGCTTGATATGTATAATTTTCCCATTCATGGAGGCTGTAGGTTTAATATTCAGCAATTTGTATATTGTTCAATGACCAGGTGTGTTCTAATATTTTTTAACCAATCAGATTTTATGTAATTGTATTTAAAGAGTGACACATAGCACTACAGGCTATGACTACGGCTACAAGCCGTAATGCGTAAGCCATCTAGTGCCACACCTGGTTGCTACTACTTCTTGTTACGTGTGCCTTTCTAATTTTATTAATTTTCAATAAAGACGTTTTATTACAAACTCCCAGGATTTTTCGCTTTCTATATTTGCAAAATATTGAAATTACATATGATGTTTTAAAATGTTATATGCATAGTCACTACAGTTAAATTATAATAAGCAGATTTAAAGAAGCAGTTTGTATTTCAAGTTAGTATTTCATAAGCCTGTGTAGTGTTAAAAGCTTATTTTTGTATGCTAAGGAATTCCTTTAAAGCATTTGTCCACTGTAAGAATATATGCACTTTAGTACCCTAATTAGAATTGTATTGCTGGAGATTAGTAGCTGTGATATTTTAGTCTCATTGTGTTAATTTTGAATGAAAGGATATTGTAAATCAGGCCAGCTTTAAAGGTAAACTTTTATGAGCTTGGTAAAAAAAGTATAGACTGTCCTATTGTTTAAATTAGCGCTGTTAGAATTGTATTGCTTGGGTATTTAGCTGTTAAAGATCTTAAAATCTCATTGTACTAACAGGGTGAACTTTTACTGTGAATGAGATAGATTTTATGAATGTTGCATAGCCTATTTGAACGGTTTTAAACGCATATAATGTCGACTCATATTCTAATTCTCACAAATATTTATGTATCAACATGTTCATAGTTATTTACTAATAATATAGAATTCAGATATTTATATTAATTTCGTTGTCTTAGTAGAAGTATATTGATTGTGGGTTCAGTCTAAAGAAAGATTGTTAAATATATTCCCTGCCATATACTCACACATTGTTTGGAGAATACTGCTAAGATTTTTATAAATATACTGACACACAGCTGTATAGCAGGTTGGTTGGGGTTAGGGGGAAGGCCGAGAGCAGCGCCTCCCCCTCGGATATCAAGGAATGGCAGTCTATTAAGGTCCAAATTCGGGACTTGGAAATGGAACAAACTCAGAGGCACCTTAAATACTTGAAAATGAGATTTTACCATAGTGGTAATAAGGCTGATCGCCTGTTAGCAAACAGGCTACGCCAGAAAACACTAGTAAATAGAATACCCTATATCCAAAAGGGTGAGGGCAGATGCTACTCACCTAGGGACATAGGTGAAGCCTTTGTGGAATATTACAGTAACCTCTATCAAATCTCTTTGTCAGAGGAAAGACAAAGTCTTCCCAGAGAGGATATAGTGAGGTTTCTACAAGATCTCAACTTACCCAGGGTCCCTACAGAAGCTGAAGAGCTACTATCAGATCCAATTACTATTATTGAAGTAACTCAGGCAATCAAGGAGCTGAAACTCCATAAAGCCCCGGGACCGGATGGCTTTTCTTCTGTCTTTTATAAGAAGCTATCGGCGGAATTGGGTCCCATTCTGGTCTCTGTCTTTAATTCGGCCTTCCAGACTGGATATTTCCCCAAAGAATGCTTAGAGGCAGAGATAGTGACCATACCCAAACCGGGCAAAGACGCGTCGATGTGAGAGCTATAGGCCCATATCTTTGATAAACGTCGACGTAAAAGTATATTCGAAAATTTTGGCTAATAGACTGAGTAAGGTACTTCCATCTTTAGTTCACTTAGACCAGATGGGCAGGGCTCAGACAATACGCGTCGTCTATTAGATATTCTCACCGAATCTAAATCTTTAGGGCTCCCACTAGTTACCCTGTCCCTAGATGCAGAAAAAGCATTTGACAGGGTGCGGTGGGAGTATATGGAGGAGGTTTTACAAGCTTTTGGGTTTTCGGCCCACCTAATCAGAGCCATCATGGCCCTATATTCAAATCCTTCAGCAAGAATTAGAGGGAAGGGGTTCTGTTCTAAACCCTTTGACATCAGGAATGGGACCAGATAGGGGTGTCCACTATCCCCTCTCCTCTTTGTGCTTACCATTGAACCCCTGGCAGCCATGATTAGACAAAAAAAAAAGAAATACAGGGATTACTGATCCATGACACCTTGCAGAAGCTTGCATTATTCGCAGATGATCTCACTCTGTTTGTTACAGAACCTGAGACCTCCATGCCAGTGATATTAGAAAGTCTGCAATGGTTCGGCAAAATGTCATATTATAAGCTAAACTATATGAAGACAGAGGCTTTGGCCTTAAATCTCTCCTCGACTCAGTTGTCCCAATTTAAAGAGACCTACCAATTTAAGTGGTCTACCAGCCAATTAAAGCACTTGGGGGTCATTCTTTCACCTGATCTGAAAATGGTGATCCATGCTAACTACGATCCACTCTTGAAAGAATTTGAAAACCTCACCATGAGGTGGGCCAGATAGGAGATCTCATGGACCAGGAGAATCCAATCGGTCAAAATTACACTACTACCTAAGGTTATATACCTTTTTCGGTGTATTCCTCTAACACTTCTAATCTATATCCTAAATTGCTTCCAAACAGTGATAAACAGATTTATTTGGCAGGGTAAGCCCCCGAGGATTGCGATGCAACAACGGCAAAGGCCTATCCTGAATGGGGGTCTGGCAGCCCCCAGCATCTGTAAATACTACAAAGCTGCTATGCTCTCCCATGTGGCAGCATGGGGGGCTCTGCCAGATGATACCAGATGGGGCAACTTGAACAGGCTGTGCTTCCTTCGGGATTATCCCTTGGGGACCTTATATGGATACCCAAACACATGGACGTGTTTGTGGGAGTGGATAACCCTATTATTCGAGCCTGCATTAAAACATGGAGGGAACTCTGCAATCTACCACAAGTTGCACTGCATCCGTCACCTGCACACTCAATAAGGGCCCTGTTGTTATGCTTTCCTGAAACACACCCGCAACTGTGGGATGACTGGAATATAAAATATACTCGAGACTTATATTCACCACGTGGTCTGGCATTACAGGCTTCAGATCTATCAAATGTAGATATCCCTAAGAAACATCATTTTGAATATTTCAGACTCATCTCTATGATGTTAGCCTGGAAGTTCCAAAAGAATAGACTTAGGGAAATGACCCAATGGGAAAAACGGTGGCTCACGGGTAAACCACTCCGGAAAGCCATGACAATATTCACTACCAACTTCTGTTAGACTCAGATGGATTTGTGAAGACATTTCGTGTTATGGAATGGGAAAGAGAAATGAGGCAGGAGCATACAGAATTGGAATGGCAAAAAGCCATACAGCATACCAGAGCGGCAATAAATTGTGTTACATTGTCCGAGTTATTCATAAAACTAGTGCTGCGTTGGCATAGAGTTCCGGATCAGCTGCAAAAATGTTCCCCCATACATCGGATAGGTGCTGGAGGGGGTGTGGCCAGAAAGATCTCACCTGCATATTTGGTGGAGCTGTAGCAAAATACAAAGGGTGTGGAAGCAAGTGGCGAAAATGCTTGACCAGTTAGGTTTACTTTACAAGTTGACACCAGATACTGTCCTTTTCCATCTAGGATTGGGGAAATTGACCAACCCGGAGAGAATATTTTCTATTGTCATACTTCTAGCTACTAAACTAGCAATAGCGAGGTGTTGGTTGGGAACTTTGCAGATTTCACTTGCTATGGTCAAAGACATCATCAAATATATTCGCACAATGGAGGAGTTTTCTTTGCGCTGCAGGGGTAAACTGGGTTTACATGGACAGGTTTGGGTAGCTTGGGAAAATTGGGAGAGATAACAAATAATTGGGGCATACTGACATACTGACAATTGTAGAAAGACGCTGGCAGCCCAAACACGAAAAAGTCCCTTTGCCCTTATGTAAAGAGTCTCCTGACCTCCAATTCCCCCCCCCCCCCCCCCTTCATTTTTTTTTTTTTTTTTTTTATCTGCCTTCCTGGGCCCTGTCGCCTTGGGACCTAAAATAGGTCTTACCAACCACATACATTATTCATTTACCTGGACAATGCTGATATATTTATGTAATGCCGCCTCCCAGGCTTATTAAAGCCTGAGGGGGTAACACGATCCAGGTGATGACTAACATGCTTGAATCTTTTCCTGTGTTTTATTGTTTAAATAGATATTTGATTGTAAATAATATGGACAAGTGTAGGCCTAATTATTCCTATTTAGATTTTTTTACCGAATCTGGGCCTAATAATAATTGTTTCATGTTGTATTGTATGTTAAATGTCCTTCTGGAAACGCTTGTATGTAATAAGAGGTAATAGCCATGGCTAGATATATTTCCTTATGGTTTAGTTCCAATGATATTTGCAGTCTCTAAGACATGCCTCTTATCTCAAATGCAAAAATACTACTGTATGCCAAATAGGCGTGTTGCCATGATGTTTACAAGTATTTGTCCTTGTATGTTTTATTACCTCAATAAAAAAAATTATTTAAAAAAAACAAAAAAAAAAAAAATTTAGAGTGCTAGCAAACTCGGACTAGTTTCATTTTGGGATAATTTCAACCCCTGATTTATATATATTTATATCTATCCTAAAAATAATAATGTAATTTTTACACAAATATATAGATTGATTATGGATATACAAACACATATATACACACATACACACATATATAAATATATATACCTCTGCATATACTGTATATGGTGTGTATGTATATATGTATATGTGTGTGTGTTTATTTAATATTTTGTAGATCCATAATTAATCTATATATTTGCGTCAGTATTAAATTGTTATTTTTAGGATTACCTATGAGCTTATGAGCATGTACAAAGCTGGTGTTGCTCTATTTGTTTTAAACAAAATGTAAACATTTTTTTCTTCAGATGTTGCAAAAAAAAAAAAAAAAACTTACGACTAGATTACGAGTTTTTGTCGGTGATGGTGTGCGGGGTTAACGAGCAACAGGTTTTTTTAAACCCAGCGTTAGCTGCAAAAAAGTGAGCGGAGAGCAAAATTTAGCTCCACATCTCACCTCAATACCAGCGTTGCTTACGGTAGCGGTGAGCTGGCTAAACGTGCTTGTGCACGATTTCCCCACCAAAAAAGCAGCGTTCAGCTTCTAACGCAGCCCCACTGATTCCTATGGGAAAATACTTTTTTATGTCTACACCTAACACCCTAACATGAACCCCGAGTCTAAACACCCCTAATCTTACACTTATTAACCCCTAATCTGCCGCCCCCGACATCACCGGCACCTGCATTTTATTATTAACCCATAATCTGCCGCTCCGGACACCGCCGCCACCTACATTATCCCTATGAACCCCTAATCTGCTGCCCCCAACATCGCTGACACCTACTTTTTATTTATTAACCCCTACTCTGCTGCCCCCAATGTCGCTGCCACCTAACTACACTTATTAACCCCTAATCTGTCGCAGCCAACGTCGCCGCCACTATAATAAAGTTATTAACCCCTAAATCTAAGTCTAACCCTAACTTAATTATATTTTAAATAAATCTAAATAAATATTCCTATCATTAACTAAATAATTCCTATTTAAAACTAAATACTTACCTATAAAATAAACCCTAAGCTAGCTACAATATAGCTAATAGTTACATTGTAGCTATCTTAGGTTTTTTTTTTATTTTACAGGCAACTTTTTATTTATTTTAATTAGGTACAATAGTTATTAAATAGTTGTTAACTATTTAATAACTTCCTAGTTAAAATAAATACAAATATACCTGTAAAATAAATCCTAACCTAAGTTACAATTACACCTAACACTACACTATAAATAAATAAATTACCTAACTACAATTAATTACAATTACATGAAATAAACTAAAAAACTAAATTACAGAAAATAATAAAATAATTACAAGAATTTTAAACTAATTACACCTAATCTAATCCCCCTAATAAAATAATAAAGCCCCCCCAAAATAATAAAAATCCCTACCCTATACTAAATTACAAATAGCCTTTAAAAGGGCCTTTTGCGCGGCATTGCCCCAAAGTAATCAGCTCTTTTACCTGTAAAAAAATACAATACCCCCCAACATTAAAAACCACCACCCACACACCCAACCCTACTCTAAAACCCACCCAATCCCCCCTTAATAAAACCTAATACTAACCCCTTGAAGATCAGCCTACCTTGAGACGTCTTCACCCAACCGGGCAGAAGTGGACCTCCAGATGGCCAGAAGTCTTCATCCGATCCGGGCAGAAGAGGACCTCCAGACGGGCAGACGTCTTCATCCAGGCGGCATCTTCTATCTTCATTCATCGGGAGATGAGCTGGTCCATCTTCAAGCCATCCGACGCGGAGCATCCTCTTCCATCCGACGACTAACACTAAATGACGGTACCTTTAAGTGACGTCATCCAAGATGGCATCCCTTGAATTCCGATTGGCTGATAGAATTTTATCAGCTAATCGGAATTAAGGTAGAAAAAATCCTATTGGCTGATCCAATCAGCCAATTGGATTGAGCTTGCATTTTATTGGTTGTTCCAATCAGCCAATAGAATGCAAGCTCAATCCTATTGGCTGATTGGATCAGCCAATAGGATTGAACTTCAATCCTATTGGCTGATTGCATCAGCCAATAGGATTTTTTTCTACCTTAATTCCGATTGGCTGATAGAATTCTATCAGCCAATCGGAATTCAAGGGACGCCATCTTAAACAACGTCACTTAAAGGTACCGTCATTTAGTGTTAGTCGTTGGATGAAAGAGGATGCTCTGCATCGAATGGCTTGAAGATGGACCCGCTCCGCTCCAGATGGATGAAGATAGAAGATGCCGTCTGGATGAAGACTTCTGCCCGTCTGGAGGTCCTCTTCTGCCCGGATTGGATGAAGACTTCTGGCCGTCTGGAGGTCCACTTCTGCCCGGTTGGGTGAAGACGTCTCAAGGTAGGGTGATCTTCAAGGGGTTAGTGTTAGGTTTTATTAAGGGGGATTGGGTGGGTTTTAGAGTAGGGTTGGGTGTGTGGGTGGTGGGTTTTAATGTTGGGGGGGTATTGTATTTTTTTTTACAGATAAAAGAGCTGATTACTTTGGGGCAATTTAGTATAGGGTAGGGATTTTTATTATTTTGGGGGGGCTTTTTTATTTTATTAGGGGGATTAGATTAGGTGTAATTAGTTTAAAATTCTTGTAATTATTTTATTATTATCTGTAATTTAGTGGGGGGGTTTCATACTTTAGTTTATTTTATTTAATTGTAATTAATTGTAGTTAATTTAGGTAATTTATTTAATTATAGTGTAGGTGTAATTGTAACTTAGGTTAGGGTTTATTTTACAGGTAAATTTGTACTTATTTTAACTAGGAAGTTATTAAATAGTTAATAACTATTTAATAACTATTGTAACTAGTTAAAATAAATACAAAGTTGCCTGTAAAATAAAAATAAACCCTGAGATAGCTACAATGTAATTATTAGTTATATTGTAGCTAGCTTAGGGTTTATTTTATAGGTAAGTATTTAGTTTTAAATAGGAATAATTTATTTAATTGTAGTAATTTTTTTGATTATTTTAAATTATATTTAAGTTAGGGGGGTTAGGGTTAGACTTAGGTTTAAGGTGTATCGCTCCCTTTTTCCAAGACTCGTAATACCGGCGTTAGGCAAATCCCATTTAAAGATAGGATACGCAATTGACGTAAGTGGATTTGCGGTATGCTCGAGTCGCAGAAGAAAAGTGAGCGGTACACCTGTACCTGCAAGACTCGTAATACCAGCGGGCGTTAAAAAGCAGCGTTGGGACCTCTCAACGCTGCTTTTTAAGGCTAACGCAAGACTCGTAATCTAGGCGTTAAATTGTTAGAAAGCTGCTCTTTCATATAATCATTCTTATAATTGATAATATAATATATTAAAGGGACATTAAACCCAAAATATTTCTTGCATGATTCAGATAGAGAATAAAATTTAAAAAAAGTTTCCAATTAACTTCTATTATCAAATTTTCTTCCTTCTCATGATATTCTTTGTTGAAGAGATACCTAGATAGTGTGCCTGTGCCTGAAGCTCTACAAGACAGGAAATAGTTCTGCCATCTAGTGCTCCTGCTAATGTATAACATTGTTGCAAAACTCCTGCCATATAGTGCTGCAGAAACGTGCACACTTCTGAGCTTACATCCTTGCTATTCAACAAAGGATAACAAGAAAACTAAGAAAATGTGATAATAGAAGTAAATTGGAAAGTTGTTTAAAATTGAATGTTCTATCTGAATCCTGAAAGGAACAATTTGGGTTTAATGTCCCTTTAAGAGAAATATAACACTAGCGATTAAGTTAAGGGATCCTAAGCTCTGTCCTAATTTATCTCTTCCCAAATAGATACATAAATACAAAGTCTTGATATAGCCCATGGAGGTATGAAACGCGTTGATGAGACTATCATTATTTCCTTGCTGAAAAGTGCTGACATCTACTCTAACCCTGTGGATTTTACATAGGGACCGAAGGGTAAGAAGATTAAGTTGTTATATAGGGGCCCATTTATCAAGCTCCAAATGGAGCTTGTGGGCCCGTGTTTCTAGCGAGTCTTCAGACTCGCCAGAAACAGCAGTTATGAAGCAGCGGTCACAAAGACCGCTGCTCCATAACCCTGTCCGCCTGCTCTGAGCAGGCGGAAAGGAATCGCCGGAATTTAACCCAATCGAGTATGATTGGGTTAATTGACACCCCCTGCTGGCGGCCCATTGGCCGCGAGTCTGCAGGGGGCGGCGTTGCACCAGCAGCTCTTGTGATTCAATGCTGAATACGTTGAGCGTATTGCTCTCCACATTCAGCGAGGTCTTGCGAACCTGATCCGCACTGTCGCATCAGGTCCGCAAGACCTTTGATAAATAGGCCCCATTGTATCCAGTTCACGCTAGAAGCATACAACAAAGCAGCCCATCACTACTCTCTGCCATGAGTGACGTCATGAGTCACATGTGACTTTTCCATGCCGATCTAGTAACCTACATGGACAAAGCACATTAAGACGCCAGTGGGTTTCTGTAAAATACAAGGCTGCAGGGGTAAATTCGACCCTACGGAAGCAGCAGTGGAGCCTCAGAGTTATAAGAAAGACGTTGGAAAGGAGCTGATAACCGTAAGTCTAGTGGTTCATGAAAAGAACACAGACTTTTATCATGTGGATATATTGTGTATTTACTCTGTGGATAAACTGTGTGGTTATTTTTTGTGGATGTTTTGAGCAAATACATATTTTGCAGATACATATCCATTACCATTTTAAAGGGAGACGTCCCTGTGACACATAAAATATATGTGCACAATTGTATATTGTTTTATGCAATTTTTATGTTTCATATTGAAAGATGTTTGTTTAATTGTATTTGTTTTATATGGTGTAATAATTTTCTATGAAAATGCAACTCTCTGTTGTGAGAGCATAGGACTCCTATTTTGTAATAATTTACTATGAGAATGCAACTCTCTCTTGTGAGAGCATGGGACTCTTATTTTGACATGGACTTATGATCCTGAAGGATTGTGGGAGATCATGGGTGGAGCAAAGAGACTGTTTTTGTTTTACCTCATAACCATTGAGGATTATGTGAAGTACACACCCATTCTCCTTATTTCCTGTTTTAACAGGTAACATTTAATCTGTTTACTGGCCTCCTGAATAGGGTCTGTAACAGATTCTTTCCAGTGTGGAAAGTTGAGGGTCATTGCGTATGGCTCCCGGACACTCTCCCTAGCCGAAAAAAAATACTGCCTACATAGTGGTAAACTTGAGTTTCTTGCACTTAAATGGGCAGTGTGTGAAAAATTCAGAGACTACCTGTTCTACGCTCCACACTTTACCATTTACACAGACAACAATCCACTGACCTATATCATGAGCACTGCAAAGTTAAATGGGGTTGGCCATCGCTGGGTGGGAGAATTGTCCGACTACAGCTTTGATGTCAAATACCGGCCTGGTAAAGTAAATATTGATGCTGATACACTGTCACGTATCCCCCTTGACATGGAAAAGTATGTCACTGAGTGCACAGAGCACTTGTCATCTGACGTGGTGCAAGCAGTCTGGGATGGAGCTTGTGCTGCCACAAGGAAAGATGTGGCTTGGATTGCAGCGCTCAGTATGTCCACCATGGAAACTGATCCACCATCCCACAATGCATTGTTGCCAAGGATAAGTAAAGACTAACTCTCCAAAGCTCAAAGGGAGGATCCAGTAATCTCCAAGATATTGAAGATGAAAGAGGATGTCAAGGCACCAGATGAGAGTCTAAAAAAAACAGTGACTGGAGCTGCCAAGAAACTCTTGCATGAATGGAGCAAGTTAATTTTAGAGGATGGATGTCTCTATAGGAAAACAGCTCAAAACAAACAACTTGTTCTCCCAGCTCAGTATAAACAACTTTCTTTGGAGTACTTGCATGACAAGATGGGGCATGTGGGCACAGATCGGGTACTTCATCTGATGAGACAAAGATTCTACTGGCCATTTATGAAAAAGGAAGTAGAGGAGTATGTCACAAAGAAGTGTCCCTGCATCAAGCAAAAGAAACCAGTAACCCATGTCAGAGCACCCATGGGAAGAATAACATCCAGCTCACCTCTAGAACTTGTTTGCATCAACTACCTGCACTTAGAGTCAAGCCGTGGTGGGTATGAGTATATACTAGTGGTCGTAGATCACTTTACTAGATTTGCTCAAGCTTATCCAACAAAAAATAAGTCTGGCCGTACGGCAGATTAGCGTCTTTTCAATGACTACATCCCCTGGTTTGGCTATCCTGGAAAGCTACATCATGACCAAGGCAGGGAATTTGAGAATAAGCTTTTCCGGAATCTTCGGCAACTTGCTGGAGTACGCCATTCGAGAACATCTCCTTATCACCCTCAAAGTAACCCAGCTGAGAGATTCAACTGGACTCTCCTCCAAATGCTTCGTACCCTGGCTGACAAAGAAAAGTCAAGATGGAAAGATCACCTTCCTCAGATCATACATGCATATAACTGCACACGCCATGAGTCCACTGGGTACTCCCCATTCTATTTACTGTTTGGACGCCATCCTCACATCCCTGTTGATCTGATATTTGGGCTGATTGAAGAGGATGAGGGGGTGACTCACAAAGGATTTGCTCAACATTGGGCTGGAAAAATGGCCGAGGTGTATCAAATAGCAAGTGAAAACAGCAGGCAAGCAAGTGCACGAGGCAAAGCTCAGTATGACTTACAAGTCAAAGGTGTGATTCTAAAGCCTGGAGACAGAGTCCTTGTCAGGAACTTGAGTGAGCTAGGAGGCCCAGGAAAACTCAGGCCGTATTGGGAGAAGATCATTTATGTAGTGAAAGAGTGTGAGATTTGAACTGGGATCTTAGACCTCAGCTGCAGAATTGTTTTAGATAAGTGGTTGTTGTTTCACTTTCTTTAGGAGCGTAGCTATTGCTCAGGTACGCTCAGGTAATAAAGTGAATATTATCATTAGGTGGTAAATACTCAGGTCTGCTATTTGTCAGATGGTATAGAGTTCTGAGGTAGTACTAAAGGTAGTACCTGAGGTGATTGGATGTCAAATTAGTACAGAGGAGGAATGGTAGTAAAGTATATGCTAAGTTAACACAAGTCCAGCACTGTAGGGGTTACTGGAGAGACTGTAGAAACAGTGCGCAGCTCCTACCTCTGAATACACAGTGTGTATCTGCCTGTCAGCACTTGCTAGCGTGATGGCTGTGTGTGCAGCTCCTACCTCTGAATACACAGTTTGATTCTGTCTTATGCAAGGAAGAGGTGGAACAGCTGAAACCACAGTTGAAAGCTGCACAGAGGTTATATCTGATAAGTTCTCTTTGCAAAGGTTAGAATAGTAGATAAATCCTTTAGAATCTGAGGCTCAGAGTAATTTGTAAAATAGGACGTCCTATACTTGTAATCCAAGTTAGCAAACTAAGTTAATCCAAATGCACAGCGTGCAATTCAGTAACTAACAAATTACCAAGCACTTGTCTGCAGGTGTGCTGGTGCTGATATAGGGAAAAGGGGTGGAGTTACTAGGTGAGCAGAAGTTTAACCCTTACAAAGAGCAGGTAGCAGACAATCCTGTATATGTGGTGAGTCCTGAGAATGGAAACAAAAGAGGGACCAGAACCCTACACCGAAACTTACTGTTATTAGTGAATGACTTGCCTGTGGAGACACCACCACAACCACTGAAACCTGCAAAACAGAGACAAGGTAACAGAGAGTCAAAGATAAGAGAATCTTCTTACCACAGTGACATGACCTCTTCGGATGAGGACAGCTCTGGAAGATACTGGTTGAGAATCCCTGAGAGTTGGACAGAGCATAGAAGAGAAAATACTTACCAGCAAGGTTCAGAACTGGGTCAGAGAAATCCTCTTGTCAAAACAGCATCATCAGCACCTGAGAGAAAAGAAAAAGAAAGAGATCAAGTACAAGTCCCACTAAGGGAGATAAACAGTTTGACAGAGAACCAATTGCCAGATGAACTGATCCTGAATCCAACATTTCCACCCGGGGCTAGTGTAGATAGTGAAAGTGAAGGTGCCCAGCCTGATGAAGTGGAAAGTCTGGCAATAGAAAACAATATCAAGCCAAGACGATCTGTAAGAGAGAGAAAGCCAAAGCAAATGTTTACATATGAAACACTGGGTCAGCCATCACTACAACCACAGACCATGCTCCATAGTGTAGCAGCATATACCTTTCCTCACTTACCTGCATGGGCTACACAATATTATATGCCACCACTCTCATATCATACACCTCCCAACTCATACAATGTGGCACCATACATTCCAACAGTGACAGTATATTAAGTTAAGAAAGTTGTGTTTCAGGGTAATAAAACTGTGACTGAGTGTATATATGTTTTAGTAGTTGGAGCTATTTTATTTTGTCAGGGAGAATGTGACACATAAAATATATGTGCACAATTGTATATTGTTTTATGCAATTTTTATGTTTCATATTGAAAGATGTTTGTTTAATTGTATTTGTTTTATATGGTGTAATAATTTTCTATGAAAATGCAACTCTCTCTTGTGAGAGCATGCGACTCCTATTTTGTAATAATTTACTATGAGAATGCAACTCTCTCTTGTGAGAGCATAGGACTCCTATTTTGTAATAATTTACTATGAGAATGCAACTCTCTCTTGTGAGAGCATGGGACTCCTATTTTGTAATAATTTACTATGAGAATGCAACTCTCTCTTGTGAGAGCATAGGACTCCTATTTTGTAATAATTTACTATGAGAATGCAACTCTCTCTTGTGAGAGCATTGGACTCCTATTTTGTAATAATTTACTATGAGAATGCAAATCTCTCTTGTGAGAGCATAGGACTCCTATTTTGTAATAATTTACTATGAGAATGCAACTCTCTCTTGTGAGAGCATAGGACTCCTATTTTGTAATAATTTACTATGAGAATGCAACTCTCTCTTGTGAGAGCATGGGACTCCTATTTTGTAATAATTTACTATGAGAATGCAACTCTCTCTTGTGAGAGCATAGGACTCCTATTTTGTAATAATTTACTATGAGAATGCAACTCTCTCTTGTGAGAGCATGGGACTCCTATTTTGTAATAATTTACTATGAGAATGCAACTCTCTCTTGTGAGAGCATAGGACTCCTATTTTGTAATAATTTACTATGAGAATGCAACTCTCTCTTGTGAGAGCATGGGACTCCTATTTTGTAATAATTTACTATGAGAATGCAACTCTCTCTTGTGAGAGCATGGGACTCCTATTTTGTAATAATTTACTATGAGAATGCAACTCTCTCTTGTGAGAGCATGGGACTCCTATTTTGTAATAATTTACTATGAGAATGCAACTCTCTCTTGTGAGAGCATGGGACTCTTATTTTGACATGGACTTATGATCCTGAAGGATTGTGGGAGATCATGGGTGGAGCAAAGAGACTGTTTTTGTTTTACCTCATAACCATTGAGGATTATGTGAAGTACACACCCATTCTCCTTATTTCCTGTTTTAACAGGTAACATTTAATCTGTTTACTGGCCTCCTGAATGGGGTCTGTAACATCCCTCAATATATTTACTAAGGATTTTAATCATTTTATTTTATTTTTTAATTTGAGTGAGCATTCTGTATAATAAATTCATCCTACTTTTTATCTAAAGGCTTTCAGACACTGCAAGAGGGGCACTCTGCTGCGTCAGGTAGCGTAGCTGAGCGCTCAGAGATTAAATATTTAAACTTCAGAAGCAATACGACGTGGTGGGAAGCAGCTGCTTCGCTTCGAGCCGCATCGCTTGCAGTGTGTCACAGCTTTACCTCAACCTCCTTGTACCCGTGCTTTTTTAGCGCTCCATCTCAGTAACTTTGACTTTTTATGTCCCTTTAAACACTTCCTTACATTTCCTGGAGGCTCTCTGAGACAGGTAGGTGAGGGCACCTGTGTTTGTGGGAGGAGCTGTGACAGAAGGGGCAGGGCTGTGTCTCTGCATGGCAGTAAGGCAATATCAACCTATGTAACAGTGTTGTAAATTGTTATAAAAAGATATGACTTACTAGCAAACCAAACTTATTTTATATAATGTTTCCCTGTTTGTTTGCTCTTGGCATTATTAATCTTGTTTTTTATTTATAGGGCTTGCTAATATTTTTAATTTGAAATTTATTTTAGAATTTTATTGCAGTTATGTCCTTACATTTTTTTGTAGGCTATGGCTTTACAAGAATCTTTGTCTCCAAAATAAAGGTCAACAGAGCATTGTTTTGCAGCTGAAAACAAAGGTCATTTTGTGTAGAGTGGTATTTTGTTTAAAAAATGCAAATAAAACTAGTAAAAGTGGCACATCAAATAAAAAATAACTATATATACAGTATCCCACAAAATTGAGTACACCCCTCACATTTTTGTAAATATTTTATTATATCTTTTCATGTGACAGCACTGAAGAAATGACACTTTGCTACAATGTAAAGTAGTGAGTGTACAGCCTGTATAACAGTGTAAATTTGCTGTCCCCTCAAAATAACTCAACACACAGCCATTGGCAACAAAAGTGAGTACACCCCTAAGTGGAAATGTCTAAATTGGGCCCAAAGTGTCAATATTTTGTGTGGCCACCATTATTTTCCAGCACTGCCTTAACCCTCTTGGGCATGAAGTTCACCAGAGCTGCACAGGTTGCCACTGGAGTCCTCTTCCATGATGACATCACAAAGCTGGTGGAAGTTAGAGACCTTGTGCTACCTTACCTTTTTTAGGGTTTAGGTCTGGAGACATGCATGGACAGTCCATCACCTTTACCCTTAGATTAGCAAGGCAGTGGTCATCGTGGATGTGTGTTTGGGGTTATTATCATGTTGGAATACTGCCCTGTGGCCCAGTCTCTGAAGGGATCATGCTCTGCTTCAGTATGTCACAGTACATGTTGGCATTCATGGTTCCCTCAATAAACTGTAGCTCCCCAATGCTGGCAGCACTCATGCAGGCCCAGACCATGAAACTCCCACCACCATGCTTGACTGTAGGCAAGACACACTTGTCTTTGTACTCCTCACATGGTTGCCGCCACACACGCTTGACACCATCTGAACCAAATAGGTTTATCTTGGTCTCATCGGACCACAGGACATGGTTCCAGTAATCCATGCCCTTAGTCTGCGTGTCTTCAGCAAACTGTTTGCGGACTTTCTTGTGCATCATCTTTAGAAGAGGCTTCCTTCTGGGATGATAGCCATGCAGACCAATTTGATGCAGTGTGTGGCGTATGGTCTGAGCACTGACAGGCTGACCCCCACCCCTTCAACCTCTGCAGCAATACTGGCAGCACTCATACGTCTATTTCCCAAAGACAACCTCTGGATATGATGCTGAGCACGTGCACTCAACTTCTTTAGTCGACCATTGCGAGGCCTGTTATGAGTGGAACCTGTCCTGTGAAACCACTGTATGGTCTTACCCACCATGCTGCAGCTCAGTTTCAGGGTCTTGGCAATCTTCTTATAGCCTAGGCCATCTTTATGTAGAGCAACAATTCTTTTTTTCAGATCCTCAGAGAGTTCTTTGCCATGAGATGCCATGTTGAACTTGTATGAGAGAGTGTGAGAGCGATAACACCAAATTTAACACACCTGCTCCCCATTCACACCTGAGACCTTGTAACACTAACCACCACCTGAGACCTTGTAACACTAACAACTCACATGACACCGGGGAGGGAAAATGGCTATTTGGGCCCAATTTGGACATTTCCACTTAGGGGTGTACTCACTTTTGTTGCCAACGGTTTAGGCATTAATGGCTGTGTGTTGAGTTATTTTGTGGGGACATCAAATTTACACTGTTATACAGGCTATACACCCACTACTTTACATTGTAGCAAAGTGTCATTTCTTCAGTGTTGTCACATGAAAAGATATAATAAAATATTTACAAAAATGTGAGGGGTGTACTCACTTTTGTGGGATACTGTATATATATATATATATATATATATATATATATATATATATACTGTGTATCAAAGTTCAGACTGAAATGTCCTAAATGTACACAGAGGTTTGCAGATTAATTTTCTGGGTGTGTTTTAATATTTGCATAGAGATATACGTCACAGGGTTAATGTGTATATATTGAGGCTGTTAGGTCAGTGCAGCATGGTCTATGAGGAAGACACAAACTGAAACGCCTAAGACCGGTGCTGCACTGGCCTCCAGATCCTGTTTGTGCAATTTTTAATTGTGGAATAAAAGTAATTTTTTAAGCTTTTACATCCGCTGCCTCGCTTTTTGAATTTTACGTTATATATTGATTGGGACCCAATGACCCAACACAGCAGTTTGCAAGCTGATGTTTTAGGAAAGTGGGTGGAGCCTAGCCTTCAGCGTGGAGCGTGGAGATGCTGAGATCATCTGGCTTGTCACTGCAGAAAGTTTTTCGTTGTGGTATAAGGAGGGCACCGAAGATTTGACCCGGATTAACGGTAAAGGGAAGAACACACCTAGCAAGTCTAAGTAAGTCACTTATGATTGTTTGACTATACTGTTATTGATATAGGCGCTTCCAGTTTTATACTGGATTTTTATATCAGTATCTGTGCATCTTATTCTTTATAGTTGTGTCTATTACATTCAGTTATATGAAAATGAGTGTATTCTGTCCCTTTAAGCACTAATAAGTTCCTTTTATTTAGAGTAAATATGACATTGTATAAGTATCTCTAATAATAATACAAAAAGCAGATGGAAATTGGCAAAGGCAAAAAATGCATTGATCTGATTTTATTAGCTATGAACGTCTATAATAAGCTAATGATTATGAAAACATCACATAAAATAACACTACATAACACAAAGAATAATGGAATGAATACTGAGGAATATGTTTATTTCACACTAAAGAAAGTGCTTGACAAATTTGATTATTGTGTACTATTGATGTAATCGATGATCTGAAAAAGAATAAAGTGTGTATATTATATATAGCATAACATACAGTATGGAACCTATTAACAACGATATCTATTCATTGTCATATGTAACATTGGGATTAGAATCCTTATTAATATTTGTATTCACACTAAATTATAGGTTGATAAAAGTCCATTTAAAAGTTGTATATGTCTGATAGCATTTGAGTTATAATAGAATATGTTGTAAGTTTCCTGGTACATAATGTTTTGTATGCCGCATTCTGTTGGGTAGAATAATATTGCGTGAATTTGCGCATGTGGAAATAACTTTTCCAATATAAAGCAGCAATGCTGTATCTTTAAAAATAATGGGATACTATCATATGATATACACAGGAAACAATGTAACCTGTTCCCTACAAATAATCATTGTTCTGGTAATGAAGAGATATAAATATAACAGAGTATTATAGAGTCTATAATACTCTGTTATATTTATATCTTCATTACCAGAACAATGATTATTTGGTCTATAATATAGACCAATGTTTTCTTTAAGAATGTTTATTGATGTTCACAATTTGGGTATTACGCTAGAAAGGGTTAAAAGATTTGCATAGAGAGATACGTCACAGGGTTAATGTGTATAAATTGAGGCTATTAGGTCAGTGCAGCACGGTCTATGAGGAAGGCACAGGCTGAAACGCGTAAGAACGGTGCTGCACTGGCCTCTAGATCCTGTTTGTGCAATTTTTAATTGTGGAATAAAAGTTATTTTTTAAGCTTTTACCGCTGCCTCGCTTTTTGTGTTTTAAAGGGACAGTTACGTCAAAATTAAATTTTTGGCCGATGATCCAAAACTCTCCAGTACTGCAAGATCTCTCAAATCATTTCTGAAAGGCAACACTTATTTTAAGAGCTGTTTATCTAGTTATGCTGAGTTCTAAATGTGAAGGAGAGACACATACATTGTAGTACAATGTTTAAAAAAGCACCCAAAGGTTTTGTGTGAATTCTCTCCATGCTGGCAAGGTTTTGACAATCAGGACAAAGTTGCAAACTCCGCTGCAATAAAATGCTAAAGCCATGTGTATGCCCCTGAGGTCATATGAGCCCATATAGGTTTACTCTTCAACAAAGGATGCCAAGAGAATAAAGCAAATTTGATAATAGAAGTAAATTGGAAAGCGCTTGCTCACTCGACAGTCCCTTCTCTCACACGATTGGTCGCGTGAGAGAATGGGCAGGCTTTACACGCTTACTTTTTTTTTAGCATGTAATTATACGTACAGGCAGCGGATTCTTTTAATCCGCTGCCCATATATAGCGAAGGTGAGCGGACAAGCTTCTCAACTCGACATGGGGCCATTTACTTTATAATATAATGCTCAGCAAAATTAGCTCCATGGGGCCGCTGCTCATTAACTCACCCGCTACCGCTGAGGTGGCGGACTGCAATCATCCCGATCAGATACGATTGGGATGACTGACACCCCCCTGCTAGCGGCCAATGTGCAGGGGGCGGCATTGTACAAGCATTTCACTAGAAATGCATGTGCAATGATAAATGCCGACAGCGTATGCTGTCGGCGTTTAGCGATATCGGCCCCTATGTGGTGAGTTTTTAAGAATCTGGCCCTCAGAGCCAAACTTTTTAAAGCTCTCTGGTGAGATTATCTAAGAAGACTTGCCAGTATTTTAAGGTCCCTCAAAAAAATGTAGACAGGCAGATTTTGAGCTGTTTATCTCCCTATGCAGGGTTCTGGATATGAATAAGAGATACATACAATTCATTATAATGTTCAAAAACCCCAAGACTGTTCTGTGATTTCTCTATCTGATGGGGAGTTTTTTGAAAATGGTTCCATAGGGGCCTATTATATAAAGGTCTCTGGGTTTACAAGATTATTTTAGAAATGTCACAAGTACTATGAAGTACCTGGTAGAATTCCCAAAAAAACGCAGTTTTTAACTTGAGAACAGTGTGTCTCATAAAGAAAGATTCCCTGCCTTTAAAGGGACAGTTATCTTTAATTGCGCTCAAGCAATCCCATTTACTTTGAACTTGTAATATGAGCGAAATACCTGACGCATGTAAACAGCTGTGATAAACCCCTTTTTGCTTGTGCACAACAGTTAGCTCGGCATTCGTAATCTAGCCCTTAATAGGTTGATGTTTTCAAAGCACAAAAGCAGCTATTTCACATACACAAATCAACCCAAAAAAGCAATTTCTCATACATTTTATGCTCTGCAGCTGGTAAAACAAGTTAATGGAAATACATTAAAGAAACTATTTTACAGTATCCTGACCCTTTAAGTATGCGAAGGATATTCATACATGTATTAAAAATTATATAAAACCAATAAACAAAACATTTCAATAAAAAGACAAAGTAAAATAATGTAAGTCATAATAACAAGTGTAACAAAAATGTTCAGCAAAAAATTTATTTTATTGAAACAGTCATATTAAATTTATGCAGGAAAAATCTTATCATATCACTAAAAATGCAAAAGTGTGGATACGTACAAATTTTAAAGCATTCCTTAAAGTAAAATGAGTTTCTCTGCCTCTGCTAGTGGGCTGAACAAGCGTGTTCCATGCAGGTAGCTGACATTTTTCTGTCAGACCTCTTGTAGGGCCTGATATTCAAACCTCACTGCTCACGTCAGATGATCTAAGCAGTCTCATCGGTGCGGCGAGTCCCTTAAAAAAATGTAGAAACACAAATTTTATCTTGAGACATGTTTATGTTGCTTTTTAGTGTTCTTTATGTGAAACAGAGACTTCTACATTACAATACAAGGTCTAAACAAAATCTCAACAAAATCTGCCGGTGAGGTATTGAATATTAGGCCCGTAGTCTGTAAATTTTTCCTCCTGTTTTATCTCACAAACTGAAGTGTATTACAGTTGTATCAATATATACAAACACTTATTGCAGATTTCTCAAAAGATAGGTGAGTGCTAGTGACGAGTCACCATTAGCACTCAAGGGGTTAATTGTTTATGGTATCAGGAGGTGTAATATGTAGTATTATACTTTATATAAATAACACTGAATGTTGTGACAGGGCTGGGTCATACAGTGGGCAGAACATACGGGGGAGAGAAAAAAAGAGCGCTGGGCTGTGGGGACCCACAAATTTTTCTTGCCCAGGGCCCCGCAAATGTTAAGGGTATCCCTGCATATATTTTAGTGCCATGAGATTCTTGACAACCGAGACAATGGATGAACAAAAGGTTAACAATACATATAAGAACAAGTGGGGATTTAAGTGCTGTTCTGGAGTTTGTTTGTTACATTTATATTTTATTAGGTTTTCAAAATCACTGAACTTTAAACATATATAAGAGCTCAGATAACTGCCTCCAGTTCAATTATGAAAAGTAAAGAGTGCACAGTATTATAAAGAAAAAAAATATTTAGGTCAGATTATAAATGAAGTAGAAATACCCAAAAGAAAATGATGATTTTGCAACTAATAGCTTAATGAGAGGGAAAAGTGTGATTCTGCTTTAGTAGTTATTTATATCTGGTATATAGATGTAGAATTAAAAACAAATTTGTAGTGACATCTTATAGACAAACACATATATAAAGCAAATGAAGAAAAGCACCAAACAGTCGCCTAGATTTAGAGTTTGGCGTTAGCCGTCAAAACCAGCGTTAGGGGCTCCTAACGCTGGTTTTGGGCTACCACTGGTATTTAGAGTCTTGTAGGTAAGGGTCTCACGCTCACTTTGCAGCCCCGACTTTTCCATACCGCAGATCCCCCTACACCATTTGCGTATCCTATCTTTTCAATGGGATCTTTCTAACGCCGGTATTTAGAGTCTTGGCTGAAGTGAGCGTTAGAAATCTAATGACAAGACTCCAGCCGCAGAGAAAAGCCAGGAGTTAAGAGCTTTATGGGCTAACACCGGTTTATAAAGCTCTTAACTACTGTGCTCTAAAGTACACTAACACCCATAAACTACCTATGTACCCCTAAACCGAGGCCCCCCCACATCACTGCCACTCTAAAAAAATGTTTTAACCCCTAATCTGCCGACCGCACACCGCCGCCACCTACGTTATCCCTATGTACCCCTAATCTGCTGCCCCTAACACCGCCGACCCCTATATTATATTTATTAACCCCTAATCTGCCGCCCCCAATGTCGCCACCACCTACCTACACTTATTAACCCCTAATCTGCTGACCGGACCTCACCGCTACTATAATAAAGTTATTAACCCCTAATCCGCCTCACTCCCGCCTCAATAACCCTATAATAAATATTATTAACCCCTAATCTGCCCTCCCTAACATCACCGACACCTAACTTCAAGTATTAACCCCTAATCTGTCGACCGGAACTCACTGCTACTCTATTAAATTTATTAACCCCTAAAGCTAAGTCTAACCCTAACCCTAACACCCCCTTAGTTAAATATAATTTTTATCTAATGAAATAAATCTTATTAAATAAATTATTCCTATTTAAAGCTAAATACTTACCTGTAAAATAAACCCTAATATAGCTACAATATAATGAATAATTATATTGTAGCTATTTTAGGATTAATATTTATTTTACAGGCAACTTTGTATTTATTTTAACCAGGTACAATAGCTATTAAATAGTTAATAACTATTTAATAGCTACCTAGATAAAATAATTACAAAATTACCTGTAAAATAAATCCTAACCTAAGTTACAATTAAGCCTAACACTACACTATCAATAAATTAATTAAATAAAATACCTACAATTATCTACAATTAAACCTAACACTACACTATCAATAAATTAATTAAATAAAATACCTACAAATAAATACAATTAAATAAACTAACTAAAGTACAAAAAATAAAAAAAGAACTAAGTTACAAAAAATAAAAAAATAAGTTACAAACATTAGAAAAAGATTACAACAATTTTAAGCTAATTACGCCTACACTAAGCCCCCTAATAAAATAACAAAGCCCCCCCCAAAAAATAATAATATATATATATATATATATATATATATATATATATATATATATATAATAAAAAAATGCCCTACCCTATTCTAAAATAAAAATAGAAAAGCTCTTTTACCTTACCAGCCCTTAAAAGGGCCTTTTGCGGGGCATGCCCCAAAGAATTCAGCTATTTTGCCTGTAAAGAAAAAAATACAATACCCCCCTAACATTACAACCCACCACCCACATACCCCTAATCTAACCCAAACCCCCCTTAAATAAACCTAACACTAAGCCCCTGAAGATCTCCCTACCTTGAGTCGACATCCGGAGCGGCAGAAGTCTTCATCCTATCCGGGCAGAAGAGGACATCCGGACCGGTAGACATCTTCATCCAAGCGGCATCTTCTATCTTCATCCATCCGGAGCAGAGCGGATCCATCCTCTTCTACCGACGCCTACTCGCCGAATGACGGTTCCTTTAAATGACGTCATCCAAGATAGGATTCTATCAGCCAATCAGAATTAAGGTAGGGAAATTCTGACTGGCTTATGGACGCCATCTTGGATGATGTCATTTAAAGGAACCGTCATTCGGCGAGTAGGCGTCGGTAGAAGAGGATGGATCCGCGTCGGCTGGAAGAAGATGGCTCCGCTCCGCTCCGGGTGGATGAAGATAGAAGATGCCGCTTGGATGAAGATGTCTACCGGTCCAGATGTCCTCTTCTGCCCGGATAAGATGAAGACTTTTGCCGCTCCGGATGTCTTCTTTTGGTCCATCGGTGCCCGGTTGGGTGAAGACGACTCAAGGTAGGGAGATCTTCAGGGGCTTAGTGTTAGGTTTATTTAAGGGGGGTTTGGGTTAGATTAGGGGTATGTGGGTGGTGGGTTGTAATGTTGGGGGGTATTGTATGTTTTTTTTACAGGCAAAATAGCTGAATTCTTTGGGGCATTCCCTGAAAAAGGCCCTTTTAAGGGCTGGTAAGGTAAACAAGCTTTTCTATTTTTATTTTAGAATAGGGTAGGGCATTTTTTTATTTTGGGGGGCTTTGTTATTTTATTAGGGGGCTTAGAGTAGGTGTAATTAGCTTAAAATTGTTGTAATCTTTTTCTAATGTTTGTAACTTATTTTTTTATTTTTTGTAACTTAGTTCTTTTTTTATTTTTTGTACTTTAGTTAGTTTATTTAATTGTATTTATTTGTAGGTATTTTATGTAATTAATTTATTGATAGTGTAGTGTTAGGTTTAATTGTAGGTAATTGTAGGTAGTTTATTGAATTAATTTATTGATAGTGTAGTGTTAGGTTTAATTGTAACTTAGGTTAGGATTTATTTTACAGGTAATGTTGTAATTATTTTAACTAGGTAGCTATTAAATAGTTAGTAGGACCTCTTCTTGCCGGATAGGATGAAGACTTTGGACCCTCTGGAGGACCTCTTCTTGACGGATAGGATGAAGACTTCGGACCCTCTTCTGGACGGATAGGTGATACCCGGCTGGGTGAATACAAGGTAGGGAGATCTTCAGGGGCTTAGTGTTAGTGTTATTTTTTGTAATTTTTTTGTAATTCAGTGGGTTTTTTTAATGTAATTTAGTGTTTGTTTTTTTTTGTAATTTAATTTAGTTGATTTAATTGTAGGTAATTGTAGGTAGTTTAGTTAATTAATTTATTGATAGTGTAGTGTTAGGTTTAATTGTAACCTAGGTTAGGATTTATTTTACAGGTAATTTTGTAATTATTTTAACTAGGTAGCTATTAAATAGTTATTAACTATTTAATAGCTATTGTACCTGGTTAAAATAAATACAATGTTGCCTGTAAAATAAATATTAATCCTAAAATAGCTACAATATAATTATTATTTATATTGTAGCTATATTAGGGTTTATTTTACAGGTAAGTATTTAGCTTTAAATAGGAATAATTTATTTAATAAGATTTATTTTGTTAGATAAAAATTATATTTAACTTATGGGGGTGTTAGGGTTAGACTTAGCTTTAGGGGTTAATACATTTAATAGAGTAGCAGGGAGGTCCAGTCGGCAGATTAGGGGTTAATACTTGAAGTTAGGTGTCGGTGATGTTAGGGAGGGCAGATTAGGGGTTAATAATATTTATTATAGGGTTATTGAGGTGGGAGTGAGGCGGATTAGGGGTTAATAACTTTATTATAGTAGCGGTGAGGTCCGGTCGGCAGATTAGGGGTTAATAAGTGTAGGTAGGTGGTGGCGACGTTGGCGGCGGCAGATTAGGGGTTTAATAAATATAATATAGGGGTCGGCGGTGTTAGGGGCAGCAGATTAGGGGAACATAGGGATAACGTAGGTTGCGGCGATGTACGGAGCGGCAGATTAGGGGTTAAAAAAAATATGCAGGGGTCAGCGATAGCAGGGGCGGCAGATTAGGGGTTAATAAGTGTAAGGTTAGGGGTGTTTAGACTCGGGGTACATGTTAGGGTGTTAGGTGCAGACATAGGAAGTGTTTCCCCATAGTAAACAATGGGGCTGCGTTAGGAGCTGAACGCTGCTTTTTTGCAGGTGTTAGGTTTTTTTTTCAGCTCAAACGGCCCCATTGTTTCCTATGGGGGAATCGTGCACGAGCACATATTTGAAGCTGGCCGCATCCGTAAGAACCGCGGATATTTAGAGTTGCAGTGGCGGTAAATTATGCTATACGCTCCCTTTTTGGAGCCTAATGCAGCCCTTCTGTGAACTCTAAATACCAGCGGTATTTAAAAGGTGCGGGAGAAAAAAAGCACGCGTAGCTAAGGCACCCCTTTGGCCGCAGAACTCTAAATCTAGCGGAGTGAGTTTAAAATCAATGTAAAATACCTTTATTTCTGTAAGCAGTCTTTTTTTTAGTTTACAGCTTTATTTGGTCTAGAAACGGTCAGGTAAGGAATACTGCTCAGTGGGTGTAGATCATTCTTCTCATATCAACTTCTGCCCACATCTTAAAGGGATATAAAAGGGAAAAAAGAAAATGCTCTAATGTGTTAGAACATTATACTACTAAACTGTTGCTTGCATAATATTATATGTTTAACCACAGCAAGGGTATAAGATTTACATAACCCCTTAATGACCAGCGACATACCCTGTACATACTGTAGCTGGTCTTTTTATGGGGTTGCTTTTTAAAAAGCGCAGCCTTGCAGATTTGTCGATGAGTGTCAGGGACTCAGGTGGTTGAGGGTGGCTCTTCACCATCGTAAGGGGGATGCTCATGGGTAGATAGCGGATGGGATTGTGAGTATATCTGGGGGTCGGTGGGCAATGCTAAGGGAAATCCTGCAAATGAAGAACTTGGGCTGTTTCAGAGGGACAGTGGGGAAGAGCTGATTATTAGGAACTGTCCTATAGAAACATAGATTTTGACTGCAGATACGAGCCATAGGCCCTAAAAGTATAAACTTATCTAGATTATAGGATAGTTTAATGTGTATCACAGGCATTCTTAAAGTCCCCCACAATGGTTGTCATTACCCCCTCTTGTGGAAGTTTATTCCAAGAATCAATCACTCTTCTGTAACGAAGTGCTTCCTCAAATTACTCCGGAATCTACTACCCTTCAGCTTGAGATCATGACCCCTTGTTCTTGAATTTTTCTTTTTATTAAAAATAATCACAGCCTCCGCTTTACTTAGCCCTTTAATATACTTGAAAGGGGTTATCATATCACCTCTTTCCCTTCTCTAAGCTTTACATATTAGGTGCCTATCAAATCAGGATAGTTGGGAGGTCATCTGCATATGCAGCTCCAGGCATTTTCCCCAGTTATTATGATGTCTATGGGCAAGATTCCCACACAGCAGGGAACCTGTCTTGACATCTTTTGGGTCTCCTTTGAATCAGTAGCTGCTGGAACATTGCACAAACAAATGATCATACAGCCCAGCCAATTGCACAAGAGCAGGACTTCTTTGTTTGGAATCTACAACCTCTGAGGTTAACAAATTGTTAAGAAGTAACACTTGTAGTGTTTCCTAACTTTTTGGTTGAGGGTCTTTGTCTTAATAATATGATATATTGTAAATAAAATTACACTATTATACAAACACTGGTATTGAATATTTAAAACATTTGTAGTCATTTTTTGTCAGCTGAATAATATTTGTTTTATATTTGTTTATATTTTTTACATGACAGAACTTCTTTAAATTCTCTTGCAAATCTGTAAAACCATATATGAATCTACAGTTCTCAAGAGACAAATCAATAAAATATTACAAGTTGTTCTAAAATAATTATTTGCAACATATTTCCAGATGGGGTCTTGATTGTTTATTCTCTCTGGATGGAATTTCAGTTACATTTCATAAATTCTGTACAACCAAGGAATGTGATCTTGGATATGTCGTGATCCAGCTATGCTGATGAACAAAGCTTTTTAGGCAGAAAGATGGACATGTATATTTAATATTGTCTACAAATGTATAATTAAAAACCTTTAGTAAAACTAAAATAAAGATATATTTTCATCCTTTTACTTTATACTTTTATGAATCTCCAATATTAGAACCCAATTCTCTAAGTTCTATGTTTATATAAACAATAGCCATCAGGATCCTGGAAATGGAAATATTATGTAGAAAGCTGTAGATCTCACTAAAGGCCTGCAATGTGCTAGATCAATAGTTCCTGAAGAGTTGCAAGCTTACCTCTATAGAAAGTAATGAAGTGCACTAAAATGTGGCAAGCAAGAACTAATATGTGTAATGCTCGTGGGATATTTCCCTATCAGACCAAAGTTGGCCAGTAGTCTTCTTATCCCGGCGTCAAGTGGAAGGATAAGGAAATATCCCAGAACAAAGTGAGTTTAAGAAAGGAGGTAAGCAGTACTCACGGTAGACAGGGTAGTCCTTCACGGCAATAAGGGTAAGGCAGAGAATGGTCAGAGACAGGCAGTGTTCAACAACAGCAAGGCAATGCAGCAGTGCAGGGGTTAACCAGTAGAATGGTCAGAGACAGGCAGAGGTCAGCAACAATAAGGTAAAACCAGCAGTTCAGCAGTTCAGGGGTAAACCAGTAGAATGGCCAGGAACAGGCAGAGGCCAGCAACAAAAAATCAATAAGCAGTTCAGGGGTTAAGCAATAGAGTAGTCTTGAAACAGGCAGAGTTCAGTAACGATAAGGCAGCAGTTCAAGTAGAAAAATATAAGCACCCCGGAGCACACACAGTAACACCTATACTTGGGCTAAGATGTAAGCAACTGAGGTACCTACATAGGAGCAGGATTCGCGCCAAGGAGAGCACAGGTGAGATCTGTACCTGCATCAGGGGAAGACAGAGTGTGCGGCGATGACGTCATCACCGTGCGCCTGAAGCGGCTGGGACCTGAGACCGGAGGAGTGGCGTGACAATATGATAGGGAACCACTGACAGGTAAAAATTTAAAGCACATAAAAATCAAATTGCACTGTTTTAATTGTGCTTTACCTTGAACTACTTTCCAGTAATGTAAACACATCTTTTTCCTTCACTTTAATAATAACTGTGTATTTTGACACAAACTCACCAGTGTAAACCGCGAGACCTAGAGGCGAAGGGGTAGTTTTATTAAGCAGCGGATGCTGCTTTCTACCCGCAAAGTTTCAGGTCCGTCTGAAACTTAAGTTAAGAAGCAGCTGCTCCTTAACTTGTCTGCCACCTTTTAGGTTGCGGACTGCAATCATCCCGATCCGATTAGCCACAAAAGAAATGCTTGTGCAATGCTAAAAACCGACAGCGTATGCTGTCAGCATTTAGCTATGTCGGGCGGACATGATTCGCTACATCGTCCACCTGGCAATTGAATAATGTACCCCATAATATTCTTTTAATTTCAACACCAAGTGTGACAAAACATTATATAGAAAATCTCCTTGTTCAGCAGGACCACCATCAGAGGGTACAATTGTAATGTTTACAGCTAATTCTTTCCCCAGATAGCAGGGACAGAAGCTGTGCACAGTAGAAATGCGAGTCAGCCCCGCAGTTCCCTTTTAAGCCGTGTGTGTGCATAGGTTATTTACAAACAGCGCACAACACAGTTATGGCGCTCTGTCAGGGTTTTTGTAACTTCCAGCGAAGGCTTCTTTAGTTAGAAGACTCAAATTTGGGCAGTGCTTGGTGGGCATGCAATCTGTAGGAGCTGCAATGCCACTTGTCTCATCCTAATGCTGATGTGCAGTGTAACAAAGCTGCTGTGAGAGAAACCACTATAAACTTTATGCTATGTAAAGTGAATAACAACACTACTGGGGTTTGATAAACTACTGGTTTAGCAAATGTTAAATATCATACAGAACAGAAGCAAATACAAAAAATACTATTACGTAAAAAGGAGACTTTTTATTGGCTGTTTTGGCTATTAATCAAAGTGAAGAACCAATCAAGGACAGGAACAATCAAGGTAAAATTGAAACTAAGATCAGAAAGGATTGGCAATCATTTGACAGAAGGAATGCAATCTCTGATCTCCTAAGAGTTTTCTCTGTAAAAGAGGTAATGTGATTCATGCATTTGCAAAAATAGTATTTATGGTCTCTTAAAAATTATACATATTATATTTTTATTGTGAACTTAGTTTCACAGACCTGATTAGAAAAGAAAATAGAAAATGCTTTATTTGCTGGGTTGCTGATATATACAGGATAGTATAATGCATTATTTAGGTATTGTATCAAATATAACTATTTTCATAAAAACTGTGGAATTCTTGTTGTATTCTGAATATATATATATATATATATATATATATATATGTGTGTGTGTGTGTGTGTGTGTGCTTATAGTGGGATTGTGACAGTAATCACAATCAGCCAGATTACAAGTTTTGCATTATGAGTGGCTTGCTAATAACTTGCAAGTTATTTCCACCACTCACCTTTAATAGCGCTGCTATTACAGGTTTGCAAAAACCCGGCGTTTGCGGGCAATATGGCAGCGTTAAGCTCCATACCGCACACACATACCAGCGCTGCTCTGAGCTGCTTTGACGTGCTCATGCACGATTTCCCCATAGACATCAATGGGGAGAGCTGGCTAAAAAAAAGCCTAACACCTGCAATGACGGAGCGTAAAGCTCCGTAACGCAGCCCCATTGATGTCTATGGGGAAAGAAAATGTATGTTTAAACACCCTAACATAAACCCCGAGTCTAAACACCCCTAATCTGCCACCTCCGACATCGCTGACACCTACATTACACTTATTAAACCCTAATCTGCTGCCCCCAATGTTGCCGCCACATACATAAATTTATTAACTCCTAATCTGCCGCCACCTACATAAATTTATTAACCCCTAATCTGCCGCCCCCAATGTTGCCGCCACCTATATAAATTTATTAACCCCTAATCTGCCACCCCAGACATCGCCGACACCTACATTACACTTATTAAACCCTAATCTGCTGCCCCCCAATGTTGCCTCCACACGTATATAAATGTATTAACCCCTAATCTGCCGCCCCCAATGTCGCCGCCACCTACATAAATTTATTAACCCATAATCTGCCTCCCCCAATGTCGCCGCTACCTACATACATTTATTAACCCCTAATCTGCCGCCATCAAAGTCTCTGCCGCCACTATACTAAAGTTATTAACCACTAAACCTCTGGCCTCCCACATCACTAACGCTAAATAAATATATTAACCCCTAACCCTAACGTCATCCGACATCCGACGCGAAGCATCCTCTTCATACGGTCCCAGCCGTACACTGAAGGTTCCCTTTAAGGGACGTCATCAAAGATAGCATCCCTTGAATTCCGATTGGCTGAAAGAATTCTATCAGCCAATTGGAATTAAAGGGTAAAACATCCTATTGGCTGACCCAATCACCAATAGGATTGAGCTTGCATTCTATTGGCTGTTCCAATCAGCCAATAGAATGCAAGCTGAATCCTATTGGCTGATTGGATCAGCCAATAGTATTTTTTACCCTTTAATTCCGATTGGCTGATAGAATTCTATCAGCCAATTGAAATTCAAGGGACGCCATCTTGGATGACGTCCCTTAAAAGGAACCTTCAGTGTATGGCTGGGACCGTATAAAGAGGATGCTCCGTGCCGTATGTCTTGAAGATGAAGCAGCTCCGCGTCGGAAGGATGAAGATGCTGTCTGGATGAAGACTTCTGCCCACCTGTAGGACGACTTCTTGCCGCTTGGATGAAGACTTCTACCGACTTCGTTTAGGACTTCTTGCCGCTTGGATGAAGACTTTGCCGGTCTTCAAAAACTGTAAGCGGATCTTCGAGGGTTAGTGTTAGGTTTTTTTAAGGGTTTATTGGGTGGGTTTTATTTTTATCTTAGGGTTTTGGGCAACATAAAAGAGCTAAATGCCCTTTCAAGGGCAATGTCCATCCAAATGCCCTTTTTAGGGCAATGGGGAGCTTAGGTTTATTTAGATAGGATTTTATTTGGGGGGTTGGTTGTGTGGGTGGTGGGTTTTACTGTTGGGGGGGTTGTTTGTATTTTTTTTTACAGGTAAAGAGCTGATTTCTTTGGGGCAATGCCCCGCAAAAGGCCCTTCTAAGGGCTATTGGCAGTTTAGTTTAGGCTAGGGGGTTTATTATTTTGGGAGGGCTTTTTATTTTGATAGGGCTATTAGATTAGGTGTAATTAGTTTAAATATTTGATAATTTATTTTTTATTTTGTGTAACTTAGTGGGGTTTTTTGTTTGTAATTTAGTTAATTGTATTTCATTAATGTAATTTATTTAATTTTAGTGTAATATTAGGTTTTAGTGTAAGGCAGGTTAGATTTTATTTCACAGGTAAATTTGTATTTATTTTTACTAGGTAGTTAGTAAATAGTTAATAACTATTTACTAACTAATCAACCTAGTTAAAATAAATACAAACTTACCTGTGAAAAAAAATAAAACATAAGCTAGATACAATATAACTATTAGTTATTTTGTAGCTAGCTTAGGTTTTATTTTACAGGTAAGTATTTATTTAGTTTTAAATAGGAATAATTGAGGTATTAATTGTAATTTTTATTTGGAATTATTTTAATTTAGGGTTAGGTTTAGGGGTTAATAACTTTAGTATAGTGGCAGCGACATTGGGGGCAGCAGATTAGGGGTTAATAAGTGTAGTTAGGTGGCGGCAATGTTGGGGGCAGCAGATTAGGGGTTAATAACAGTATTGTAGGTTGCGGCAATGTTTGGGACAGCAGATTAGGGGTTAATAAGTGTATGTAGGTGGCGACGACATTGGGGGCAGCATATTAGGGGTTAATAATATTTAACTAGTGTTTGTGATGCGAGAGTGCGGCTGTTTAGGGGTTAATATGTTTATTATAGTGGCGGCGATGTCCGGAGCGGCAGAATAGGGGTTCATAATTTTATTTTAGTATTTGCGATGCGGGAGGGCCTCGGTTTAGGGGTTAATAGGTAGTTTATGGGTGTTAGTGTACTTTGTAACACTTTAGTTATGAGTTTTATGGTACAGCTTTGTAACGTAAAACTAATAACTACTGACTTTCAGGTGGCGGTACAGATCTTGTAGTTATAGGCTGTACCACTCACTTTTTGGCCGGACAGGCAAACTCGTAATACCGGCGCTAGGGAAGTCCCATTGAAAAAGGACTTTTTGAAATGTGCGGTAGTTACATTGCATGATGGCCAAAAAGGTGTGTGATACAGCTATACCTACAACACCTGTAATACCAGCGGTAGTGAAATAGAGTCATAATGCTGCTTTTTCACTTATAACGCACAACTCGTATTCTAGCAGCTGATTGTCAGAAGAATCCTATGGATGTTTATCATATTCTCATACTCTGACCCTTTTCTCAAACATAGAGTTCCGTAATAGGCACAAACAGATTTAGAGGCAAAGAGGCCGAACTATCAAATGTCTGTCTGACCTGATCCGCCAGTTCGGATCCGGTGCGACAGACATCACTGAATGCGGAGAGCTATACGCTCTCCGTATTCAGCATTGCACTAGCAGCTCTTGTGAGCTGCTGGTGCAACGCCGCCCCCAGTGGGGGGTGTCAATCAACCCAATCGTACTCGATCGGGTTGAATTCCGGCGATTCCTGTCCGCCTGCCATGATCAAGGAAGATAAAATTGCAGCTAGTCAAAGCAAAGCAAGGTATGCAGGCTTGTAAATTGAGCAAAGCAAGTTAGTCATAGCCATTCACACAATCGCAATTGGGACCACACATAGATAATACTGTATCTCCATAAGGTATCCTATTCAAGAAAAACAAGCAAATAACCCCTTCATATACGGGTACTACCTCCTGAGGGATGTACCCTCGCCCAAGAGACCCTTGATCCTAGGGTGCACTGCTCCAGCAGATTAAGGATCCTTACCAATATTAGTCACCGCTGCAATGTCACTTACTTTGTGTGTCCCATGGTGTGCCATGGAAATGCCTCTATATCATACCTTACTTTCGCTGATATCCTCCGACTGTGCTTAAAGTGCAAATGTAGAGTCAGAGATTCTCCAAACGGCTGTAGGTGGGCAGGAACAGCTTGATCGGCCTAACCAGAGCTGTAAACAAACTGTGCAATTATGCAACACCTGTTTCGCCGATGGGTGAATTTCATACGGCTTTCTCAAGCGTAACTTCCCATTGGTTGTTCTCCCTCCCGGGAATTTATACTCTTTTCGAAAGTTCCTATACAGTTACTTCCTGTTTAGTGTCCATATCATTATGCAAATTGTATTTATTATTACCATGATCATCATTTTAGTATGTCACTTGCATATTTCCTAATGACAAATTACCTGTAGTTCTGCATATATTAAAAACAATATTTACAATTTATATATCACAGGGTAAGGAAGCCTGTCAATGACTTACTAATGTGAATGTAACAAAACTTTGATACATTCTATAACTTTCGGCTACAGAGCCTTATTGTTATAGTACTTTTATTCGATGTGACAAAATCCAGTACTTAATCCAGTCATAGAAAACAACATTAGTGATAAAGAGGGACATAAAGAAAAGAGTTTAGCAGGGGACCCATTATAAAAATTATTCCTACTCATCAAAGAACATAGCAGTAGTGATTTAATAATATTTATTTAACCTTATATTAACATAGAAAAGGGCAAAATTGAACTCCTCGTTGAGACCATTTGTTTTTAGGCTCTCAAGATTATAGATCCATTTGCACTCTGCTTGCAGAAGATATTTATCTAAATCGCCTCCCCTTCCCTGTAAATTAATGAGTTCTAATCCCATAGTCTTTAGACCAATATGAGAACTACCATGATGTAAATAAAAATGTTGCGCTACACTGCTGTCTTTAAGATTATTATTTTTTATGTTCTTTTACTCTTTCTTTATATTCCCTGCAGGTTTTACCTACATAGAATTTGGGACATGTACACCAAACAGCGTATACCACCCCTCACTCCTGCATGTAATATGACCTTTAGTTCTATGGGTGATGCCCTTATTATAAAGGATCTTATCCCCCTTCTGGATATTCTTACAAATACTACATTTGCCACACGGAAATTGCCGGGCCGAACTCTTCATCCGATCCGGGCGATGTCCAATCATTCAAGTTCAATCCGATTGGCTGAACATCGCCCGGATGGAAGAAGAATTCACTGCCGCTTGATTGGACATCGCCCGGATCGGATGAAGAGTTCGGCCCGGCTGGGTGAAGACAAGGTAGGGAGATCTTCAGGGGGGTAGTGTTAGGTTTTTTTAAGGGGGGTTTGGGTGGGTTTAGAATAGGGGTATGTGGGTGGTGGGTTGTAATGTTGGGGGGGGGTATTGTATATTTATTTAAATGCAAAAGAGCAGAATTCTTTGGGGCATGCCCCGCAAAAGGCACTTTTAAGGGCTGGTAAGGTAAAAGAGCTTTGAACTTTTTTAATTTAGAATAGGGTAGGGAATTTTTTTTTATTTTGGGGGGCTTTATTATTTTATTAGGGGGCTTAGAATAGGTGTAATTAGCTTAAAAATCTTGTAATTTGTTTTTATTTTTTGTAATTTAGTGTTTGTTTTTTTTTGTAATTTAGTTTAGATTATTTTATTGAATTTTAGTTTAGATATTTGTAGTTTATTTAATTTAGTGATAGGGTAGGTATATTTGTAACTTAGGTTAGGATTTATTTTACAGGTAAATTGGTAATTATTTTAAAAAGGTAGCTATTAAATAGTTATTAACTATTTAATAGCTATTGTACCTAGTTAAAATAAATACCAAGTTACCTGTAAAATAAATATAAACCCTAAAATAGCTACAATGTAATTATCAATTACATTGTAGCTATCTTAGTCCTAGATTTTGAGTTTGGCGGTAGCCGTGAAAACCAGCGTTAGAGGCTCCTAACGCTGGTTTTAGGCTACCGTCGGTATTTGGAGTCAGTCAAAAAAGGGTCTAACGCTCACTTTTCAGCCGCGACTTTTCCATACCGCAGATCCCCTTACGTCAATTGCGTATCCTATCTTTTCAAAGGGATCTTTCTAACTCCGGTATTTAGAGTCGTGGCTGAAGTGAGCGTTAGAATTCTAACGAAAAAACTCCAGCCACAGAAAAAAGTCAGTAGTTAAGAGCTTTCTGGGCTAACGCCGGTTCATAAAGCTCTTAACTACTGTGCTCTAAAGTACACTAACACCCATAAACTACCTATGTACCCCTAAACCGAGGTCCCCCCACATCGCCGGCACTCGATTAAATTTTTTTAACCCCTAATCTGCCGACCGCCACCTACGTTATCCTTATGTACCCCTAATCTGCGGCCCCTAACACCGCTGACCCCTATATTATATTTGTTAACCCCTAATCTGCCCCCCACAACGTCGCCGCCAGCTACCTACACTTATTAACCCCTAATCTGCCGTCCGCACGCCGCCGCCAGCTACATTATAGCTATGTACCCCTAATCTGCTGCCCCTAACACCCCCGACCCCTATATTATATTTATTAACCCCTAATCTGCCCCCCACAACGTCGCCGCCAGCTACCTACACTTATTAACCCCTAATCTGCCGAGCGGATCTCACCGCTACTATAATAAAGTTATTAACCCCTAATCCGCCTCACTCCCGCCTCAATAACCCTATAATAAATAGTATTAACCCCTAATCTGCCCTCCCTAACATCGCCGACACCTAACTTCAATTATTAACCCCTAATCTGCCGACCGAATCTCGCCGCTATTCTAATAAATGGATTAACCCCTAAAGCTAAGTCTAACCCTAACACTAACACCCCCCTAAGTTAAATATAATTTAAATCTAACTAAATAAATTAACTCTTATTAAATAAATTATTCCTATTTAAAGCTAAATACTTATCTGTAAAATAAATCCTAATATAGCTACAATATAAATTATAATTATATTATAGCTATTTTAGGATTAATATTTATTTTACAGGTAACTTTGTAATTATTTTAACCAGGTACAATAGTTATTAAATAGTTAAGAACTATTTAATAGCTAAAATAGTTAAAATAATTACAAAATTACCTGTAAAATAAATCCTAACCTAAGTTACAATTAAACCTAACACTACACTATCAATAAACTAATTAAATAAAATACCTACAATTACCTACAATTAAACCTAACACTACACTATCAATACATTAATTAAATACAATATCTACAAATAAATACAATTAAATAAACTAACTAAAGTACAAAAAATAAAAAAGAACTAAGTTACAAAAAATAAAAAAATATTTACAAACATAAGAAAAATATTACAACAATTTTAAACTAATTACACCTACTCTAAGCCCCCTAATAAAATAACAAAGCCCCCCAAAATAAAAAATGCCCTACCCTATTCTAAATTACTAAAGTTGAAAGCTCTTTTACCTTACCAGCCCTGAACAGGGCCCTTTGCGGGGCATGCCCCAAAGAATTCAGCTCTTTTGCCTGTAAAAAAAACCATACAATACCCCCCCCCCCCAACATTACAACCCACCACCCACATACCCCTAATCTAACCAAAACCCCCCTTAAATAAACCTAACACTAAGCCCCTGAAGATCTTCCTACCTTGTCTTCACCATGCCAGGTATGACCGTCCGTTCCAGGCTCCGATATCTTCATCTAAGCCCAAGCGGGGGCTAGACATCCATCATCCGACGGCTGAAGAAGTCCAGAAGAGGCTCCAAAGTCTTCATCCTATCCGGGAAGAAGAGTAGATCCGGACCGGCAACCATCTTCTTCCAAGCGGCATCTTCTATCTTCATCCGATGAGGACTGGCTCCATCTTGAAGACATCCACCGCGGACCCATCTTCTTCCGACGACGACTTCCCGACGAATGACGGTTCCTTTAAGGGACGTCATCCAAGATGGCGTCCCTCGAATTCCGATTGGCTGATAGGATTCTATCAGCCAATCGGAATTAAGGTAGGAAAATTCTGATTGGCTGATAGAATCAGCCAATCAGATTGAGCTCACATTCTATTGGCTGATCGGAACAGCCAATAGAATGCGAGCTCAATCTAATTGGCTGATTGAATCAGCCAATCGGATTGAACTTGATTCTGATTGGCTGATTTCATGAGCCAATCAGAATTTTCCTACCTTAATTCCGATTGGCTGATAGAATCCTATCAGCCAATCGGAATTCGAGGGACGCCATCTTGGATGACGTCCCTTAAAGGAACCGTCATTCGTCGGGAAGTCGTCGTCGGAAGAAGATGGGTCCGCGGTGGATGTCTTCAAGATGGAGCCGGTCCTCATCGGATGAAGATAGAAGATACCGCTTGGAAGAAGATGGTTGCAGGTCCGGATCTACTCTTCTTCCCGGATAGGATGAAGACTTTGGAGCCTCTTCTGGACTTCTTCAGCCGTCGGATGATGGATGTCTAGCCCCCGCTTGGGCTTAGATGAAGATATCGGAGCCTGGAACGGACGGTCATACCTGGCATGGTGAAGACAAGGTAGGAAGATCTTCAGGGGCTTAGTGTTAGGTTTATTTAAGGGGGGTTTGGGTTAGATTAGGGGTATGTGGGTGGTGGGTTGTAATGTTGGGGGGGTATTGTATGTTTTTTTTACAGGCAAAAGAGCTGAATTCTTTGGGGCATGCCCCGCAAAGGGCCCTGTTCAGGGCTGGTAAGGTAAAAGAGCTTTGAACATTAGTAATTTAGAATAGGTTAGGGCATTTTTTATTTTGGGGGGCTTTGTTATTTTATTAGGGGGCTTAGAGTAGGTGTAATTAGTTTAAAATTGTTGTAATATATTTCTTATGTTTGTAAATATTTTTTTATTTTTTGTAACTTAGTTCTTTTTTATTTTTTGTACTTTAGTTAGTTTATTTAATTGTATTTATTTGTAGATATTGTATTTAATTAATGTATTGATAGTGTAGTGTTAGGTTTAATTGTAGGTAATTGTAGGTATTTTATTTAATTAATTTATTGATAGTGTAGTGTTAGGTTTAATTGTAACTTAGGTTAGGATTTATTTTACAGGTAATTTTGTAATTATTTTAACTATTTTAGCTATTAAATAGTTCTTAACTATTTAATAGCTATTGTACCTGGTTAAAATAAATACAAAGTTACCTGTAAAATAAATATTAATCCTAAAATAGCTATAATGTAATTATAATTTATATTGTAGCTATATTAGGATTTATTTTACAGGTAAGTATTTAGCTTTAAATAGAAATAATTTATTTAATAAGAGTTAATTAATTTCGTTAGATTTAAATTATATTTAAGTTAGGGGGGGTTTAGTGTTAGGGTTAGACTTAGCTTTAGGGGTTAATACATTTATTAGAATAGCGGTGAGCTCCACTCGGCAGATTAGGGGTTAATGTTTGAAGTTAGGTGTTGGCGATGTTAGGGAGGGCAGATTAGGGGTTAATACTATTTATTATAGGGTTAGTGAGGCGGATTAGGGGTTAATAACTTTATTATGATAGCGGTCCGGTCGGAAGATTAGGGGTTAATAAGTGTAGGCAGGTGGAGGCGACGTTGTGGGGGGCAGCAGATTAGGGGTACATAGGGATAATGTAAGTAGCGGCGGTTTACGGAGCGGCAGATTAGGGGTTAAAAATAATATGCAGGGGTCAGCGATAGCGGGGGCGGCAGAATAGGGGTTAATAAGTGTAAGGTTAGGGGTGTTTAGACTCGGGTACATGTTAGGGTGTTAGGTGCAGACGTAGAAAGTGTTTCCCCATAGCAAATAATGGGGCTGCGTTAGAAGCTGAACGCGGCTTTTTTGCAGGTGTTAGGTTTTTTTTCAGCTCAAACAGCCCCATTGTTTTCTATGGGGGAATCGTGCACGAGCACGTTTTTGAGGCTGGCCGCGTCCGTAAGCAACTCTGGTATCGAGAGTTGAAGTTGCGTTAAATATGCTCTACGCTCCTTTTTTGGAGCCTAACGCAGCCTTTCTGTGGACTCTCAATACCAGAGTTATTTTAAAGGTGCGGCCAGAAAAAAAGCCAGCGTTAGCTACGCGGGTCGTTACCGACAAAACTCTAAATCTAGCCGTTAGGGTTTATTTTATAGGTAAGTATTTAGATTTAAATAGGAACATTTTAATTAATAATATTAATATTAATTAGATCTATTTTAATAAGAATTTAGTTAGGGATGTTAGAGTTAGATAGGGTTATTATACTTAAAGGATTACTTTCTGTTATAATTTTTAAGCTAAACAACTAGCATATTAAAGTTAATAAACATTAATTAAAACCTACTGACCTATATTTTCTCCAAAACGAAGTTTCAAAACTTTCTAAAAGTTATATATTTTATTCGCCGATGATGTCACGTTATCCTGCCCACTATTTTCAGCACTGCATATTCAAAATATTTAAACCAATAACTTTGTGTTTAAAGCGCCATTTTGAAACCTAGGTATTGTAAACGGATTGGTACAGAGCAAAGGATACCCACGGAGTGGGTTTGGAAAACAATTAAATTTGCAGACAAGATTTCTGATATACGGTAGAGATATGTTAATGAAATGCTATTGATAAAAAGCGTATTTGGGGTAGTTAGTAACAGGCATAGAAAATATTTACTTACAGTGGCCCTTTAATATATATATAATATAATAACGATATTAACTATATTAACCCTAATATAATTAGGGTTAATATAGTTAATATAGCTGGCGGCGGTGTAGGGGGATTAAATTAGGGGTTAATATTTTTAAAATAGATGGCGGCGGTGTAAGGGGCTCACTTTAGGGGGTAGGTAACATAGATGGTGGCGGGGTAGGGGCTAACTTTAGGGGGTAGGTAAGATCGATGGCGGCGGTGTAAGGGACTCACTTTAGGGGGTAGGTAAGGTAGATGGCGGCGGGGTAGGGGCTCACTTTAGGGGGTTATAGATTTAATATAGCTGGTGGCGGGGTCCGTGTGCGGCGGTTTAGGGGTTAATAACTTTATTAGGTGGCGGCAGGGTCCGGGAGCGGCGGTTTAGGGGTTAATACATTTTTACTGTTAGGATAGTGAGGGGGATAGCGGATAGAGGGTTAGACGTGTCGGGCTATGTTAGGGAGGCGTGTTAGACAGTACAGGTGATTTTATAACTTTAGTCAGGTTTTGTAGGCGCCGGCAGTTTCTAAAGTGCCGTAAGTCACTGGCGACTCGAGAAATTTGTACTTACGCAGATTTCTGGACATTGCTGGTTTTTGAGACTTACGGCACTTTAGCCTCTGACAGCGCCGTATATAGGATAGCTCAAGTCGCGAGCTGAAACTGCGGGCGGCGGGGGTTTCTTCAGAGAGGGTACTCAAGAAATCAAGTAAGAAAAGGGTGGCTTAGAGCTAGGCAGAAACCAAGAAATGAATTATTATATAAAGCAAGTGATAAATCTAAGGGTGAGACAGAAATTCGTCTCATAACTAAATATAATTCCCATTGGAATAAGTTACATGACATTCTTAACACACATTGGCATATTTTGTCTAATGACAGTTCAATTGCTAAATACATTTCAGAATATCCATTGCTCACAGCCAAAAGAGCACCAAGTATCAAAGATAGATTAGTCCATAGCGAGTTTCAAAGAGATATTCCTAAGAATTGGCTAACACAAGCACAAACTAGGAAGGGTTGTGAACCTTGTGGTAGATGTGTGTACTGTAAGTACATAGTTAAAGCCTCAAGCTTCTGCACTGAATACTCAGAAAGGTCTTACCACATAAATGAAAGAATAGTCTGCAATACCACAAATGTGATTTATATGTTACACTGCTCGTGTCCCAAATTTTACATTGGGAAAACGACACGAGAACTAAAGGAAAGGGTGAGAGAACACAGAGATAGCATTAAGGACAAAGATTCGGATAGTCCAGTCGCCAGACATTTTCAAAAAATGCACAATTCTGATTTCTCCCTCCTTAAAGTACTGGGTATTGAGCATATCAAGCCAAGGAGAAGAGGAGGTAATATTGACCAACTATTACTCCAGCATGAGTCACGGTGGATGTATAGACTGAGTACCCTCTCTCCCCTTGGCTTGAATGAAAAAATTGAATTTTCTTGTTTTCTATAAATATTCTGTGTATCCACAAAACACTGTGAATAACATAAGATGTATGTGCTTATATAGATAGCAATCTAATATGTAGTAATTTTTAGTACATGATTGCCTTTCAGTGTAAAAGTGTAATAATATATCTATTGCTGTTTATCATTATTTTTTATGTAATTTCCAATAATTTGGAAAATTGTAAATAGCCTATTTTGTATAGTTTAGTTGTATTTTAATGAATGCCGTTATCAAATTGTAGCCAATGAATTTCAAATGCATAACACAATTCCCCTTTAAATCTCTGAAGGGGTTGTAACATTGTATCTGCACCAGTGTTTAAATGCCTGTTCAGATGTCTAATCAGACACATCTGATGAAGCCCTGAGTTCAGCCCGGAAAGGGGGAGGGGTGAAACGCGTAATGTTTTGAACAAGACACAGTGTGGAGGACGCCAGCATGGTGGAATTGCTGTGAACCTGGCAATATCTGTCTCAAGTGTTTGAGCAAGTGAAGATTTGCATTGGCTAAATACATCGCAGTGAGACACACCGCGGAAGGGAGTCTGACAGGTAATACCCGTTGAGTGTGTGAAGATAGCGAAGGTAAGCCATGCAGTAACAAGCCTTGCACCCTGAAGTCTCTTGTATAACTTGCACATAGGATTGGAGCACCTAACAGTAAATTGCCTTTCTTGGACTCTCACATAAATACTTACAATCCGGTACCGGATAAATATATAACCATCTGAGATTTCAAGGACGGTATTCTGTTTATTCATAACCGGAGCGTGTTTTTAACACTCAAGTGCCCGGTAGTAGAGATGGACTTTCTCATGAGCCGGCTCTAATCCTAAATATGCTAGCATAATTATACATTAGTAGTGCACTACACTTGTAATTTGCAAATGGTTTATTGCCACCTTTACAGCATGTTTTCTTGGCTTTGTTTTTAATAAATATGTATGTGTCCAGCATATCTGTTTAGGATATAATTTCTAATTATATTGTGTGGGTTGTGTATGGTGCGGCCTGAGATCCGCTTTAGCTCTCTAGATTTGGTAGAGCTCTCTCTATTTAATTTGGTTATATGATTTTTGGATTGCCAGCACATAACTCAATACCCATATATTCTCTGAGTGCCCCCTATCCCAAGTATAAAAAAATGTATATATATATATATATATATATATATATATATATATAAATAAATATATATGTGTGTGTGCTTATAGTGGGTATGTATATATATGTATGTATGTATGAATTATGTGTATGTGTATGTATATATGTATGTGTGCATGTGTGTATATATGTATGTGTGTGCTTAAAGCAGGGGTGGGCAGACTTTTGTAAGACAAGGGCTACCTCTAATTTTATTCCAAGTGATGTGGTTACCCAATTAAAAAAACACACCTGTCTTGATAATAATAATTACAATAATGTATTTATTAACCCCCCCCCCCCCCACAAAGAATAGTCCAGCACACACTATGTAACCGGGTGCAAAGCTATTGCAGGGTACTGCTGGCTGAAAATTGAATTTTTGCCACAAATAGGACCTGCTGGCTGAAAATTTTATTTTTTTTCACAAACAATACAGCTTTAAAAATCAGCCACACTCTTTAATAACAAATACAGCCGCACTCGGTCTTTACTTACTGTGAGAGCTCTCTTTACGTCACGCTGGGACCCTCAAGCAACCTTATCTGTGTACCGCGCCTTCATATGATAAGTAGTCTCACAATCAAGACGGCCCGAGACTCATTCTACAAAGTCATTTTTTTTTGCTGGACGCCATATCAGGTTGATAAAGGGGGCAGGTCCTGTAACCAAAGCTGAGGCAGCGAGTTCAGCTACAGCCGCGTCATGCATGCTGTACCTTTAAGTTTATAGTGCCCATACCGCCATCATAGACTCAGAGTCATAGCCGATTTCAAAAGTCTGCATAAGAGAAAGATTTCTCATACATCTACAGTGGCGAGGCTCTTCACTCGGAATCTAGATTCTATCTAGAATTCTAGATTCTGAGTGAAGAACCTCGCCACCATAGATGTGTGAGAAATCTATCTTTTATTATGCAAACTTTTTAAATATTACAGGCGGTCACCTCAAAATTCCACTGGTAGACCACAATCTACCTCTTGCCCATCCCTGGCTTAAATTGTCTATGTATATATGTATATGTTTATAAAGTGTATGTGGAATGTATGTATATGTGTGTATAATATGCATGTATGGAAACTGCTGCTTACACAATCAGCAGCACTATAGTCACAGCCTTGTTGTGCAATGAGCACAGCTGATTGGATCAGAGTTAGTTTCTGCTTAGTGCTCTATGAGTCCTGAGCTGAACTTCTACTATGTATCAATATTATATTAGTTTATATGCAGACCCTTCAGCCATAGTTAAAGTAAATGGGGTCCTGTCCTCCCTTTTCCCCATTAGAAACGGAACACGCCAGGGTTGCCCCTTATCCCCCACCTTATTTATTATCACAATGGAAGTTCTGGCCGCACACATAAGAAAAAATAACCATATTCAAGGTATAAAAATAGAGCAGAATGAATATAAATTAAATATGTATGCCGATGATGTACTGATATCATTGGCATCTCCCGCTACTTCTTTACCTCACCTATTAAATGAATTTGAAAGATGTGGTGCCCACTCAAACTTCTTAATAAATAACCAAATATCAGAGATCCTTAACATAAACTTATCTCCACAAGAGCTAAAAGGACTAGGCCAGTTGTGTACATATACAAGAAAAACGAATGCGATTAGATATCTGGGAATTGAGATCTCAGTGGATAATGCAAAAATTTTCGACCTAAATTACACAAATTTGTTGAAAAACATTGACTTAGACTTATTCAGATGGGCAAAAAACAAAACTTCTTGGTGGGGCAGAATAAAAACCATCAAAATGAACATACTCCCTAGATTACTTTACATGTTCCAAGTGGCCCCAATATATCTGTCACCAATATTCCTTAAAAAAGTGCAAAATAGTATAAACTCCTTTATATGGGGAACACATAAACCCAGAATAGCAAAATCCACTATCTACCGTTCCTTGGATGAGGGGGGGCTAGGAGTCCCTAATGTAACATCATACTACCAAGCAGTCACACTGCAAAGAGTAATAGAATGGCACACGGGGGCAGACTCTAAAGCTTGGGTCTCTTTGGACTCACAAATATTAAGGGCGCCTCAGGTGGGAGCATTATGCTGGATTGATAAAAGACATAGACCACGAATAATACAGAACATATCTCTGTTGAGACAGGTGTTCCAGAACTGGGATAAAATATTAGGGAGTCATGTAGGCTTATCATCCATAAAATCCCCTATGTCCCCGGTATTTGTAAACGCTGAGTTCAAGAAAGGACTAGAAATAGGAGACTGTGGTAGTGGTGAAATTGGTTACTCCATACCATTTTGTACGTTGGTCCACAACAACAAATTGAAGCCACGGGAGGATCTGGGAGACATAGCTGGGGGAATATTCACTAATTGGTTAAAATACTCTCAATTAACACATCTAATGCAAACCTCCCCTTTCAAGAGTGACTTCCTTCGTCAGCTAACTGACTTTGAGAAAATCTATTTTAATGCAAGGCCTTTTAGGGGTACATTATCAATGACTAGGAAGTTACTAAGTAAATTAAAGAATATATCTCTACCCATATATGTAAATAGATGGCAACAGGAATTGAGGGAACAATTTGACGATAGTCAGTGGAAACAAATGTTCTACCGCACACACAATGTATCTGGGTCGGCTAGCATCTTGGAACTAAACTATAAAATCATAACAAGATGGTACCTGATGCCACAAAGATTGAAATATATTTATCCAAACTCTCTAGGAGAGTGTTGGCGTGGGTGTGGAAAGGTGGGGAATATGATGCATTTATGGTGGGAATGTGGGAATCTCCATAATCTGTGGATAGAAGTAGAAAAATTGGGGAAATACTTATTTAACACGGAATATACATTACTGGCATCCCATGTCTTATTTAACCAGAAACTGGGTAAGTTCTGTAAGATCAGACAAGCAGTCTTCCAAATAGCCCTAAACAGTGCTAAAACCATCATAGCCAGACAGTGGAAGCTAAACACGCAATTCACGAAACAAATGTGGATAAGCAGAACAGATGAGTTATTCTTTCTAGAAAAGTATGGTTTCTTTAGAAAACAAAAACTTGAAGTTTTCCACGATATGCAACTTTACTGGGATCAGTTCAAAACACATATTACGCCCTCCACGTAGGTGATAATAGAATATGGGAGCCATCCGTCCCCCTCCACATCTTTGAGCAACCGAGTATAAGAGCATAGATCATAGATATTATTGATATAAGTAGCCTGAACCAGAGTCTGTATCATTAATAGTAGACTTAGTAAACACTGACCGAAAAGTTTATTGTTAAATGCTACCTTGTTTGTGTAGCATATTATTGTTTAGTTTTAATTGAAGTTTGAAATGTCACTAACTATCTTGATATATTTGTTAAACCTATTTTTGCTGAAGAATGTATGAAGCCTTAACATTGGAAATGTCTTATTGGTTTACATTCTTGTAATATGAAAATCTCAATAAAAACATTAATAAATAAAAAAAATAAAAAATTCTTTAAGCCAAATATTTTTTGACTCTGAGGATGTTGATTATCTCACAGAATGGAAAACAGCATTGGAGGATGTCTCCTTTTCCCTTATAGACATCCTGATCAGATATAGAAAATATAAAATGGAAAATGTAACTAAAGAAATAACAGATCAACGAAAAACATTAGAGATCCACAAAGAGAATGTCCTCTATAGGGAATTAGATGAACAAAATAAAAAAAGAATTGAAACCCTAGATAAATCCTTAGAGATAAAGAAAAAAGCCAAATTTCTTAGAGATTTTCATGAAAAAATAGAGGAGGAACAAAATATTCAAGAGGAAAACAATATTCCTATGAGTAACAATACAGGGAGTGCAGAATTATTAGGCAAGTTGTATTTTTGAGGATTAATTTTATTATTGAACAACAACCATGTTCTCAATGAACCCAAAAAACTCATTAATATCAAAGCTGAATAGTTTTGGAAGTAGTTTTTAGTTTGTTTTTAGTTATAGCTATTTTAGGGGGATATCTGTGTGTGCAGGTGACTATTACTGTGCATAATTATTAGGCAACTTAACAAAAAACAAATATATACCCATTTCAATTATTTATTTTTACCAGTGAAACCAATATAACATCTCAACATTCACAAATATACATTTCTGACATTCAAAAACAAAACAAAAACAAATCAGTGACCAATATAGCCACCTTTCTTTGCAAGGACTCTCAAAAGCCTGCCATCCATGGATTCTGTCAGTGTTTTGATGTGTTCACCATCAACATTGCGTGCAGCAGCAACCACAGCCTCCCAGACACTGTTCAGAGAGGTGTACTGTTTTCCCTCCTTGTAAATCTCACATTTGATGATGGACCACAGGTTCTCAATGGGGTTCAGATCAGGTGAACAAGGAGGCCATGTCATTAGATTTTCTTCTTTTATACCCTTTCTTGCCAGCCACGCTGTGGAGTACTTGGACGCGTGTGATGGAGCATTGTCCTGCATGAAAATCATGTTTTTCTTGAAGGATGCAGACTTCTTCCTGTACCACTGCTTGAAGAAGGTGTCTTCCAGAAACTGGCAGTAGGACTGGGAGTTGAGCTTGACTCCATCCTCAACCCGAAAAGGCCCCACAAGCTCATCTTTGATGATACCAGTACTCCACCTCCACCTTGTTGGAGTCTGAGTCGGACTGGAGCTCTCTGCCCTTTACCAATCCAGCCATGGGCCCATCCATCTGGCCCATCAAGACTCACTCTCATTTCATCAGTCCATAAAACCTTAGAAAAATCAGTCTTGAGATATTTCTTGGCCCAGTCTTGACGTTTCAGCTTGTGTGTCTTTTTCAGTGGTGGTCGTCTTTCAGCCTTTCTTACCTTGGCCATGTCTCTGAGTTTTGCACACCTTGTGCTTTTGGGCACTCCAGTGATGTTGCAGCTCTGAAATATGGCCAAACTGGTGGCAAGTGGCATCTTGGCAGCTGCACGCTTGACTTTTCTCAGTTCATGGGCAGTTATTTTGCACCTTGGTTTTTCCACACGCTTCTTGCGACCCTGTTGACTATTTTGAATGAAACGCTTGATTGTTCGATGATCACGCTTCAGAAGCTTTGCAATTTGCTGCATCCCTCTGCAAGATATCTCACTATTTTTTACTTTTCTGAGCCTGTCAAGTCCTTCTTTTGACCCATTTTGCCAAAGGAAAGGAAGTTGCCTAATAATTATGCACACCTGATATAGGGTGTTGATGTCATTAGACCACACCCCTTCTCATTACAGAGATGCACATCACCTAATATGCTTAATTGGTACTAGGCTTTCGAGCCTATACAGCTTGGAGTAAGACAACATGCATAAAGAGGATGATGTGGTCAAAATACTCATTTGCCTAATAATTCTGCACTCCCTGTATAGAAGCCAATAAATACACCTACTCTCAATAGAGATAATAATAGACAAGAGTCGATAAATAGCAATAATAGGAGAAAAGAATCAACTTATTATACAAATAGATTTAGTGGACGAAATAGATATAGAACTTATTCACATACATATAAATATAATAATAATAATAAAAATGTAAATATACATTTTTATTTAGACAATCAGAGCTATAACCATAATTATTCCAACTATAGGTTTAGAAACACCAGGGAACACATTGATAAACATCATGGGAACCAAATGAGATCCCAAATTCACTATCCTCAGACAGAAAGAAATTTCAGAGGTGTGAAAAATCAGGTAAATTCTACTTTTCAAAAACAAAAGAGACGGAACCTAAATTTAAACCAACACAATTATCAAATCGAATTACCATACTGTCCGGAGAGAGAAATATACAGTCCACAAATCAATTTGAGACCCCAATTTACAATGTAGGGAATGGGAAACAACAACAAAAAAAGAAAATGACCAGAACAGGTGTTCGAGGAGGAAAACTGGTCAAAGTCAGATTACAAAAGAAAAAAATAAGGTAAAATAAATTACAGAATGCTAATAGTATAAACAATTTTTATCTATCCAATAAATCATTCACAGATAGAGAACTTAATGTCCTTAAAAAAGGTCTTAACTTTGCCCCAACCAAAGGACCGAATTCTTTTACTTTGTTTATTGATTTACAAAAATGTTCACGGAAACTAACACTTAAACGATATTTTGCTAAACTAAAAGAGGATCCTACTAAAGATCTTAGAAATGTAGAGAACCTCTCAGACAAAGATTTAGAAGCTTTAATAGCCCTTGAGGAATTAGACCTTGAAAATATTAATTTTTACAATTTATCAATAAAAAAACACAATTCAGATCTAAAATTTAATTTTACCTTCTTTCCTAGTTACTCTAAAGGCCACTTTATTCCTACTTTTAATAACTTAGTTTACAAGGATTTGATCGATCTTTGCAATAACTATAAAATCAAATCGGATAATATGAAAAAATGGAAAAAAGAAGTTATCAAATCTATTAAAGACAATGATGATCTAATTGTTAGAGAAGCGGATAAAGGAGGGGGAATAGTCGTACAAAACAGGGAAGATTATGAGAGAGAAGCATTCAATCTGCTAAACGATGGAAACACGTACAAGTCCTTAAGGGGAAATCCCATGCAAAATTTTCTCAAAGAATATCTCTCTCTAATTGATACGGGACGATATCTTCGTATTTTTAAAAAGTGACCTATCATTGTGACTTTTAGCACCTTCCCAAGGTACACAAGAGTATAGATAACCCTCCTGGCCGCTCAATAGTGTTGGAGATTCATTCATTAACTTCAAGTCTGTCAGAATATGTGGATTTTTTTATAAAACCATTAGTCCCACAATTGAAATCAGAACTAATCGATTCTCTGCACAATATAGAGATTGTGCACGTATATGCATTTGTGATTGGCTGATTGCATTCACACACACCACACCTTTTACATAAGAGGATATGCACTTGCGCAGCCTTCCTGTACAAATATGGTGGCAGGTTTCTGTGTGAAAGGGACAGTAAACATTGAGTAAAATGTTACATAATTCTGCACTATGCAACATAAGGATAGTCTTTTGTTTCAATGTTTTTACTAAATACCTAATTTGGCAACTAAAATGATACTTACCTCAAATGCAAAGCTGTCCTTTTTGTGTGGCAGGTTTTAAACTAGCGAATCATGGGATCACTGTCTAATCAGTGCAAGCCCGATTGTAACATTCATCTAAATGTAGCGTGCCCCTGTGCTTGGTACAGCAGCTGACAGCTTTAACTAGTGCAAGACTACTCTACATATAGATGAATAGCAGATTCTGATTAAACAGTGAGTCACTGATGCGCTAGTTGATAAAACTGCCGCATAGAAGAGGATGGCTTCACACATGAGGTAAGTATTGTTTTAGGTGCCAGATGAGGTATTTATGGAAAACAATAAAAGCAAAAAGCAAATCCTTATGTTACAAAATTCTGCACAACACTATGATAGCCATCTTGGAATCCCCGTCATATTGTAAAGGCAAATCCATATACTTTACTTAAACTGTGAGCCCTTTTTCACACACAACTTGAGGGCCTGGTTTTAATTGAGGCATCTTACAGCCCAGTATTTATGTCCTTACAGGTTTTAATCAGAAATGTAAAGCTTAGGAGCTGGCCCATTTTTGGTTCAGAACCCGGGTTGCGCTTTCTTATTCATGGCTAAATGTAGCCACCAATAAGCAAGCACTATCCAGGGTGCAGAACCTAAAATGTGCCAGCTTCTAAGATTTACATTCCTTCTTTTTAAATAAAGATAGCAAGAGAACGAAGAAAAATTGATAATATGAGTAAATTAGAAAGTTGCTTAAAATTGCCGGCTCTATCTGAATCATGAAAGAAAAAATTGGTTTTAGTGTCCCTTTAAGGTCAAAATAGATTCAGCAATAACTACAGTGGAGATATCGATACTTTGATGTTTGTGTTGAAAGAACGCAGATAGTGAGCGCTACAACAGATAAATAATCAATCTAACCGTCCAGCTCACACTGTGCTAAAATTCTTAATGTTGACAGTGTGTATCACAATGGTGGCTAAAGATAAGTCTGTAATGTAACTGTCCAACACACTGTATTTGTCAGAATAAAAGCTTGAGTCGTCTATGCATTTCGGCTGTTGTGACAGCCTTTAGGAAATGTTAATGTGATATAGACAAGATGTTGCAAAAAAGTGTTAAATCATTATTTGAAATTATTATTATGAAAAGTATTTTTGAAGGGTCAATTTAGTTTTTGACTTTCATGTCTTTTTAAATAGTTTTACTGTAGTTATGGTGTTGCTAGGTAACTACAGAGGTTAGCAACATAGCTCAGGAACAAACATTAAAATGACATGTTTCTCAATTTTTTTTTCTATCTTGCATATTGAAGAGCAAAAGTTAATTGTGCTAAAAATATTTTTGCATGGAAAAAAAGCTTTCTACATTTAAAGATAAACTAACAGGAAATGTGTTATTATGGGACTGAACTACTCACAGGGTGATAGGAGCAACTCCCACAAAAAAAGATTTAATCAGAAACATCCATTTAAAAAATAGAAAACACTCGGCTAGATTACGAGTTTTGCGTTATGAGTAAAAAAGCAGCGTTATGGGTTATAATGCTGCTTTTTCACTACCGCTGCTATTACGAGTCTTGTAGGTACAGCTGTACCCCACACTTTTTTGGCCTTAACGCAAATTAACTTACTCAATTTGCGTAAAGTCTTTTTTCAATGGGACTTCCATAGCGACAATATTACAAGCTTTTTCTGGGAGGCCAAAAAGTGAGCGGTACAGCCTATCCTGCAAGATTCGTGACGCAATCTAAAGTCAGTAGTTATGAGTTTAACACTACAAAGCTGTAGCATAAAGCGCATAACTTAATTGCTCAAAAGTACACTAACACCCATAAACTACCTATTAACCCCTAAACCGAGGCCCTCCTGCATCGCAAACACTAAAATAAAATGCTCCAGACATCGGCGCCACTATAATAAACATATTAAACCCTAAACCACCGCCCTCCTGCCTCGCAAACACTAGTTAAATATTATTAACCCTTAATCTGCTGTCCCTAACATCGCCGCCACCTACATTACTGTTATTAACCCCTAATCTGCCGCCCCCAACGTCGCCGCCACTATGCTAAAGTTATTAACCCCTAAACCTAAGTCTAACCCTAACCCTAACACCCCTAACTTAAATATAATTAAAAGAAATCTAAATAAAAATTACTATCATTACCTAAATAATTCCTATTTAAAACTAAATACTTACCTATAAAATAAACCCTAAGCTAGCTACAACTAATAGTTACATTGTATCTAGCTTAGGGTTTATTTTTATTTTACAGCTAAGTTTGTATTTATTTTAACTAGGTAGAATAGTTACTAAATAGTTATTAACTATTTACTAACTACCTAGCTAAAATAAATACAAACTTACCTGTAAAAAAAAACCTAACCAGAGTTACACTAGCACCTAACCTTACACTACAATTAAATAAATTACCTAAATTAAATACAATTACCTAAATTACCAAAAAAAAAAAAACACTAAATTATACAAAATAAAAAAAGAAATTATCAGATATTTAAACTAATTACACCTAATCTAATAGCCCTATCAAAATAAAAAAGCCCCATCTAAATTAAAAAAAAAACCCTAGCCTACAATAAACTGCCAATAGCCCTTAAAGGGGCCTTTTGCGGGGCATTGTCCCAAAGAGATCAGCTCTATTACCTGTAAAAAAAATACAAACCCCCCCAACAGTAAAACCCACCACCCACACAACCAACCCCCAAATAAAAAACCAAACTAAAAAAACCTCAGCTCCCCATTGCCCTGAAAAGGGCATTTGGATGGACATTGCCCTTAAAAGGGCATTTAGCTCTTTTTCAATTGCCCAAACCCTAATCTAAAACTAAATCCCACCCAATAAACCCTTAAAAAAACACTAACTCCTGAAGATCCACTTACAGTTCTGAAGAGCCAACATCCATCCTCAACGAAGCCGGGGAAAGTCCTCAGCATAACAGCAAGAAGTCCTCAACGAAGCCAGGAGAAGTCTTCATCCAAGCCGGCAGAAGTGGTCCTCCAGACGGACAGAAGTCTTCATCCAGACGGCATCTTCTATCTTCATCCATCCGGCGTGGAGCTCGTCCATCTTCAAGACATCCGGCACGGAGCATCCTCTTCTTATGACGGTGACTGAAGAATGAAGGTTCCTTTAAGGGACATCATCCAAGATGTTTAAATTTCAATTGGCTGATAGAATTCTATCAGCCAATCGGAATAAAAGGTCAAAAATCCTATTGGCTGATGCAATCAGCCAATAGGATTGTGCTCGCATTCTATTGGCTAATTGGAACAGCCAAGAGAATGCGAGCTCAATCCTATTGTCTGATTGGATCAGCCAATAGGATTGTAGCTCAATCCTATTGGTCCCAGCCGTACACTGAAGGTTCCTTTTAAGGGACGTCATCCAAGATGTTTTCCCTTGAATTTCAGTTGGCTGATAGAATTCTATCAGCCAATCGGAATTAAAGGTGAAACAATCCTATTGGCTGATGCAATCAGCCAATAGGATTGAGCTTGCATTCTATTGGCTGATTGGAACAGCCAATAGAATGCAAGCTCAATCCTATTGGCTGATTGGATCAGCCAATAGGATTGTAGCTCAATCCTATTGACTGATTGCATCAGCCAATAGGATTTTTTCAACCTTTAATTCCGATTGGCTGTAGAATTCTATCAGCCAATCAGAATTCAAGGGACGCCATCTTGGATGACGTCCCTTAAAGGAACCTTCATTTTTCAGTCGCCGTCGTAAGAAGAGGATAACCCCTTTATTACCCATTCCCCAGTTTTGCATAACCAACACTGTTATATTAAAGGGACAGTCAAGTCCCAAAAAAACTTTCATGATTGAAATAGGGCATGTAATTTTAAATAACTTTCCAATTTACTTTTATCACCAATTTTGCTTTGTTCTCTCGGTATTCTTAGTTAAAAGCTAAACCTAGGAGGTTCATATGCTAATTTCTTAGACCTTGTAGGCCGCCTCTAATCTAAATGCATTTTGATAGTTTTCCACCACTAGAGGGCATTAGTTCATGTGTTTCATATAGATAACATTGAGCTCATGCACGTGAATTTACCATGGAGTCAGCTCTGATTGGCTAAAATGCAAGTCTGTCAAAAGAACTGAAATAAGGGGGCAGTCTGCTGAGGCTTAGATACAAGGTAATTACAGAGGTAAAATGTGTATAATTATAACTGTATTGGTTATGCAAAACCTGGGGCATTGGTAATTAAAGGGACAGTCTAGTCAAAATTAAACTTTCATGATTCAGATAGGGCATGTCATTTTAAACAACTTTCCAATTGACTTTTATCATTACATTTGCTTTGTTCCCTTGGTGGTATTTTTTAAAAGCTAAACCTAGCTAGTCTCAAACTGATTTCTAAACCGTTAAAACCCATCTCTTAGCTCAGAGCATTTTGAAAGTTTTTCACAGTTAGACAGTACTAGTTCATGTGTGTCATATAGATAACATTGTGCTCACTCCCGTGGAGTTATTTAGGAGTCTGCACTGATAGGTTAAACTGTATGTCTGTCAAAAGCACTGAGATGAGGGGGCAGTCTGCAGAGGCTTAGATACAAGGTAATCACAGATGTAAAACATATATTAATATAGCTGTGTTGGTTATGCAAAACCGAGGAATGGGTAATAAAGGGATTATCTATCTTTTTAAACAATAAAAATTCTGGTGTAGACTGTCCCTTTAAGGGATTATCTATCTTTTAAAACAACAAAAATTCTGGTGTTGACTGCCCCTTTAATACACTTTTTTTTGTGATTACCTTGTATCTATGCCTCTGCAAACTGCCCAGTTATTTCAGTTCTTTTGACAGATTTGCATTTTAGCCAATCAGAGCTATGTTATCTATATGACACACATGAACTAATGTTCACTAGTGGTGAAAAACTGTCAAAATGTATTCAGATGCAGAACATTGGAATGTGAAATATTTACAGTAAATACACAGTATAACACTTTATTAAAAATGAATATTGTATAAATATGTTTTTACCTACTTGACGGCAAAAGGCGCTAATGCATTTATATATATGTCTTATGTGTGTATATATGTTTTTATGTGTTTATATGTGTATATATGTATATATGTCTGTGACTACATATATACAGATATAAAAACTATGTTAAAGCCCTTTTGTCTGTCTTTTTTCTAATACCTGAGACTTCATATGTTTGAGTCTTTATAACTTTTGTGTGCAATATTTTTTTGAATATTTTTTTATTAGATCATGTTATTATGAGTGTACTTTATAATGTATTTTTGATGTGTTTTGTGACACTTTTTAGTTTCAAGAAACAGTTAACCAGAGCTCTGAAGTCACGGTAATCATTCTTGTGTAAATCGTGATTGCGTTTACTTTCAACTCGTAATACGATCGGTAAGCTTGATGAGCACAAACCCTCGCAATATACCCCTTATCACTCTGGTGCAAACGTTTGTGCTTCACTAGTTATCTAGCCCATTATGCGCTAAAAAAAATATTTTCTTTCAAATTGGAATGATTTTTATTCAATTTGTTTGTTCCTTGACTCTATAGGATTAGCTGCCAACCTCTGAAGGAAAGAAGGTGCAAAACTAGTGAAATTCTGTGAGACAATATATTGGTGATAATTATAGAATAGTGCTTACACTTTAAAGAGCTAGACCAGGGGTCAGCAACCTTGGGCTCCCAGATGTTTTGAAACTACATTTCCCATTATGCGGAGACACTCTTTAGGCTGTCTGAGCATCATGGGAAATGTAGTTCCAAAACATCTGGGAGCCCAAGGTTGCTGACCCCTGAGCTAGACTTACGCTATATAAAGGCACAATGCTATCCTTATCCTGATTATAAAGCACACTAGATCCAATACAAGTAAACTTATTAAAGTAAGCAGTTTGGACTAGTACATTACAATACTGTTTTGAACATTTTTGTCATTTATTGGGCGGAACTTTGTTGTACAATACTAATTTTTCCTGTGTTACACACTAAAGATGCAGAGTGAGATTCAGTGCTATTTCATTTGTGGAAAGCATTGGTGGTGTGCTGTAATGGCAAGGGTAACATTGTGTCAGTAATAAGTTATTAATATCTCTTTGTTAGTTTATATAAGGTATCAGTATATAAAATGTACTGTTTGAAAATAATTGTTTTGGCAATGACACATAATTAGGATGGTGTGAGCTGGAATCTGCATGCTGATCAAACAAATGGCAATAGAGATATGCACAAATCACAAAATCTGTGTTAATTGGCCAAGAACAAAATTGAAGCTTAAAGGGCATGTAATAGACACTACTATAAAGAAGAATATGCACAGATACTGATCTAACAATCCAGTATAAAACATTTTAAAAATGTTGAAGTTCCTAGTCTGAAACTGTTGATGAGGAGGTTAGGCTGGGACACCCACTGAAAGGGTCTGGGAAAGAGCAAACATTCTTCCCTCCCCTAACTTTACATTGTTACAAAAACACTCCAAGATGGGCTATATAACTGGATCATCTACAAAACATGTATGCAAATAAAAACTAGTGTACAATGTCCCTTTAATGAGACGTGAAACCCCCAAAACATTATATTTATTATTACGCATGGAGGCTAGTCCCCTATAAAAACTCATTCACAAAGACACAATCTTGCTTAAGGGTCTCTTAGGAAGATACAGTGTTGCAAGACAGCAGGTTCGTGATTTACAGTTTAAGTAATGTTAACATCCAGTAAAATAAGATATAATAAGTCCTTTGCATGGAAACTCATTATCGCTATTTTGTTTTCAGTTGACGCCAAAATGCTAATGTAGAGCATAATTGTGCTTGGAACGTCTTAAGGGTTATGCTGCCTTACTGAAATGTGAAGCTTGTGTAGAAAGTAAGTGTGCAACATTGCTGCCAATGTTGGGATGGAGATTGCTTACCTTATAAAATGCATGGATAACTTGATTACTCCCTCTTTTGTTCCTGGCTGACCAAGAGAAGTTTTCTGATGGAGTTTACTAGGAGTTAATCTGTCCCTCCAAATCGGTTGCGGGAGGCCTCTCCAGTAGCATGGGGAGTATCTGCAAAGGGGAGAGAGGTCAGGTCTGGCACTGAGGAGGAGGTTTTCCCTCCCTGTCAGCAGAATGTTTTATGTCCCTCAGGCCTGTCCTCTACCCCCGTTTTTCCCTTAACACAAGATAAAGGACCTTTTTGATACTGGGGTACTGGATAACTTAGGGGATGAGGAATGTGAGGAGGCAGTGTTGGATGGCTCTGTCAGCCTCACGGTGGTCAGGGATAGTGTTGAGGTGGGTAGCAGGGTCGAGCAGGCCGGAGGGCCAAGTCGTGGGCCTGAGAGCAGTGTGGTGGGTAGTGGGCCTTCTGGCCTTATTGGTAGTAGTTTTTTACCTGTTGGCCTAGTGGCCCACCCCCCTCCAACTCCCCCTCTTTTCATTTTGGCAGTGGTGTAACCACCCCCCTTGTACCCAAAAGCGGTCAGGGTGTGACGGCGGTGGGGAATGTGGTGCAGTCCGGTGGGCAAATCCTTAGTGCGCCGGGCGTTGGGTCATCACATGTGAGCTTCCATCCTGGCTGAGGCCTTTGGTGGTGTCGGCAGTTGAACACATGGACTTCTGGTCTGCGGGTCATGGTTATGACTTCACTTAAGGAGCACATGGTCGCAGTCAGGGTAGAGCAGGAGCATGGTGATCGGGTCCAGATGGCACTGGTGAGTCAGGAGGCCAGAGCTCCAGGGTGGGGGCCCAAACAAGCAGACTGGTGGTGGTAGAAGGGGGACTTTTCCACAGGATATGTGGTATGGGGCTGGTGCGGCAGTTGAGTGCCATGGAAAATCCAGGCCTAACTTGGGGTTCTCATGGGAGTGGCTCTCAAGGGGGTGCTGATGGTGTGGGATTTGTATGGGGGACCGGGTCTGGTAGACAATCAGATGGGTCAAGTAGCAAAAAAGATTTGTTCCAGCTGGAACAAATCTTTTTTGCTACTTGAAGTATTTGCAGGATAAGGCAGATCCTGGGTTCCGTGCCCCACAAGCCACATATCTGTTGGTGCTGTTTTCCACACTTTGCTTTGAGACAATCAGATGGGGCCAGTGCAAAGGGGAGTAAGTGGTGTGATAGGCATGAGCCTCTTAGCAGAGGACAGCAGTTAGCAATGGGGGAAATTTTTTGGCTTGCATCTTTGTCGGCTCAGGGATCTGGAGTCAGTGTAGGGCAGGTTGCTCAGGCCACATATAGTAGTGTGGTTGGGGCAGATCTGATGAGGAATACAGGATATAGTCAGGAAGCAGTTACATATGGTCAACGTGGCATGATTACGCCTCAAGTGAATAGGGATCCTTCCATGAGTGTGACTGGGAGTTTGAGTGGTCAATTTCAGGCTCCTGGAGTGGGAGTGGACAGGGTGCAGTTGGTGGGTGGGCCTATAAGGGGCAGGGTCGTTTGGCCACCATCTTGAGGTTCCTGGTACTCCCGGCTCTGTTTTGTCTTTTTCAGGAAGGGATCAGGAGTAGCAGTGGTATTGCGGTGGTGCAGGGGCACGTTCCAGGGTCATTGGATTCAACCATATCGGGAGCGCAAGCAGCAGGGCAGCAGGATGGAGCAGGAACGGTGGGTTCATCTAGTGGCTCAGAGAGTGATGACTCTTTTGGGCCAGAGTCTAAACCACAGAAACGTGTACTAAAATACTTACGTAAGCTAGTAGGCAGGAGTCAAGGCTGGGGTTAGGAGGAAGCGGAGGCTTTGAGACCGGGGCAATTAGGGCAATCCCAGCGATAGCAAGCTAGGAACTGAGTGAGAGTTTGCCAGGTTTAGTCCAAGGAGCTGTCAGTTCTGGGGTAGTGGATAGAAAGGTGGCTATGCATGGTGATTCATATCCTTGCAGCATCCACTCCTTGCATTCACACCTGAAGAGTAAGATAGAAAATTAGAGTGGGAAAATATGTAAATATTTTTTAATTATCAGTGGAGGCTCATAGGGCAAAAGAGCGAGAGAGGATGGCACTGGTCCTAAGAAGGTCAAACGACCTGAAACTATGGACGAGTGGCATGGTTGTTTTCGGGTCCTGGCTTCCTCTCATAGAGGCCAAGTCAGAACAAAGGCTGCAGGTATTGAAGTTAGTATATGGAGACTTATAAAGTAGGGGAATGGAGAACTTATGACGTAGACTTTAGACGAAGATGGAAGGGAATCTGTTGTTGTCATTTGGTTCTACTGACGTGCACCTGTGGCAATACTTGGGGGCTGAGAGTTTGCCATCTTCCTCTCAGGGAGGGAAAATGGGTTTGATCAAACAACCGGGAGGGGTGAAGCTGAAAGGAAGGGAATGCTGGAAGTACAATGACGACAAGTGTGACAAAGGGGTTAACTGCTCCTTTTCATCACTCCTGTTTTTACTGCGGGGCCTCACACCCTGGAGCAGAATGCTCATGGAGGAAAGAAAGTATGGGTGAGGTGGTAGGAGCTTAACAGAGGCAGAATCTGAAGTCAGCTTATGAGCACCCTTGGTTAGTCAGGGAAAAGTTGGAGAAGGAGTTAACATTTTGGCGTATAACGGGTCCTTTTCAGGGGCCGTCTCTGGAGGGATTGGTGGTTTCCCCACTAGGTTTTGTTCCAAAGAAGGAGGCTGGAAAGTTCCGGTTGACCCAGCATTTGTCCTACCCTAAGGGTAAATCAGTGAATGATGCTTTTAATCCGGAGGTTATTTCCGTTCACTATCAGTCTCTTGATCAGACAACAGCTTTGGTACAACAAGCAGGGGTGGGAGCCCTAATGGCTAAGCTGGACATTGAGTCAGCCTTACATTTGTTACCAATTCATCTGGCATCCTTTTGGTTGATGGGGTGGAATGGGAAGTCTTCTTGTTGGGTAAGGGTGTGTCTATAACAGCTAGTTCCCAAGCATTGTTATTGGAGTGGATGGTGCATTTGAAGGAGAATGGATGTAAAAAGGGGACAGTGAAGGGGCGATTAGAAACCGTTGCATTCTTCTGTAAATTGCAGGGTTTTCCGGATTATACGGGTAAATTTCTAGATCGGCAGGTGATTAAAGGTTGGGGCAGAGTTGAGGTGTTTTCAGTTGACAGGCAGGAGCCAATTACAGTTCAAAGATTAGGGGTTTTGTTGGCAGTGCTGCCAAGTGTTTGCGCGGATGACTACGAGGTTTGCTTTTTTCGAGCGGCATTTGCATTATCATTTTTTGGAGATCTTAGGGTAGGAGAACTGGTGGCACAGTCTAGGGTATCCGTGGGGTCCGGAATGCAGGTTCAGCATATCAGGTTTGATTTGAATGCATTGTTGTTGTACATCCCTAGATCTAAGACAGGGGTGTGGTTATCGATGCAGGAGCAATCAAGCCAGGAGTGTTGTCCAATGAAACTGGTCTCAGATTACTTTAACAGGCGACAAGGGGCTTTGGTGCAATTTGTCGTTCATACTGACGGTTCCAATTTGTCAACATTATAGTTCAGGAAAGAACTAAATTGGTCTGCCCTGAAAGCTGGGCTTAACCCTGATGTTATTGCCCGCCACTCTTTTCGTATTGGGCCAGCAACTAGCGCAGCAGCTGCTAGCTTGTCTGAGCAAGGGATGCAGCGATTAGGTAGATGGAGTTCTATGAGATATAAGCTATATATCAGGCTGTTGGGTAGCCAAACTAATTAGTTATTTGCCAAATGTTAGATAAATTTAGCTAAGTTGTTATTTAGTTTTCTTCTGTTTTTAGGTGTAAGGAACCCTCCGGTTAAAGCGTGGATAGTAGGTCATTCATATGTCCACTGGGTGGCCTTACACACCTTGAAACATCAGGGCGGTCAGCAGCTAGGAATTTGACTAGATGCGGTTTCCATTAGGTGGCTGGGGTGGAGGGGAATGCTCTGGAGAGAGCTGCGGGCTGCCTTGTAAAAGTGTTTCATCATTGGGGCAGGCCTTCACTGATTGTATTACATTTGGGTGGCAATGATGTTGGGGCTGTCCCTGTGCTTGAGCTAGCATCCATTATCCAGTCTGATGTGCATTGGGTGAAAGCACGCTTCCCAGGTGTGAGAGTTGCATGGTCCAATATGATTGCTCGGCTGCAGTGGAGAAATGTACGTGTGCATAGGTCAGCCTATAGGATCAGGAAGAAGCTAAATTGGGATGTTGGAAGGTTGATTGTAGAGGAAGGCGGGTTTGTAATCAGGCACAAAAATATAATAAGTGATTGCAAGCGCCTTTATAGACATGATGGCGTGCAACTGGCAGAGGAAGTATTGGATTTGTTTTTAAACAAATTGAGGTAGGCGTTAAGACGTTATGTCCTCTAGGTGGTTATATATATATATATATTTGGTGTCGGCAAGAGCTCCATAAAAATGATAAAGGAATTAATCTCTTGTGGCCGAGTAATGGCATAAAAAAAATTCTGCCTTCCGTAAGGGTGTGGTCAAGCTAATGGGAGGGACATGATGTTGCAAGTCTCAGCTTGTAGCGCCTCTCCCCGCGGGCCTGCTGACCTATAAATCCTTATCTGATGATGCCAACTCACTTTAAAGGCAATGTTCAGCAGGAGCATTGCAGTCGCACGATTGATAGCCATTTGACATCTAAAATACTTGTTGTAGCTATTATGTTAATTATATGTTAGGAACTCAGATGCTGCCACCTAGTGTTTAAGCTTTAAGAAAGTTTAGAAATTTTTAGTGCCTGGTTATTTAACAAACTTGGCCTTGTTCCATGGTCTTATACTTCCAAAAGTTGTCCGTGTAATAGTTAATAGTGATTTAACCCTTATGCTAGTGTAGCGCATAATTGTGCTTGGTGGCTTTAGTACATTGGTGGGAGCACGCCTAATCACGCTAGCTGTTTGTAAGACCAAAGCACTAAATCTTAGCTTCCCCTTGGTGATGTTTGTTGCTGCTTCTCACATCAAAAGGGCCCTTAAGGTTTGAAGCTGGGAGAAGTAAGGTGTGTTGCCAACTGGCATGGCGGGGTCACCGCCTAATCATTTTTCTGGCTGCCATAAGGGTGTGGTCGAGCTAATAGGGGGGGGGGGGCATGATGTTGCAAGTCGCAGCTTGTAGAGACTCTCCCTATAAATCCCTATCAGGTGATGCCAAATCACTTGAAAGGTAATTCTCAGCAGGAGTGTTGCAGTCGCTTGAATGATGGCCGTTTGACCTCTAAAATGATTGTTGTAGCTATTATGTTAATTATATGTTAGGACCTCAATTGCCACCACCTAGTATTTAAGCTTTAAGAAAGGTTAGAAATTTTTGGTGCCTGGTTATTTAATAAACGCAACCTAGTTCCATGGTCTTATACTTCCAAAAGTTGTGTGTTTATTGGGGTAAGGTGTGAAGAGAGGTAATGGCGATTTAACCCTTATGAAAACTGTGGTGTATACTGTTGTTAGTTATAGATGATACACTTCTTTTGGCTATTATATAGACAACAGAGCTGTAAAATCAGGAACAGAGACACATACACTAAACATCACAGTGGTGATGAGGTTGTAGCACAGAGCAGACACGGCATGTATTGGTATTGTGAGGGACTTTGATCCAGATTCTGATGCTTGGAAATCCTAGGTTGAAAGACTTGAACAATATCTCACAGCAAATGATCTACCTGACAACAAGCATGTTTAATATATAAATCCATTTTGTCTCCTTTTGTAACAGGCACTTGTTCTGATCTCCTCCTTACCCAGGGGTAATTCCTCTGTCAATGCCAATTATTTTTATACAATCGGGTTTACCATTATGTACGGCCCCAAAATGCTTGCAACACTAGTATCTCTTGAGTATGTGATATCGTCTCTATGCTCCCGTATCTGATCTTATATCTGTTTCTTAGTTTTCCCAACATAGAATTTCGGACCGGAGCAATAGAGTCGATACACAACCCCAAATGTGTCACAATATATAAAATGTCTAATTTAAAAAATTCTACTTCCTGTTGTGAATTATTTTGTTCTAACCGTATTTATTTCTATTATCAACTTTGATTCATTCTCTTTGTATCATTGGTTGAAGAAGCATAAATGCAATACTAGAAGTTAGCTGAACACATCAGGTGAACCAAATATAAGAGGAATTAATGTGTAGCCACCAATCAGCAGCAAGCTTCTTGCAGTGCAGGCAGTGTAGTTATGCTTTTTAACAAAGGATGCAAATTAGATAAGAGAAGTAAATTAAAAAGTTATTTAACTTTGCAGCTGTCTCTTAATCATGAAAGATTAATTTGAACTTTACAATCAATTTATTTAAACAATTATTATTATTATTATTTATTTTTTTAAAGTTGTTTTTGCCTTTTAGAATGAATGTGAAATTTTAACTAAGTGTAGATTTGCAATCATTATAAGAATTTCATATATCTGCTCTTAGGTAGCAATCACATTGAAAATGATAAAACGTTCTTTATTAATCTTTTCTTCTCCATAACAGGAGTCTGGCAAGACAAACTACTTTCTATTAGCAATGTTTGTCCAAAACCTTGTGTCCTGAAATGACTTCATAACTGAATAATTTATATATATTTGCTTGAGTAGCAATATACATACACAATCTTATAATATGTTTTTTATACCCTTAACTCTCGGTTATATAGCAATATTTTAGTGCCCTCTTTGGTGCCGAGGGGGTTAACATAGAATACTATGCATTTAATATACTGTGAAAATATTCATTATGATTCAACTACATTTTAATGAGAATAAAATTATATGTTTTCTGTTCATAATTCGCTGCCATTCAGTATGTTATTAAGTGTTTTCTAACTGTAGCAAGAAAAACACAAATCAAATTTAATTTGGCTATTTAATTTAGCTGTAATTAAAAATCTTGAACATAAAATGTAACTCTTAGTAAAACAATATTTTTTTTGTCTCAGTATAAACTACTTCAAACACTTTTAAGGAATATTTTACAAAGAGAGTAATAGCTTAAAACTTTATTAAATATTATGTTCTTATTTAGGAATATAGTTTATTACAGCTGAATAATTCACCAATATAGGGCTAGCGGTAAGACTGTAATATAACAAATCTTTCATTAGGTGTATAATAAAAAAAATTGCAATATATTAATAATTTTCTGTAATTTACTACTAAGAATTATGCTTTTTTCAGTTCCAAATTTGGAAGTGCACACTAAAGTCTTCATAAGCCTAACATTGCCTCATATCTGTTCTTAAATTTATACAGCAGAGATGTTAAGATAAGAAAAAGCACAACAATGGATAACAAAATTACAGCAACAAGCCTTGTCTATTCCAATAACAAGTGGCTCCTTTATATAAGGCAAGCGGTGAATGGAGTTTGGTTATTGAAAAACAGTTGCAGCAACACAAGATGGTTATAACTATTGTTACGAAGATAAAAATAGCTTGTTTCTGAATGTGTTTCCCGTTAAGTTGAGTAGGTGATAAGTCACACTTGCTGTGAATTAAACTTCTATTGCTTCAGTGAAAAAGGGCACTTGTAATATTGTAACTTTGGTTTAGCATATGTACAAATGAAAAAAAAATGATAATGTTGAAGAAGCAGCAATGAAATACTGGGAGCTAGCTGAACATACCAGTAAGCCAATTCCAAGGCACATATTTATGCAGCCACCAATTCACAGCTAGCTCCCAGCTCATGAGCCTATCTAGGTATGCTTTTCAGCAAACGATACCAAGAGAACTAAGCACATTAGATAATACATGTAAATTTGTTTAAAATTGTATCCTCTTTCTGAATCATGAAAGAAAACAATTGGGGTTTATGTCCCTTTAAACATCAACTCTCAATCTTAAGAGCTTTGCTTATAATACACATTGTACAATACTGTCTATATATAATTTCTCATCCAACTATTTGAAAGGACCATTTAACACAATGGAATTGAATTATCAGCCAGTGCATAATAAAAATACAATATAATAGCACTTACTCTAAATTGCAAATGAATAGATTTTTTTTTTAACAGATTTCAACATTTCGTCCTATTTCCCCAAACCTCTATAGTATGACAGTCAGTAGCCAATCACAGACTCATATAGGTTTACATTGCAAACTCTTGCATGTGCTCAGTAAAAGCTGGTGTTTCAGAATGTGTGCGCATATATAAAGATTGTTTATTGTTAGTAAATCATGAAAGATTAATTTTGACTTTACTGTCCCTTTAACAGTTTATCATTGCGCCCCCCAGGTACATTTGCAATACGTTAGGGGTGCCAAACAAATTTCAAAAGTTGGCAACAGACTCCTAGAACAAAAAATCTAGTCTAAAAAAACTAATGTTCTATTAGATATCAAACAATGATGTCAAGCGGCATGTGACAGGTGTAGCATGTCTTGTAGATCTATGAACACCAGCAGAAACGTCATGTAAAATAAAGAATAGCTTTCTGTTTGAGTGTTCCACTTGAAGGTATTGCAAATGTCATCCACAGATTAGCACATCGCTCAGTTATTTATAAAGTAATTTACTAGGAATAAATTCATTGTCAGATGTCTCATTATACCAGCATGTCATAGATATAATCTTTTTATTTTTTATTACATATCATTTTTAAATGAAAGAGCATTTATCCATCACCCTCTACCGGAGTACTGGAGGGTTTTTACAACCCCAAAAATGAATTATAAGCCATTAACAAGATATATTTTGCTGAGATTTCTTCTATATGCAGAATGAATCTACTAACATCTTATCACTATTTTAGCCTATTTTTATTTTCCTCCACATCTATAACCATCAATTCATCACTCAATTTGCTTAAAGCTTTCTTTATTTGTCTTCCTCCCTCTTCTTCCTCATCTCTTTTTTTTGCCGTATCCCGCAAATACATGCAATGAGGCACGTGACCACACCAAGCATCTGCATATACTACAGCACAAACCAGCTCTTCCTTCTTTCATCAGGGAAAGCATTTGAAACATATTGTTTTCAATAGTTTCAATCACACAACCTTTGCCTGTTTAAATTAAATTCAGTTGTACTCATTGTTAGTGCAACCTCAAGTGCTTGCCTTTGTGTACAGCAGATGCATGGATGTTTATTCTATCCAAATATGTTTTCTTTTACTTTTCTTATTTCTCAGCCTTGCCTTATTACTATGCAAAATGGTTAGACAATGGTTGGAGATGCCGCCTCCCGCCTGTGCTCATAATGCTTTAGATTGTAGTACACAAAGAATTGGGGGTGTCAGTAGGCAAAGAATTGGGGGGGTTCATTTCATTCTTGGACCCAGGTTGTGCAATATATCAAGAAGCCCTGTAGAGAGTGCTATGGCTCCAGGCACTCAGTGTTAAAACTCTATGGTAAATTAAGCTACTGACATATAATAGAAGCACAGTTTAGTAAATAGGACAGTTTGAACACAAACTAAGAGTACATCTATCTTTGAAAAAGATACATCCAAATAGCATGTGCAAGTAGAAGTGAGTAAAAGTACAGTTGTTGGTGTTCTTTATTGTCACTCCTCACTATCTGCTGCAGCTAAAGCCCCCTCTACAGGCTACTTGTTTAACATTGCTATGCACAATGCTGCAAGACAGGTCCATGCTTCTGAGCCTACCTCAGTATGCACCATGAAAAGAGACCAAGTTTAAATCAAGCAGACCAATAAATAGAAATATTGTAAATGTGATAAAAGATGTAATTTTCCAAAACATACAAATTTAAGTTTTAATTCCTTTTAAGATTCAGAGGTATGTTTTCTAAATGAGGGGCTAACATATATCAGCAAGGAGCACCAATAAACACATGCAAAACCCTTGTTGTACCCACAGTACAGATGAATAATGAATTTGGGTTTTCATATCCATTTAATAAATAAATAATATTCATTTCATATTACTTTGTACAATGATGAAAGAGATTTGAACATTAAACAAAAAAGAGGTCAGCATATTAGTTAAATTTAAAAAAAAAACAAGTATTTTAATTATGACTAAGGCATCAGCTTCCACAAATAGGTTTATTGCATATCCCTCACCAAAAAACTTTAATTCAATTTTCTATATATTTGGAATCCTTTATTCTTTGTGCACACAGCCCTGCATATCTCTAACATAGATATTATTTAGTTACATAAATTGAATAATATAGCCTGCCTGGAAATATATAGATTTAACCTTACTGCACCAAGTGACCAGATTTACTTGTAATGAGAGGCCCCCTTAGGAATATATAACCGTAATGCATAAAACTCTAACATGATACATCTAGTTTCTGCCATAAATCAATGAGGTCATTCTACATTCATTAACATCTCAGTTATGAAGTCCATTAAATAATTATTTATGCAATGTTTCTGTACTGATTCTGCCAGACAAATATTAACACACTCCATAGGGAACATAAAAAGGCAACCTGTCATACACTTTAGGTATCCTAAGGCTTTACTAAGGGTCCAGGGGTTGTTTCAGGCCACATAATTTGTGATATCATTTTCACTCCACTTAAAGGGACAGTATACTGTAAAATAGTTTTTCCCTTAATGCATTTTCAATGGCTTGTTATACGAGCTGCAGAGTATAAAATGTATTAGTGTATATGAATAAGCTGGTTTAGTGTGTTTAAACCACAACCTATGGAAATGGGTTGAGCTTGCAGGTAATATCATTTCTCATTATGTTATCATTTTGTGTACACATACTTGCTTCCTTATCTTATATTTGTCTGGAAAACCAAAGCTAATGGAAAATTAAAGTTTTATTACTTAACTATCCTGCACCCCACTGGGAGTGTAATTTCTTCTACTGGCTGTGTTTACATAGCTTGTCAATAGCCTAGCCCAGTATAGAAATTCTCAGTATAGGTGAGGAAACCAAAGCCTCAACCAGCTATTTCAAATGCCAAAATAAAGGTAACGCATTTATTTGTAAATAATTTAACACACTCCAGCAGGTAAAATGGATCATTGGGAACAATTTAAAGGGAAGAACATTTTTGGGTAAACTGTCCCTTTAAATGGCCATTGTAGTAAAAAATTACATGCTTTAATCTGTTAGTGTTAATCTGTTAAGACTATTGACCTTAGACTACTGTGTGTTTAAGCCCCATAAATGCATCAAACACATAGTAAAAATGCTGCGCTGGACTCACAGAGCACTGCTGGTCCCAAAGGCAAAAAATGCAGATGATCAAATTAGCAGGTAGTTAGTTGCAGTGTTAGGAGTTTGGTGGGGGGTGGGGGGTTTGTTTTTTTTTAAATATTTTTATTGAGGTCAAAAAGCATTATTAACACAAGTGAAAAACATAAATAAGGTATTCAAGACATATCTGATTTGTAGTGGATGTTAAAAGTCCTCATTTTTCTTCCCCTGATAACAAAATGTAAGGCCACTTTTGGACCTGTGTAGCAATATAGTTCAGAGTCCAAGGGGTTATAATTTAAATTTAAAAGATTGCACGCATAACAAAAGAATTCCAGTATATGTATGGTATACATTCTGATGAAAAATGCAGGCAGAATACAATACAATCATGAGAAACTTATTTGTGTTTGCATAATAACAGACATCTACCCTCATTTTGTACTAGCGTTATTTTCATTCTAACTAAATGCAAACTGCATACTTTGAAAAATTAAATATACATCAAAATAAAATATAATATTGTAAAGGCCATATCTGGACAAAGTACTTTTTTTTTGTTATCTGCGCCTGAAAGACGTGATTTGTGAGTGGATTTGATATTGCATGAGAGAATATATTGTTAAGGATAGGGAGATTTTTGCTATATAGAGACTCCTCACGCATGAAATATAAAGAGGAATAAATATAAGAGAGAGGTAACAAATAAATAAATGTGCTACCACATCGTTAACATGATCCTATATGTTGCATAGAAGATCTATACATGAAGTTAATTATCTGAGTAGTTTTTGTTCAGTTTTTCTGCAAATTAACACAGCTTGATACTCAGGTTGCCTACCCTGGGATCCCCAGGGTTCACTGCAGATTAAGAACAAAAGCTTTAGTGGTACTAGGTGGTGTAATAGACTTATCAGAGTTGGGCATATTCATAGAATGAATCAAACAGTTCTAACTTTAACTTTAACATTAAAAATATGCTCCTGAAACTGAGCTAAACAAAAATAACAGGACGTCTCTCACTGACACTGCAAGTAATAATTATATCGCTACCCCCAGTGTCTCTTCATGAAAGTCTTTCTGGGGCCTATTATCACATGGTTTGCCAGGGATCTGCGATCAGTAGCTGCTAACATAGTAGCTGCTAACATACCAGTTTTCACCCCGGGTTCGTTTACCAGTGAGAGGCCTGACCTGGTTGTGATTTCGCTCTTCCTGGGTATCCCTCTAAGTCCCCAGTTCAGTGTGGTTGGTGCCAGGACAACCCCCTGCCGCCGCTCTCCACCATAGGTGTCCTCCATAGCTTGAGAGCCTGGTCGTGTGGTCGAGGATTTGAACCCTCTTCGAGATGGCATCATAGCTGTGACTGGTAGTTCCAGGGCTGTCTTGATGCGTAAAGGTTCCACTCTGTGTATGTCTGAAGTCGGGTGGGTCTGCTTTGTTCTCTTGATTTAGGTAGGTTGTCGGCGGCATTGGTATTGTCGTCTTGTTTTGTATCCGACTGTTCCGTCGGGTGGTTCACTATATCTTTTTTGGGTGTGAAGTGTTTCATCAAATAGTCGTATGGGGCCCTCTCTATAAGCCTGCGCATGAGGGACGCAAGTTTCACAGGAAAGTCCTCTATGTGTTCCAGACAGTTCTCCTCCTTCATATCCGTCATACTTAAAAGTTGTTTTTTCTCTCTTTCAAGGATCTTGTTGCTTTTAAAATTATGCTAGACAGCAGATCAGGTTATTGTCCAGTCAGGGAGATATATTGAAGAGGTTCAGTAAGTCCAACTATGCAGACGGCACTGATGACCCGGCTCTTCCCGGGGGGAGGTGTATGCCTTGTAGTAGCAGGCCGCCGCCTAAGGCCTATATGTTCCGATCTGGGCCTCCAGTTTCATAAAAACAGCTAAGAAAAGGTATATAGGTCCACAATCAACAGAGCTGTGGAGCTTTGTATAATGTACTCTTTTTCTTGCTGGTAAAAAAGATAATAATCGGCGGATTATTAAGGATCTTGCTGGAGCCTTCAGAAAATGTGTCCTGATCAGAACGCTGCACGGACACGCCCCCCGTTTGGTGTTTTTTTTAGCTAGGTAAAATGATTTGGTCACCTAATAAATAATCAAATAATTTAAAGAATTTATTTAAAATTAAGATCAGCCATTTTTTTGGGGTGCTTTTAATTTATTTTTACATTTCATTTATTATGTAATGTTTAGTGCTGCCCCAGGCATAGGTTTAATTGGAGTAGGTGTTTGATTATATTTTTACATGTAAGTACATACCGAAATATAATTTAAATTTTCATCTTCTATTATTTCTATGGGACACATAATTGAAGCCTTCCCTGGCTTCAAATCTTTAATAGCCTGCTGCACCTCATTTATAGTGATCGCTTGATTCAGGTTATCTCTATCTGTCTCCGATATCGAGGGTAAATGGGCTTTATCTAATAATTTTGTTAGCAGAGTTTCGGTGTGTGAGGAGTGTGTAACATGAGTTCCCTCGTACAAAGTGCTATAATACTGGGCAAAACAGTCCACAATCTCTTGTGGATGAGTGGTTGTAGTACCATCCTGTTTTTGGATCTGGGTTATGGTGGCTAGCCTTGTTTTCTCACGAATTTTGTTTGCCATATATCTATCTGGTTTGTTAGCATAGATATAGTAGTTTGTTTTAAGTCGAAACGCTGCCTTGACTGCTTGGTCATTTTGGATAGCTGCAAGTTTTGTATGTTTATCCTGAAGTTGTGTCAGTATACCTCTAGATTGCGTAAGTTTATGTTGCCTCTCTAGTGTGTCTATCTCTTTTTGGAGATTTAGTTGTTGTGTATTTAATTTTTTGTGAAGGATAGATTTTTCTTTTATGAGTAATCCCCTTAAATAAGTCTTGTGGGCTGCCCATGTTGAGATAGGATTGCTAGTCGTCCCTGTATTAATACCCAATATTTCAGTATATTTTGTTTGATTGTATTTTGGACTATAGGATCTTTCAGGCAAATTGGATCATACGTCCATGACCTCGTCCTATTTGGAACTTGAATGCTGCCCAATTTAAGTTGCACTATGGAGTGGTCTGACCATACACATGAATGAATGGATGAAGCCACAAGAATGGGTTGTAAGAACTGACTAACAAATACATAGTCCAACTTTGTATATGTTTTGTGTGCTGCTGAGAAAAATGTAGTGTCATTTGTGTGTCCATATAGAGTTTTCCAAGAGTCTATCAGTGAATGCGTAGTTAGATGATCTTGTATTACTTTAATCATTCTACATTGTTTATTTTGTTTCTTAGTAAGTGCAGAAAGAAGCTTTCCAGAGTGTAGTGTAAGATCTACGTTAAAATCTCCAGCCAGTATCGTCCTAGTTTGGGACCACCCTGTTAGGAGATGTGTGATTTGTTTAAAAAAGGTGTCTTGTTTGTCGTTAGGGGCGTATATATTACAAAATAAAATATCAGAGTCTTGAATCTGGCTTCTAACGATTAGAAATCTGCCTTCCTTATCATCAATTGTCTCCCTATGTATAAACGGTAGGGAGGAATATATGAGTATGGATACCACACGTTTTTTGGAGTCTGATGTGGAGTGGAAATGGTGTTGGAAATCTCTAGTCCAGTATTTAGGAACCTGTGATTTTAAGAAATGTGTTTCCTGGAGGAAGATCACATTCGCTCGTAAGGATTTGTACTGTGTAATTGCTGTCCTATGCTTGATATCTGAATTCAGACCCCTAACGTTACGTGAGATTAAATTAATGGTCCAAGAATCCATCTATCATGGCGAGTGTGTGTTTACCAGCATAATTAATGCTCTCTGTGAAAATGGCATAATTAGGATCTGGGATTTTATTGTGTTCAGAGCCATTCGGGTATAAACATATTAGTTGAAAATATTTCTTACCATTCACTTTAGGTATCCTCCTTGGTTTCCTTGACACATTATAAAGATCTAAGTAGACATAATAATCCTGTGACCAATTGAACATAATAACTGTATAGTATGAACAATCCCATACTGAACTAATAACATTAACTGAAGAAAGAAAAATACAATAACAAAACATAGAAACAATAATGTGTAAGTCATAGACAACATCTATTAACATTTGGTAAATACACATTAGGGTGGGTGTGCATTATTAAGCTATATGTGTTATAAAATCGCTTCTGTTGTAAAAGTGTTCGACTTAGCTCTAGGCTAATTCTTGGCTGGATGACATCTTTAAAGACAAGCCTGGCTGGATTTAAACGGGCTCACATCAATACCCGTAAGTATAAGTAACAGAGAGGGAAGAAAACGATAATCTTTTCCATGGTCCTGTCTCTTGTTGTTCAGAGTTGACCAGGTTAGACACTTCATATATACACAAAAGTATACTCATCTGCTAGATACCTTTGGCAGTGGGAGTCTGTCCATGTAAAGATCCTCCAGTTCTGAGTTATCCCATTTTGATCTTTCCCAGGGCAAAGTTCCCTGTCTGGCGTTTTTAAGTTAATAGGACTTCAGGTTTTCTTTTCTTTGCCACTGTAGACCATCTCCCTGTGGGGGAGATCGCTTGTTGGGAGGATCAATGTAGTTTTTTGTTTTCCTGGGGTAAAGACGGTTAATCTGGGCAGTCGAGTCTCAGAAATTTGCATATCTCTGGAATCTCCGCTGGATCTTTAAATGATATGGATTTTCCTTCGTGTTGAAAGGTGAGAGAAAACGGAAATCCCCATCTGTAGGGTATCTGATTCTTATGCAGAAGTTGAGTGAGAGGGCACAGGGTACTGCGTCTTTGAAGTGCTCTAAGGCACAAATCTTGGAAGAACTGGACAACCGAGCCTTTAAATTTAAAAGTAGGGTTTTTCCTTGCTGCTGTCAATATCTCTTCTTTTTCTCGATAACGCAGCATCTTTATTATTATGTCTCTCGGTGGATCTCATTTTTTGGGTTTTGCCCTTAAGGGTCTGTGTGCCCTTTCCATTTCAAATTTACCTTCTTCCCTGTTATCTGTGATAGCTTGGAACGGTTGCAGAAGGAAATCACGCAGTTCCAGTGGCGTTACTGACTCAGGAATTCCTTTTAATCTTAGATTGCATCGGCGGCTTCGGTTCTCCAAATCCTCCATTTTATCATGAATTTCCTCTATATCTTGTTGTTGGGAGGACATATGTTGGGAGAGTATATATTTCTTCGGTTATAGTCTCTTCTTTATCTTCCAGCGATTCAACTCTGGTTCCTAGGTCTAAGATGTCCTGTTTAATCTCTGCTAGACTGCTGGTAACCGTGGTCTGCAAAGTATCCATCTTCTCCCACATCTTGTCAAAGATCGTGTTGATATCTTGCTTAGACACAAGACTTTTAAGATCTGTTTTTTTGCTGGAATCAGATCCGTAGTAGTATTTTTAGAATCTGTGTCTGAATCCATTTCCTCCTCAGGTAGCGGTGTTTCTGTTCCCTTACCATTATGTCCTTTGGAGGATTTGAAAAAGGGGTGCTGTGTAGATCATTTTGTTCCAGAACCCGTTTTGTTCTGTTTTCTGACAGACATGTTTATGCCTTGAACTAAAAGATGTTATCCGTATATAGTGATCTCCAGTAAGCAAGCCCCTTCCAATAGGCATATATAGATGAAGATTAGCGTCACCAATCAGTATATCTTTAGTGCCTTGTTTTCACTATCCCTTTTTGCTGCTGTTAATATTAGTTTCCAGCCTCAGAAAGTAAAAGACAAGTAACAGTGTGTGAGCCCAGAACAGTTATAAGAGTTGTAATTAACACCCCTACTGCAGCACGAATATATTGTGTCCTGTAAATCCCCAGTACTCACATTGCTTAAATATAGCCCTTCAGTTATATCATTTCTGTATCATATTATTGTCCAGCTCACAGCTTCCACAAAAAGTGTTTACTTTAATGGCATAGTAAATTTCCCCCTTTCTGGATCGTTTTTATATTAGCCGCTGCATAGTTTCACTGTTTCCTTTTGAGCTACATTTATTAGGACTTAGAAAGATCCCTTATTCCCCTCTTCCATCCGCCCAGCTACCTTGGTTCTCCTGATAGGGCCTTATTAAGCATAATTTATTACTCTCTCTGATTTATATTTGTTTACAGTCTCCCTCTGAAGCGTGATATTTATTTCATCCTATGTTGCATCGGAGTTGTGTGAAAATGGCGGTTCGTAGCATTATATGGCCCCTCCTTCTTTCTCTCCGGCTGCCCGGTACATACTGTGTAATCACAAGGTTGCTTTTAATTTCTTACCGGCGCCGGGTTCAAGTGCGGCGTGTGGTCATGGGAATCTCCCCTCTGCTTCTCCAGCATGGGGAGAAATCACACGGAAACATCTTTTTTTCTGAGTATTATATTATAATATCTGTATCTCTCCTTCACATCCAGAACTCTGTTCTGATTATTTCAACAGCCAATAGGATTTCATTAGCTCTCATCCTATTGGTTGATTTGAATTTTTCAGCCAATAGGAATGCAAGCTACCGCAAATATAAAACGGGTACTTTGCATTCAAGCTTCAGTGTGCTGCAGTGACCGCATGAAGAGGATCCTCCACGCTTGATGGCTCCGTGGCCACCGGTCCTGTTCCGTGACCACCTTCGCCCTGGATGAAGATAGAAGAGGTCCCCGCGCTGGATGAAGATGTCGCTGCCTGGAAGAAGACCTTCACCACCTGGAAGAAGACCTTCTCTGCCGAACTTCAGAAATGGTGAGTACCTATTTGGGGGATAGACTATTTGGGCTGCAAAAGAGCTGATTGGCCTTTTAAGGGCAATGCCTATACAAATGAGGCAATGGGTAGCTTAGGTTTTTTTAGTGTTAGGTTTTTTTTATTTTGGGGGTTTGGTGGGTGGGGGGGTTACTGTTAGGGGGGAATTAGTATTTTTTAGGTAAAAGAGATGTTTAACTTTGGGCAATGCCCTACAAAAGGCCCTTTTTAGGGATATTGGTAGCTTAGTGTTAGATTAGGGGGTGCTTATTTTGGGGGGTACTTTTTATTTTTATAGGAGTATTAGATTAGGTTTAATTTTTTATTTTTGATAATTTGGTTTATTTTTTTCTGTAAATTTTAGACTTTTTTATTTTTTGGAATTTTAGATTTATTTATTTTAATTTAATCTTAGGTTGTTTTTTTAAACAATGTTAGGATTTTTTATTTTAATTTTAACTTAGTATTTTTTATTTTATGTTCTTGGGGTTAATTTAGGGGGTGTTAGATTAGGGGGCTTAGTGATTAATTAGCCATTTGCGTTGCGGAGTGATCGCGGTTTAGGGGTTAATAGTTTCATTAGGTTTATTGCGTTGTGGGGATGGCGGTTTAGGGGTTAATAGGTTTATTTTATTAGTAGCGATGTGGGGGGCGGAAGTTTAGGGTTACTAGGTTTATTATAGTAGTAGCAATGTTGGGGGCTGGCGGTTTAGGGGTTAATAGGTTTATTATATTAGTAGCGATTTGGCGGGCCTGTGGTTTAGGGTTTAATAGGTTTATTATAGTAGTAGTGATGTGGGGGGGGCGGCGGTTTCGGGGGTTAATAGGTAGTTTATAGGTGTTAGTGTACTTTGTAACATTTTAGTTATGGGTTTTGTGAAACATTTTTGTTTGGCAAAATCCATAACCACTGGTCTCAGATGGCAAAATGGATCGCAGCGGTATAAACTATAATGCTAGCATAATAGCCGGACCGCACAACCTATAATACGGGCGCAATGAAAGTCCCACACTCAAAATAATTTTTTTTTAGTGCGGAATGGAGAGTTGTGTAAAGGCTAAAATGCTAGAGGTACAGCTGTACCGCCAAGACTTGTGATACGGATGACCTGCATATTCCACGCGCAATGGCCAATTTTTCAGCGGTATAGCCGTACCATACAACTTGTAATTTTGCTGTTTATTAGCAACCTGTAATACAGGCGCAATGAAAATCCTGCATTCGAAAGTAATTTTTTGAGTGCGGAATGGAAAGTTGCGAAAAGGCTAAAATGCTAGCGGTATAGCTGTACCACCGCGACTTGTAATACGGGAGACCTGCATATTCCAAGCGCAATGGACAATTTTTCAGCGGTATAGCCGTACCACAAATTGTAATTTTGCTGTTTATTAGCATTGTTATAACTCACAACTTATATATAAAAAAAATATATTGTCAGATGAAAAATGGCTGCTTTTCCTGGAATCTCATTCATATTGTCAGAGAGGCTTCAAACTCTTCTCTGTTCATGAGTGTAGCCAATAAACACCAGCTACCTCCAATCAGAATAATAACTTTGTCTGGTAAGAACACAAGCTCATGTTTGTCATTCTTAATGAAATTCAAAGGGAAATAAAATTTAAAAAAATATATTTTTTGATTCAGATTTGCTCCGTCTGAATCACAAAACACCTTTTCAAAAAAAGTTTCTAATTTACTTCTATTATCAAATTTTCTTTGCTCCCATGATATTCTGTGTTGAATAGATACCTAGGTAGTTGTCTGGAGAACTACATGGCAGGAAATATTCCAAATACAGTGTAATTTACTACAACAAGACTTACGCCAAATTCACATCAGTGTTGAACCAATGTTCCTTTGGCCTTTGTGGAATCTATATTATTTTAAAAGCTTCACTTGTTAGTCATCTGCAGAAATTCTACGACTTAATAAAAAAAAAAAAAAAAACAATTCACAAACACTGCCTTATTTTTTTGAAGCTTTGATCATGAGTTACAGTTAACAAATCTGCCCCTTTGAAGCTTGTCAGAGGCTTGTGTGCTGACACGTACCGAGAGCAAAGAGTTCTTAGTAGGATGAATACAGAAATAACTTTACTCTGCTGACAGCATGTGTGAAGTTAAATTGTTACACATATTGTGAAACACCGTATTTTTAACTATTGAAAGAAAGTTTATAATAAATCAAATCGTTGTGGTTTTCTGAGTTACATTAGTGTTTTTTGTTTTTTTTAAGGAACATGACGGAGTCCTCTTCTGTAGCTGACACCTGGTATACTGAAAAGTCACCAGTAATATCACAATGAATATGTATAAGCAATAAGATATGAATTGAGCTTTCCTATTGAGAACAATAGCAACGTTTTTGTACTATTTGGCTGTAAAGAATGGGATCCCGCAGAACAGGGAAAATTAACAGCCATTTTTTTATTCAATAACCCATTTTATTAGTCTTGTTTCTAGATCAAAACCTCCCAAAATTAAAAAAAAAACAATTTTTACAGTAAACAAAGTTAGAAAAAAAAAGTATAATGAACTATTTTAGAGCATAATGCATATAAATAACATGGCATACACACATGTACTGTTAACCCATAATGCCCCCCAGCTCTAATATCTAGATATATCATTTATAAATTTTGTTTTTCTTTTGGAAGTGAAAAGTCTAATTTCCCACATTTAATTTGCTATTGTCATTTCACTCAATACAATAGTATCAAGGCAACCACCTGTATTGTAAGGGCTGGACCTACTGAATAGCCATTGTATTCGTGAATTTGCTAACGCAATAGTAAATTGGTAAAATAGTAACTTCTCAATGAGAAACACAGTTTATTTTTTACACTGGTAACTTGTGCTCGAGTGATACGTGCAGTTTATACGCTAGAAATCTTGTGTAAATGAAAATACTGCACCACTTGTAATTAAGGCCTCGCTGTTTAACCCTTTTGCAGTGTTAGTTACATGCAAGCAATAGCACAATAATACTATGTTCACGTTATTTATGCACTGGTTTTTGAAGTGGCCCGCAATGCGAACGCAACCTAACGTTTGCATTGCTAGGAAGCTATGCAATCAATAGAGTGTGCTTCCATACGATCCAATGGGAGCCACTTGTAATGGATGGTTATTTATTGTGCGCCCAAAAGCAGGCAAAGTTGACCATTTACGGGCGTGTTATAAATTAGTGCTCCACTTGTAGTCTAGCCCTGCATTGTTTCATTCTTCTTGTGCATGAAAACTAATATTATTTAGTATCACATTTATTGTCACAATCACAAACCCTAACACAATTTTTTAAAGAGTTTACCATATTGGCCTTTATTTATCAAGCTGTCTACTTTCTAGCATTCGCCGGCCCCAATACGCTCGCCTAAGCTCGCCCAACATCGCCGCCACGGACCTGAATATGTTCACCAAATTTATCAAGAAAGCTGTCAAAAAGCCGCGCACCAAGTACGGTGCGATGAGCAGTGGACTGTTGTTAACTAACAGCCATCGATCTTGCTGCTCATCAGCTTATTCGCAGCTTTCTTGCTATACTGTCACTAAGCACCCACACTATACTATACTGTTTTACCCCCTAAACCACCGCTCCCAGAGCCCCCGCACCTAAATAAAGTTATTAACCCTTAAACTGCCGTTCCCGGACCCCGCCGCAACTATAATAAATATATAAACCCCTAAACCGCCACTCCCGGACCACGCAGCAACTATAATAAATATATTAACCCCTAAACCGCCGCTTCTGGACCCCGCCACAACTATAATAAATATATTAACCCCTAAACCGCCGCTCTCGGACCCCGCCGCCTCCTACATTATACCTATTAACCCCTAATCTGCCGCCCCCTATACCGCCGCCACCTACATTATATCTATTAACCCCTAAACCTAAGTCTAACCCTAACCCTAACACCCCCCTAACTTAAATATTATTTAAATTAATCTAAATAAATATTCCTATAATTAAATAAATTATTCCTATTTAAAACTAAATACTTACCTATAAAATAAACCCTAAGATAGCTACAATATAACTAATAGTTACATTGTAGCTATTTTAGGGTTTATTTTTATTTTACAGGCAACTTTGTATTTATTTTAACTAGGTAGAATAGTTACTAAATAGTTATTAACTATTTAATAACTACCTAGTTAAAATAAATACATAAGTACCTGTAAAATAAAACCTAACCTAAGTTACAATTACACCTAACACTAAACTATCATTAAATAAATTAAATTAATTAAATACAATTACCTACAATTAAATACAAATAACTAAAATTAACTAAAGTACAAAATAAACCTCTAAATTACAGAAAATAAAAAAAAATTACAAGAAGTTTAAACTAATTACACCTAATTTAAGCCCCCTAATAAAATAAAAAATCCCCCCAAAATAATAAAATTCCCTACCCTATACTAAATTACAAATAGCCCTTAAAATGGCTTTTTGCGGGGCAGTGCCCCAAAGTAATCAGCTCTTTTACCTGTAAAAAAAGAATTACACCCTCCAACATTAAAACCCACCACCCACACACCCAACCCTACTCTAAAACCCACCCAAACTCCTCTTTAAAAAAAATAACACTAACCCCCTGAAGATCACCCTACCTTGAGCCGTCTTCACCCAGCCGGGCCTAAGTCCTCAACAAATCCAGGCGAAGTGGTCCTCCAGATGGGCAGAAATCTTCATCCAATCTGGCCAGAAGAGGTTGGGCAGATCATCTTCTATCTTCTTCCATCTGACGAGGAGCAGCACCATCTTGAAGACATCCAACGCGGAGCATCCATCGATCCTGACGACTAAACGACAAATGACGGTTCCTTTAAATGACGTCATCCAAGATGGCGTCTCTTGAATTCCGATTGGCTGATAGGATTCTATCAGCCAATCGGAATTAAGGTAGGAAAAATCCGATTGGCTGATCCAATCAGCCAATAGGATTGACCTTGCATTCTATTGGCTGATTGGAACAGCCAATAGAATGCAAGGTCAATCCGATTGGCTGATTGCATCAGCCAATAGGATTTTTCCTACCTTAATTCCGATTGGCTTATAGAATCCTATCAGTCAATCGGAATTCAAGGGACGCCATCTTGGATGACATAATTTAAAGGACCCTTCATTCGTCGTTAGTCCGTCGGTCAGGAAGGATGCTCCACGTCGGATGTCTTCAAGATGGAGCCGCTCCTCGTCGGATGGAAGAAGATAGAAGATGTCGCTTGGATGAAGACTTCTGCCCGGATGGAGGACCTCATCTGACCGGATTGGATGAAGACTTCTGCCCATCTGGAGGACCACTTGTGCCCGGATTTGTTGAGGACCTAAGACATCTCAAGGTAGGGTGATCTTCAGGGGGTTAGTGTTAGGTTTTTTTAAGGGGGGTTTGGGTGGGTTTTAGAGTAGGGTTGGGTGTGTGGGTGGTGGGTTTTAATGTTGGGGGGTTGTATTATACTTTTTTTACAGGTAAAAGAGCTGATTACTTTGGGGCAATGCCATGCAAAAAGCCATTTTAAGGGCTATTTGTAATTTAGTATAGGGTAGGGAATTTTATTATTTTGGGGGGATTTTTTATTTTATTAGGGGGCTTAGATTAGGTGTAATTAGTTTAAACTTCTTGTAATTTTTTTTATTTTCTGTAATTTAGAGTTTGTTTGTTTTTGTACTTTAGTTAATTTTAGCTATTTTTATTTAATTGTAGGTAATTGTATTTAATTAATTTAATTTATTTAATGATAGTGTAGTGTTAGGTGTAATTGTAACTTAGTTTAGGATTTATTTTACAGGTAAATTTGTAGTAATTTTAACTAGGTAGCTATTAAATAGTTAATAACTATTTAATAGCTATTGTACCTAGTTAAAATAAATACAAAGTTGCCTGTAAAATAAAAATAAACCCTAAAATAGATACAATGTAACTATTTGTTATATTGTAGCTATCTTAGGGTTTATTTTATAGGTATTTACTTTTAAATAGGAATAATTTATTTAATTATAGGAATATTTATTTATATTAATTTAAATAGTATTTAAGTTAGGGGGTGTTAGGGTTAGACTTAGGTTTAGGGGTTAATAGATATAATGTAGGTGGCGGCGGTGTAGGGGGGCAGAGTATGGGTTAATAAATGTAATGTAGGTGGCGGTGGGCTCCGGAAGCGGCAGTTTAGGGGTTAAACAATTAATTTATTTGCGACAGAGTCCGGGATCGGCAGGATAGGGGTTAATAACTTTATGTAGGTGGCGGCGGTATAGGGGGCGGCAGATTAGGGGTTAATAGGTATAATGTAGGTGGCAGCGGGGTCCGGGAGCGGTGGTTTAGGGGTTAAACATTTAATTTAGTTGCGGCGGGGTTCGGGAGCGGCGGTTTAGGGGTTATTACGTATAATGTAGGTGGCAGCGGTGTAGGGGGGGGCAGATTAGGGGTGTTTAGACTCGGGGTACATGTTAGGGTGTTAGGTGCAGACACTTCCCATAGGAATCAATAGGATATCGGGCAGCAGCGAACATGAGCTCTCGCTGCTGTCAGACTCCCATTGATTCCTATGGGATCCACCACCTCTAGGGCGGCGGATTGAAAACCAGGTATGCTGGGCCGGAATAGTGGCGAGCGTACCTGGTTGTTCTTTGATAACTTCCAAAAGTAGTCAGATTGTGCCGAACTTGCGTTCGGAACATCTAGAGTGACATAACCATCGATCTGTGTCGGACTGAGTCCGGCGGATTGTATGTTACGTCACTAGATTCTACTTTTGCCGGTCTGTAGGGCTTGATAACTATGGCGAATCAGCCTCGCCACAAATACGCTGCGGAATTCCAGCGTATTTGCGGTTGACGGCTTGATAAATAGAGGCCATTGTGTCTTTGTATTTTATGAGATACCTTAAGTAAGTAATTACCAATGCTTATGCATAAAACAGTGAAAGGTGAAGCATGTTGAGTGCTTGGCATATTAAAAAGGTATTTCCTTGAAAATTTAAAGGGTAGCTGGCACTTTTGAGATTGGGGGTACCTTACAGTAACACCCCTAGTAGCACCCAAGAAAAGACACTTGATCTGGCTCCCCTTGACCCATTAAAAGCCAAAAAGAAAATAGAAACAAAAATACTTTGATTTACAGTAAGTTTAATGGATCACAGAACAATGTTGTTTTATATAGGGACTTGTTTATTAACCATGCTGTTTACATTTATTTTAAAGGAACATTAACGTCAAAATTAAGCTTTCATGATTCAGAATCTATATCCTTGTTCTGCTAGATCAAAACACAAGTAAATAAGATACTAATTTCTAAATCCATTACTATTAAGAATTGTAAGGGCTACAACAATGATAAGGAAGCATAGCACCCAAGAAACCCCAACACAACCAACATTGGGACATTTTTGTGGTCACATTTTCAGCAGAACAGTTTAATCTTGAGTATCCTTGATATTGTATTTGATATGATATAATATAAGATTATCATCTAAAAAGCCCTGTCAGTGTAGAGCAATATGGTTACATGTGGGTCAAGACTTCTGCATATTTGTGTTGCTATTCAATGAATATTGTAACAAAATTGTGTGAATCATATGGATTCCGGCAGTGGGTAGATGGGGTAGTAGTGGTGTTGAAACACTCCCAATTGCTTATGGGGCTCCCTTCTAGTGTCTGGCAAGTGAGAATCCCCTCCTCACCTGGCTGCTAAACAGTAAGAGAGCACAGTGAGATCCCTTTTCATTTCTCACTCTGCCTGCAGGTAAGGGGTTAATGAAGCAGAGAACAGTACTGCTTAGATATTAACCCCTTCCTAATATGAATCCCTTCAGAATCACTTTTCCAGCATGAGACATTCCCATTGCCTGTAATAGAGAACTTTTGTAGCATGTTTTGGCATTGATTTGCATGAAGGACACAAACCTCCGACCTTTCTGAAGAGTCATACTGACAATATGTTAACTGCTATTTTTCCTGCAACATTACATGCCCCATGAAAAATAGCCCTGGGTATGTATTAAACTGCTGCCATACATGTGATTTTTAATTGTTTTCAAAATGTTTGGCCACACAGATGTATTAAATTTACCAGTAAGCATGTAAAAAATGTGCAGCAACAATATTTTAACCAGCTGAAGGTATTAATTATCTAGCAATTAGTAGGTATAGATGATTATGCAGATAGTTATATAATCATGAGAATTACGCAAAACACAATAACCACTATGGGCAAAATGACCTGTCGGCCTACAATTGCCACTTGCAGCATCGCGTGGTGAAATTTTACATTGCACAAGAGCTTTCTTGTGCAATGTTGCCCCCTGTTTTCATGCAACCAATTCCTCGAGAGCTAGGCATGGCAATGCCCCTGTAACAAGTGAGTGTAAAGGTGATTACTCTTGCCATTTAGGTGCAGGAGAGACGTTTATGCTTCTTAAATTTCTGGCTAGCCTCAAAACTGCAAATGCACCTTAATATATTAATCCCTTATAGCTTATAACTTAACAACACGTTTACGTCCTCATTTTACCTGTCAAAAAAAAACAAAAAACAGTTCATGCACAGCATAGGAAAAGTTGCTTGCATCTGCTCATTTCACAAATTGTGTTTGAGTACTCATAAGACTAAAAACAATTTGCAGAGCACTAGATGTATTATGAAAGTACTCTAAAAATATATAGCAAATAACTTCCATTATAAAGGCTATTCTTAGTGTAGAGTGAATTAAGCTACTAAGGTGAACTTAAGATTTCTTTTACTCTGACATTAATAAAAAATGTCCTGTCAATCCGAAAATTCTAAATGACTGAAGTGGACTCGGAGCTTAGTCAGCACAGTTTTACAGGCTTTGCTAAGAGACCTGACACTTACAATAGAGCGGTAAACTTAGGTTTTAGTTTGTGTTGTACTATTTAATGAACGCCTATGCTAAACCCCTGATGTTGAATTATATAAAAGGTTGATATGTACTGTAGTTTAGCCTTATCAGGTTATTGGTACTGTCTGTCTTTAATGTGTCATTGATTAAAAGGAAACTTTTTTTTTTTTTAACTTTCATTTTTTAAATTCTGCTTTAAAGGGACACTGAACCCAATTTTTTTCTTTCATGATTCAGATAGAGCATGCAATTTTAAACAACTTTCTAATTTACTCCTATTATCAATTTTTCTTTGTTCTCTTGCTTTCTTTATTTGAAAAAGAAGGCATCTAAGCTATTTTTTTGGTTCAAAACCATGGAAAGCACTTTTTTATTGGTAGGTGAATTTATCCACCAATCAGCAAGAACAACACAGTGTGTTCACCAAAAATGGGCCGGCATCTAAACTTACATTCTTGCATTTCAAATAAAGATACCAAGAGAATGAAAAGTATTTGATAATAGGAGTCAATTATAAAGTTGCTTAAAATTGCATGCTCTATCTGAATCACGATAGAAAAAAATTGGGTTCAGTGTCCCTTTAAGGAACATAAAAATGTAAAAAGAAAATGATCTTGCATTGTTTATTGTGTTTGTGCAAATCTGTTCCTAAAATTGTCAAGTTCCACACAATCCGCCCTTGGTGCCCACTTACTCCAGCTGGCCACTTGCGAGATGGAATTGAACCTTTCTAGGTAGCGTGTCTGGGCGTGGCTTCCGGTGACAACATGCCTTCTAGCAAGAAACTATGGATGTAGTATCATGTCTGCCTGCTACTGAAGATTCAGATCTGGTGAGTAAAGGCAATTTGTCCCAATCTCAGCTCTGCTTCAACTGCTTAAAGGGATCGGAAAGTCAAAATGCTTCAGATAGAGCATGCCATTTTAAGATACTTTTAAATTCACTTCTATTTTAAAATTAGCTTTCTTCTCTTATTATCCCTTGTTGAAAAAGAATATGTGCATATCCTACACTAGTGGAAGCTGGCTGCTGATTGGTGCCGGCACACACTAGTCTCTTGTGATTGGCTAACTAGATGTGTTCAGCTAGCTGCTAATGTTCCTTCAGCAAAAGATAACCAGAAAATAAAGTAAATTAGAAAATAGCAGTAAAATGGAAAGTTGATTAATATTGTATGTTGGGGTTTCCTGTCCCTTTAAAAACCATTAATACAGTAGATCTGCTAATCAACAAATACACAATAACAAGGCAATGCAATAGCACTTAGAGGCCTATCTATCAAGCTCCGTATGGAGCTTGAAGGGCCATGTTTCTGGTGAGTCTTCAGACTTGCCAGAAACACAAGTTATGGAGCAGCGGTCTAAAGACTGCTGCTCCATAACCCTGTATGCCTGCTCTGATGAGGCGGACAGGAATCGCCACAATTCAACCCGATCGAGTATGATCGGGTTGATTGACACCTCTCTGCTGGCGGCCCATTGGCTGCAAGTCTGCAGGGGGCGGCGTTGCAACCAGCAGCTCTTGTGAGCTGCTTGTGCAATGCTGAATGTGGAGATCGTATTGCTCTCCGCATTCAGCGAGGTCTTGCGGACCAGATCTGCACTGTTGGATCAGGTCGCAAGACCTTTCTTAAATTGGCCCTCATAGTCTGGATGTGAAATGTGCAGTAGATTTTTTCTGACAATTTAATAATTGGCTGTAGCATGTGACAGCCATTAGCTAATCACAAAATGCATGCACGTGTACACTGTGAAGTCGTGCACACAGTAGGAGCCGGTGCCTTAGAAATTGCAAAAATAAAATGACTGTGTACAATTTGATAATGGAATTATATTGGAAAGTTGTTTCAAATTGCAGGCTCTGGAGCATATTTATGATTGTGCAAGCGCACATGATCCGATATAGCGGATCATATCCGCTACACATCGATAATATGCCGACAGCATACGCTGTCAGCATTTATCATTGCACCAGCAGTTCTTGTGAACTGCTGGTGCAATGCTGCCCCCCTGCAGATTTTGCGGCCCAATCGGCCACTAGCAGGTGGTGTCAATCAACCTGATCATATTCGATCAGGTTGATTTCTGTCCGCCCGCCTCAGAGCAGGTTAGGACCGCTGCTTCATAACTTCGGAAACACGGGACATCAAGCTCCGTACGAAACTTGATAAATATGCCCCTCTGTCTTAATCATAAAAGTTTAATTTTGTAGTACTTGAAAATTGAGAACCTTGTAATGATATCCCGATGTGCTGCAAGAAAGACAAAGCATATAGAGATAATGAAACTACAAAAGGTATTGAAAAAAAGTAAGAATATAATAAGTGCTTCTGTATTGACTGCTACGCTAATAAGAGCTAATGATAAGCTAATAAGAGGGTTTTTTTAATATACTTTGGAGCAGATTACAAATGAAGTGCAAATTAACAATCTGACTCGAGCGTTAATTGCGCTAGAAGTAAGCTTTTTTTGCTTGCCAGGTTGCGCTCGTGCACTAACCCAACACGCGCATATTGTCAAGTGCGCTAACCCGACATGAAAATATGAATATTTTACAGTCCAATGTTCTTCAACATAACAGAATATGTTCTATTTATTCTTAAAAAATATTTATATATATATATTATATATATATATATATATATATAGGATGATTTTTTTGTACTATATATAATCTATACATATATATATATTATATATATATATATAAAGAAGATTATTATATACTAAGGTACACTACAGATATATATATATATATATATATATATATATTTATATATATATATATATATATGAATATCTATTTATTAAATACGCAGAACATATTCTGCTATGTGCAGAGCATTGGAATGTGAAATATTTATAGTAAATATAGACTATAAACTTTATTAAAAATGACTATGCATACATAATGTGTTTTTCATGTTTATCATCTACTTAATTGCAAAGGGCTCCAATGCACACACACACACACACACACACACACCACACATATAATATATATATATATATATATATATATTATAGCGGAGAGAGAGAGAGAGAGAGAGAGAGAGAGTAAAAACAAATTAGCTGTGTTTGGAGATAATGCTTTAAAAACTTGTTTGAGTAATCATCAAATCTTATGCCCAGTGCAAAAGGCCTGACGCATTTCGCGGCATGTGCACAATTGTGCTTCATCACAGGCGTATGTATTTATGTGTTCATATGTGTATATATGTCTGTAAATACATGTATACACATATAAATACATAAATACATATGTACACATAAATAAAAAAAATAAAGATTTATATGTATGTATCTCATGTTAAAGTTCTTTGCCTGCCTTTTTTCTTTTCTAACACCTGAAACGTCATACCTTTATAACTTTAGTGTGCAAAATTTGTTGTGAATAATTTTTAATAGGAAGTGTTATTATTAGTGTAAGTGTACTTTGTAATGTGTTTTTTATGTGTTTTGTGCTACTTTTTAGTTTTTCAAAATAGTTAACCAGACCTCTGAAGTCCCGGTAAGAATTCTAGCATGAATCTCAATTGCGATCAAGCGATTGTGTTTACTTTCAACTCGATGAGCGATAAAACCCTTATCGCTCGCGCTATAAAGTTTGAGCTCCACTAGTAATCTGGCCCTTTATCAGTTAATTTTGAACAATGTGCACAGTAGATATGAAGGCCTCTAGTTATCAAGCCGTCAACCTCAATACGCTGGAATTCCGCAGCGTATTTGTGACGAGGCTGATTCGCCTAAGTTATCAAGCCCTACACACTGGCAAAAGTAGAATTTTGTGACGTAAGCTTCGATCCGCCGGACTCAGTCCAACACAGATCGATTCTTACGTCACTCCAGATGTTCCGCACACAAGTTCGGCACAATCTGACTACTTTTTCTAGTTATCAAAAAACTAGCAGGTACGCTCGGCACTTTTCCGGCCCAGCGTACCTGGTTTTCAATCCGCCGCCCCTGGAGGCGGCGGATCCCATAGGAATCAATGGGAGTCTGACCATAGCGAAAGTTCATGTTCGCTGCTGCCCGACATCCCATTGATTCCTATGGGAGCTGTCTACACCTAACACCCTAACATGTAAGCCGAGTCTAAACACCCATAATCTGTCCCCCCTACACCGCCGCAACTAAATAAAGTTATTGCCCCCCTAAACCGCCGCTCCCGGAGCCCACCGCCACTCTAATAAACTGATTAACCCCTAAACCGCCGCTCCCGGGACCCCGCCACCACTATAATAAATATGTTAACCCCTAAACCGCCGCTCCCGGACCCCGCCACCACTATAATAAATTTATTAACCCCTATCCTGCCCCCCCTACACTGCCACCACCTATAATACATTTATTAACCCCTATCCTGCCCCCCTACACCGCCGCCACCTATAATACATTTATTAACCCCTATCCTGCACCCCCTACACCGCCGCCACTATAATACATTTATTAACCCCTATCCTGCCCCCCCCTACACCGCCGCCACCTATAATACATTTATTAACCCCTATCCTGCCCCCCCTACACCGCCGCCACTATAATACAATTATTAACCCTTAAACCTAAGTCTAACCCTAACACCCCCCCTAACTTAAATATTAATTAAATACATCTAAATATTATAACTCTTATTAACTAAATTAATCCTATTTAAAACTAAATACTTACCTTTAAAATAAACCCTAATATAGCTACAATATAATTACACCTAACACTACACTATACTTAAATAAATTATTCCTATTTAAAACTAAATACTTACCTGTAAAATAAACCCTAAGATAGCTACAATGTAATTAAAATTTACATTGTAGCTATTTTAGGATTTATATTTATTTTACAGGTAACTTTGTATTTATTTTAGCTAGTTAGAATAGTTATTAAATAGTTATTAACTATTTAATAACTACCCAGCTAAAGAAATACAAAATTACCTGTAAAATAAATCATAACCTAAGTTACAATTAAACCTAACACTACACTATCATTAAATTAATTAAATAAATTACCTACAAATAACTACAATTAAATAAACTAACTAAAGTACAAAAAAATAAAAAAAATAAGTTACAAACATTTCAAAAATATTACAACAATTTTAAGCTACTTACACCTAACCTAAGCACCCTAATAAAATAACAAGCCCCCCAAAATAAAAAAATGCCCTACCCTTTTCTACATTAAAAAGTTAACAGCTCTATTACCTTACCAGCCCTTAAAAGGGCCTTTTGCAGTGCATGCCCCAAAGAAAACAGCTCTTTTGCCTGTAAAATAAAAATACAACCACCCAACATTAAAACCCACCACCCACACACCCTACTCTAACCCAAACCCCCCTTAAATAAACCTAACACTACCCCCCTGAAGATCATCCTACCTTTAGCCGTCTTCAGCCAGCCGACCACCGATGGAACAGAAGAGGACATCCGCAGTGGCAGAAGTCATGATCCAAGGGGCGCTGAAGAAGTCTTCCATCCAATTGAAGTCATCATCCAGGCGGCGTCTTCAATCTTCATCCATCCGGAGCGGGAGCGGAGCCATCCTTAGACGAGCCGACGCGGAGCCATCCTCTTCTACCGACGGACTAACGACGAATGACGGTTCCTTTAGGTGACGTCATCCAATATGGCGTCCCTCGAATTCCTATTGGCTGATAGGATTCTATCAGCCAATCGGAATTAAGGTAGGAAAAATCTGATTGGCTGATTGAATCAGCCAATCAGATTGAAGTTCAATACGATTGGCTGACTTCTTCAGCGCCCCTTGGATGATGACTTCAATCGGATGGAAGACTTCTTCAGCGCCCCTTGGATGAAGACTTCGGCCGCTGCGGATGTCCTCTTCTGTTCCATCGGTGGTCGGCTAGCTGAAGACGGCTAAAGGTAGGATGATCTTCAGGGGGGTAGTGTTAAGTTTATTTAAGGGGGGTTTGGGTTAGTGTAGGGGTGTGTGGGTGGTGGGTTTAATGTTGGGGAGGGTTGTATTTTATTTTACAGGCAAAAGAGCTGTTTTCTTTGGGGCATGCCCCGCAAAAGGCCCTTTTAAGGGCTGGTACGGTAATAGAGCTGTTAACTTTTTAATGTAGAATAGGGTAGGGCATTTTTTTATTTTGGGGTGCTTTGATATTTTATTAGGGGGCTTAGATTAGGTGTAAGTAGCTTAAAATTGTTGTAATATTTTTGAAATGTTTGTAACTTATTTTTTTTTATTTTTTGTAACTTAGTTTTTTTTTATTTTTTGTACTTTAGTTAGTTTATTTAATTGTTTTTAATTGTAGTTATTTGTAGGTGATTTATTTAATTAATTTAATGATAGTGTAGTGTTAGGTTTAATTGTAACTTAGGTTATGATTTATTTTACAGGTAATTTTGTATTTCTTTTAGCTAGGTAGTTATTAAATAGTTAATAACTATTTAATAACTATTCTAACTAGCTAAAATAAATACAAAGTTACCTGTAAAATAAATCTAAATCCTAAAATAGCTATAATATAATTATAATTTATATTGTAGCTATATTAGGGTTTATTTTACAGGTAAGTATTTAGCTTTAAATAGGAATAATTTATTTAATAAGAGTTAATTTATTTTGTTAGATTTAAATTATATTTAATTTAGGGGGGTGTTAGTGTTAGGGTTAGACTTAGCTTTAGGGGTTAATCCATTTATTACAGTAGCAGCGAGATTTGGTCGGCAGATTAGAGGTTAATAATTGAAGTTAGGTGTCGGCGATGTTAGGGAGGGCAGATTAGGGGTTAATACTATTTATTATAGGGTTATTGAGGCGGGGAGTGAGGCGGATTAGGGGTTAATAACTTTATTATAGTAGCGGTGCGGTCCGCTCGGCAGATTAGGGGTTAATAAGTGTAGGCAGGTGGAGGCGACGTTCAGGGGGCAGATTAGGGGTTAATAAATATAATATAGGGGTCGGCGGTGTTAGGGGCAGCAGATTAGGGGTACATAAGTATAACGTAGGTGGCGGTCGGCAGGTTAGGGGTTAAAAAAAATGAATCGAGTGGCGGCGATGTGGGGGGACCTCGGTTTAGGGGTTCATAGGTAGTTTATGGGTGTTAGTGTACTTTAGAGCACAGTAGTTAAGAGCTTTATAAACCGGCGTTAGCCCAGAAAGCTCTTAACTCCTGACTTTTTTCTGCGGCTGGAGTTTTGTCGTTAGATTTCTAACGCTCACTTCAGCCACGACTCTAAATACCGGCATTAGAAAGATCCCATTGAAAAGATAGGATACGCAAATTACGTAAGGGGATCTGCGGTATGGAAAAGTCGCAGCTGGAAAGTGAGCGTTAGACCCTTTAATGACTGACTCTAAATACCGGCGGTAGCCCAAAACCAGCGTTAGGAGCCTCTAACGCTGGTTTTGACGGCTACCGCCCAACTCTAAATCTAGGCTTTAGGGTTTATTTTACAGGTAAGTATTTAGTTTTAAATAGGAATAATTTATTTAAGTATAGTGTAGTGTTAGGTGTAATTTCTCTTAATTTTAACTAGGTAGCTATTAAATAGTTAATAACTATTTAATAGCTATTGTACCTAGTTAAATAAATTGAAATTTGCCTGTAAAATAAAAATAAATCCTAAGATAGCTACAATATAATTATTATTTATATTGTAGCTATATTAGGGTTTATTTTAAAGGTAAGTATTTAGGTTTTAAATAGGATTAATTTAGTTAATAAGAGTTATAATATTTAGATGTATTTAATTAATATTTAAGTTAGGGGGGTGTTAGGGTTAGGGTTAGACTTAGGTTTAGGGGTTAATAATTTTATTATAGTGGCGGCGGTATAGGGGGGGCAGGATAGGGGTTAATAAATTTATTATAGGTGGCGACGGTGTAGGGGGGGCAGATTAGGGGTTAATAAATTTAATATAGGTGGCGGCGGGTCCGGGAGCGGCGGTTTAGGGGTTAAACAAATTTATTTAGTTGCAGCGGGGTCCGGGTTCGGCAGGATAGGGGTTAATAAATTTATTATAGGTGGCGGCGGTATAGTGGGGGGGCAGGATAGGGGTTACTAGGTATAATATAGGTGGCGGTGGGCTCCAGGAGCAGCGGTTTAGGGGTTAATACATTTATTATAGTTGCGGCGGTGTCCGTGAGCGGCGGTTTAGGGGGTTAATAACTTTATTTAGTTGCGGGGGGCTCCGGGGGCGCCGGTCAGGGCGCCATCAGGGGGTGACAGGGGTGACTCCTGTCAGGGGCCCAATGGGCCAGGGGGGCCCCATGAGGCAAGAACTAAAAATAAAATTTTGGCAGCCACCAGTGGGTACTACAGCAGAGTGCTAATTGAGCATGGGAAATGTTATTATAAGGAGTAAAGTATTTTGTAAAGCATTTGAGAGGATTTCTGAGTGTGCACTAAAACACTATGCACAGTGTGAAACAGACTTTTTTTGTACAGGGAGTGCAGAATTATTAGGCAAATGAGTATTTTGACCACATCATCCTCTTTATGCATGTTGTCTTACTCCAAGCTGTATAGGCTCGAAAGCCTACTACCAATTAAGCATATTAGGTGATGAGCATCTCTGTAATGAGAAGGGGTGTGGTCTAATGACATCAACACCCTATATCAGGTGTGCATAATTATTAGGCAACTTCCTTTCCTTTGGCAAAATTGGTCAAAAGAAGGACTTGACAGGCTCAGAAAAGTCAAAAATAGTGAGATATCTTGCAGAGGGATGCAGCACTCTTAAAATTGCAAAGCTTCTGAAGCGTGATCATCGAACAATCAAGCGTTTCATTCAAAATAGTCAACAGGGACGCAAGAAGCGTGTGGGAAAAACCAAGGCGCAAAATAACTGCCCATGAACTGAGAAAAGTCAAGCGTGCAGCTGCCAAGATGCCACTTGCCACCAGTTTGGCCATATTTCAGAGCTGCAACATCACTGGAGTGCCCAAAAGCACAAGGTGTGCAATACTCAGAGACATGGCCAAGGTAAGAAAGGCTGAAAGACGACCACCACTGAACAAGACACACAAGCTGAAACGTCAAGACTGGGCCAAGAAATATCTCAAGACTGATTTTTCTAAGGTTTTATGGACTGATGAAATGAGAGTGAGTCTTGATGGGCCAGATGGATGGGCCCGTGGCTGGATTGGTAAAGGGCAGAGAGCTCCAGTCCGACTCAGACGCCAGCAAGGTGGAGGTGGAGTACTGGTTTGGGCTGGTATCATCACAGATGAGCTTGTGGGGCCTTTTCGGGGTGAGGATGGAGTCAAGCTCAACTCCCAGTCCCACTGCCAGTTTCTGGAAGACACCTTCTTCAAGCAGTGGTACAGGAAGAAGTCTGCATCCTTCAAGAAAAACATGATTTTCATGCAGGGACAATGCTCCATCACACGCGTCCAAGTACTCCACAGCGTGGCTGGCAAGAAAGGGTATAAAAGAAGAAAATCTAATGACATGGCCTCCTTGTTCACCTGATCTGAACCCCATTGAGAACCTGTGGTCCATCATCAAATGTGAGATTTACAAGGTGGGAAAACAGTACACCTCTCTGAACAGTGTCTGGGAGGCTGTGGTTGCTGCTGCATGCAATGTTGATGGTGAACAGATCAAAACACTGACAGAATCCATGGATGGCAGGCTTTTGAGTGTCCTTGCAAAGAAAGGTGGCTATATTGGTCACTGATTTGTTTTTGTCTTGTTTTTGAATGTCAGAAATGTATATTTGTGAATGTTGAGATGTTATATTCTTTTCACTGGTAAAAATAAATAATTGAAATGGGTATATATTTGTTTTTTGTTAAGTTGCCTAATAATTATGCACAGTAATAGTCACCTGCACACACAGATATCCCCCTAAAATAGCTATAACTAAAAACAAACTAAAATCTACTTCCAAAACTATTCAGCTTTGATATTAATGAGTTTTTTGGGTTCATTGAGAACATGGTTGTTGTTCAATAATAAAATTAATCCTAAAAAATACAACTTGCCTAATAATTCTGCACTCCCTGTACAGTGTGTGCCTGAGTCAGACGGCAGATCACTTTCATTTGCAGAGGAGGTAGGACTTACTTAGCAAATGTTTTTTTAATTTCTTTGTGCAATTTCGGATTGTAACTTAAGTGTGGTAGTAGTTGTATGATGGGGCCAGGGGTCCATAAAAACACATTTTTTTAACAGCAGTGTATTTTTGATTTTTATATTTATATTTGACAATGCTGTAGAAATTCTATATTTAAAACCATGCAGAAATGTTTCCACCTCAATACAAAAATGGTAGGTGCCCTTTTGGCAGATATGGATTTTTTTAATTTATATATATATGTATATATATATATATATATATATATAATTACATTTCAGTTTACTGCCCCTTTATGCAAGGACTTTCCAGATGCAAGGAGGCATTTTATCTAAGAGTTTTACATCTGCATAAAATGTTATACTCTCAGACTAAGATTGCTCAGTGTTTGAAATGAGACAGGTTAACTTAAAACTGTTCAGTTTACACTACAGCTGACTTAATTTTGAAATACATATCAACAAGCTTAAATCCTACATTTAACCTGATCTAATGGTATGAGTACCACAGCTTATGGTTCCACCAAGACCATATAGAGTACAGCATTTTCAAAATACATAAGTAAAGCTGACAGATAGGAACATTTGTACACTATATTTGAAGTGGTGCTCTTGGTTGGGGAAAAAACAAACAAACACATGTCAACCTTTTAAAAGTACTTTTCTTCATCTAGCCATCTACCCAGATCATTAATGTACAATTTTGAATTCACAAAATTATTTTTGTTTGCACATTTACAAATATGATTCTTTAAAAAGTGATCTCTTAATTTCTGCATTTTTTTTTTATCATGCATGTCACACACTGTTGATTTAGGGGATGCAATGTTTCCTCCTGTGAGTGTTTCTGTGGGTGTCTGTGTTTATGTCTTTGTGCTTTGGTTTGTGTCTCTATGAGTGTGTATGTATTTTTTTCTGTGGGTCTCTCTGTGAGGGTGGGTGTGTATGTATCTGTGCATTTTCTGTGGATGTCTGAGGGTGTGTGCATATGTCTTTGAGCTTTTTCTATGGGTGTCTCTGTGAGGGTGTGTGTATGTTTGTCTTTGTGTATTTTCTCTGGATGCCTCTGTGAGGGTGGGTGTGTATGTCTGTGTTTTCTGTGGATGTCTCTGTGAGGGTGTATGTGTGTATGTATGTATGTCTGTGTTTTCTGTGGATGTCTCTGTGAGGGTGTGTGTTTTCTGTGGGTGTCTCTGTGAGGGTGTGTGTATGTCTTTGTGTGTTTTCTGTGGCTGTCTCAGTGAGGGTGTGTGTATGTATGTCTTTCTGTGTTTTATGTGGTTGTCTCTCTGTGTGTGTATGTCTTTGTGTGTTTTCTGTGGGTGTCTCTGTGCTTGTGTATGTCTTTGTGTGTTTTCTGAGGCTGTCTCTGTCGGTGTTTCCTTGGGTGTATGTGCAAGTTTGAGTTTGTGTGTGTGTGTGTGTCCATTGTCTGTTCCTTTTTAAGACATTTTGACCTTACTACTGATTATTCACATCTTTCTACAGATTTTAAGACTAACGAGACTTTTCCGGAAGTCACCAATCCACCATTTAACCTTTAAATTATTGTTTAGGCAGTTCAGGGCCCTTACTTTCAGCCACTGCATGCTGTTGTCATCATTTAGTTTGCATCTTCCTTTACAAAAAGATAATCAGAACTCCATATTTTGTTTTCTAAATCTCCTTTTTTTACAAAACTGTAGTTTACCTCATTACTTGTCAGGTCAATGTAAACAAGTGTTGAGTTTCTGTGTCTGATTGTGTTTTTGTGTTTATTTGCGTGTCTGCTAGAGTGTCTATATGTGAATCCTTATATGTGAGTGTGTGTGTGTGTGTTTCAGTGTATGAGTGTGAGTGTGTGTGTGTGTGTTTCAGTGTATGAGTGTGTCTGTGTGTGTTTGTATGTTACTACCTTTACAACATTTCCAAGTTTAAATAGACACTTAAGAATAAAGTGCATATACATTTTAGTCACTTGGTCAAAAATTGCACATGTCAAAGGAGTGGGGGGGGCCCTGATCAATGGTTAAGTCAGGGGCTCCCAAATTTCTAGTGGCGGCCCTGGCGCCGGTATAGGGGGTAGAACAGTGTAGTTTAGTGTGGGTGCTTAGTGACAGCTTGTCAATAAAGCTGTCAAAAAGCCGAAGAGCAGCGAGATCGGATGAGTGATAACTATCACAGTCCGCTGCTCATCGCCCCGTACTTGGTGCGCGGCTTTTTGACAGCTTTATTGATAACTTTGGAGAGCGTATTCAGGTCCGCGGCGGCGATAGTAGGCGAGCTTAGGCGGGGCGTATTAGGGCCGTCGATGGCAGGTAAGTAGACACGTTGATAACTAGAGGCCGAAGTCTTTTTTTTGTTTGTTTTTAAAGGGACATAAAAACATGACAGGAAACACTGACTGTTCTTGCAAATGTATAGCATAGTGATAAAACTGCTGCTATATACAAGTTTATATGCCATCATTTAATTTTTTATTTTTTTTTACCTTACCTTATCATGTGGGGTGGAGTTAAGCGTTTTCCATAAAATACACAATCAGCCATAAGAGAAGGGACAAGGGGACACAAGCAGATGACACAAGAGGGGCACACAGGTCATGCACAATGACCACACCCTGTCCAGAGGAAATGGAAGACTAAGCTGAACAGAAGTCAAGATAATGGCGAGAGATGGTCCAGGGGTAACCTAAAAGGGTTGTTTTACATTGAACCCAGTGAAGGATCCCACAATATTGATAAGTATGAAACAAGTCTATGTTAATACGATTTATGCACTTTACATTTATATTCAAAGTTTTTTTTTATTGAATCAGGTGAGCAAATTAATTCTGGTTGCCCTTTATAGTCACAAAAGTTTTTTTTAGGTAATTCCTGTTAACCTGGTCTTATCTGTTGACAATAATACTGGCTTAATCAGGAATCTGGTAATAATATCATTTTCTTATTGTTTGCCATTATTATTAGCTTATCTGATTCTTGCCAGAGTATTTTTTTTTAAAAAAACATTTCAGTTTCTCTATTATACTCACAAGCCACTGAAAATAAAATTATTTAGTGATTGTTTTCATTAGATCTAATTTGTAATTAATTTTATTAAATCATTGTAATGATGTATGTTTATTAATTTGCTTTATTCAAATAGTGCTTATTATTTCTAATAATTCATTTAATAAACTATGTTTGTTTATTGATCTATTCTCAGTTTAATTAATAGACAAATCAGAACTAAAAGGAATCAGGTTTTATATGTATTTTATATGTATTAACCCTTGTAAATTATATAATTCCGAGTGTTATATATATATATATATATCTTACACAACCTTAGCACTCCCTGTAAGGTAACAATGGCCAGTGCAGAGTCTCCAAACAAACGCAAAAGAAACCCTATTGAAGAAACCGGTGCAAGTTATTTCTTTAAAAGAATAAGAATAAATAAATATATATATAGAGAGATCAGTATAGAAGAAGGGCACTCTCAGGATTTGTAGACAGAAGAATATTTTCTTTATTCTTAGAACATTAATACATGGTCGACGTTTCGGCCCTCAGTTGGGTCTTCATAAGGACAAGTACAATCTTTGAACTGCCGAGTGGCAATGATCATAGATCCAAAATAGACGAGTGACTCGTCGACCATGTATTAATGTTCTAAGAATAAAGAAAATATTCTTCTTTCCACAAATCCTGAGAGTGCCCTTCTTCTATACTGATCTCTATAATTATTCCTCATAAGGATTGCACCCAGGTCGTGACTGCTCCACCTGGTTGGAGTGCTGGGCTACAAGCTATTTGACTTTTGAGATATATATATATAGTTGTAATCAAAATTATTCATTATTCAACACGTATTGCAAATCAGGTTTATTGTTAGCACCCCTAAGCCTTTTGCTCACATGCTATGTTTCTAATTTCAACTTGTAATACCAGCACTAATCTTGGAGCGCTAATGTTTCACCTTGGGGCGGTTAGCGCTCATGAGCGATAAAACATCACTCATAGGTGCATATTTATGACTGTGCGAGCGGACCGATATAGTGGATCATGTCTGCTGCACATCGATAAATGCTGACAGCATACGCTCTCTGGATTTATCATTGCACCAGCAGTTCTTGTGAACTGCTGGTGCAATGCCGCCCCCTACAGATTCGCGGCCGTTAGCAGGGGGTGTCAATCAACCTGATTGATAGCTTCCTTTTGTCAGATTTTGAACATTATACTGGACTATACATATGAGCAGGCAGACAGGTTATGGAGCAGCGGAGCTTGATAAATATGCCCCATTATCTATACACAAAAAGAAACAAGTGCTCAACCTGGGGAATGAACAATAGCATAATAGCTTGCTCTATGGTAAGTTACCACCAAAGGAGCAGCTTCTTTTTGCCTTTTTACCTTTCTCCTGTAAGCCGGATCGACGAACCTCTGCCTGCTTCTCCTGCTGTGCTTACACAGCAATGACAAAACCGGCTTCCTCCAATCACAGCATAGCCTCACAAGATGGACGCTCTGGGGGGGGGAGCCATGATTGGAGGAAGCCGGTTTCATCATTGGTGATGTATGTACAGAGGAACTACGGTAGGGGGATCAGTGAGTATTTGCCCCTGTTTTTAATAGTACTTTTAAAAAACGGTCACTAATTCATGAAAGTTTACATTCACTTTAAGCGTGCTCTACTGAAGTCTATGGGGAAAAGAATTTAATGTGGTCACAATATCCGAAGTACAGCTGTTAGCGTGCATTGGATTCCGCTTGTGCGCAAACAATTTATTTGAAATTTGTAATGTAAACAATAACCTGCCTGTGTTAAAAGTTTTTTCCAGCAGTGTTTGCATGTGAGTGTATAAGTTATTTAGCACTCCACTTGTAATCTGGCCCATAGATTTGTATGTGGTGTGCACTAAAATTCATGCTGGATAACACTTAAGTGGTTACATATATATTATTTTAAAAAACGTAAACCATAAAACTGCATGCTTTATTGTGCACTAATCTAATGCACTAATGGGGTATAAAATGTAGCTACAAAGGTTTTAGGACCAGATCACGAGTGGAACAGTATTTATCACTCCCACTCGCGCTTACTCCACTAGAAGTAAGCTTTTTGCGCACCTCAGAAGCTCTTGTATTGCAAGTTAAAAGTAAAACATTTTTGCTTCTGCGCCAACCCAATCCGTGGAAAAAGCAAAAGATAGAATCTATCGACCTCGCTAACGTATTCCCCCATAGAACTCAATGGAGCAAAAGTGGGGGAAAAGCACCCTACTCTCGTGCAACTCGATCGCATATTTTCAAGTGCGCTAAACCGATATGAAACTATGAATATTTCACATTCCTATGTTTTGCATACAGCAGAATATGTTCTATTTATTCATAAATAAATATTTCTACATATATCTGATGGTATTTTGGTACAATATATATCTATACCTTTTATATATATATATATATATATATAATATACACATGATTACATAAAGCCAAGGTACCAGCACTCTCTGTTTCACCTACAAATGTGTGGGGTGCCACCCAGTAAATGAAAATCCTAAGGATGCACTCACAGTGCTGCAAAAAAATTATTAAAGTGAGTAAACGTTTTCGGGGAGTAACCCCCGTCTTCAGACTCCAGAGACAAAAACAAAAGTGAAAAATTGCTTATCATTTGTGTATATAAGAAGAATGTCAGAGGGCTGGAAGGACGCCACTGGCCTTCGCACTGCGGTGCCAGAGGGGGACCCGGAAGTGCGACCCGTGACATCACTGCGCAAGCGTTGGCAGCAGTCGGACCGCCCCTGTGTGTCAAAGAGATACATATTATACAAAATGCGCAAGTGCGAAGTGTATACATGGGGCTAGATTTATTAAAGCTGAGGCGGACTGGGGCGCATATACGCGCCCCTGTACACCTCAGCTCGCCTGTGGCGGGGCAAAATTACCCGCAGGTATTCGCCATTGTACACAAGCGCAATTTTGTGCTCGCGTGCAATCCCGCCCCATGGCGTGCACAGCCAATCAAGCGCGGGCAGGAGCTGTCAATCTCCTCGGTCTGACTAGACCGAGGAGATTGAATTTCGCCACCTTAGAGGTGGCAAAGAGGTTAGGGAAGCGGCGGTCTGGTGACCGCTGCTTGATAAATTACGGCGAGCAAGTTCTTGTGAGAACTTGCAGCCATAGGGCTTTAATAAATCTAGCCCATAGTGTACTAGGGAAGTGTATCATGGTACAATACAAATTGTGATATAAGTGGAGATCCGGGTATAAGTATAAATATATAAATATAAATATAAAAATAGATATATACTTATATTTATATTTTTATATCTATTTTTATATTTATATATTTATACTTATACCCGGATCTCCACTGATTTAAAAGCCTCTTGCCTAATCAGGCGCTGTATACACCCCCACCTTTATCTATCTTCTACCAGACCAGCTAGGAGGTCTTTGTATACAAGCTTGAGGTTACACCTTGGCGCTCGACCTAAATACATGTTCTTACATGTGTTACATATGCTAGAAATATTGAAGATATTAAAAATGTTAGGAAGAGGGAAATAACTGATAACCAGTGAAATCACATATAGTCAAGATGGAATAGACATTATTGACATTGTAATGCAGCACCCTAATAAAGAGGTACTATATAGGGGCACAATGTAATATACTAATCTAATAGTAATATCATAAGGCTGTGATTGTCAACTGAAAGAGCAATTATCGTAAAAGAGGAATAGTAGAAATTGTCTAATAAATTATCGAAAAATTATGATCAAAGGGTGGTCAAAAAATAGAAAAATTATAAAAAAATAATGAAAAAACCCAGTGGTTTCAGGAATACCCCCACAATAGGACGCTATAACCCAGCCTTCTGTGAGAGGTGGTGTAGCATACTTAATAAGTGCTAATTGGATCTTATCCTACTTATCCTACTGGTAATCCAGGTACATACACAAGTACAACAGATCCAAAACTAGACAGTATGAACAACAGTATGAACAACTCAATTTGAGGACCATACAACAAGACAAACAGGAGAATTGGATATACAAGCTACAATCCCAGTTGCACCAATATGAGGTTGAGCTAATGCAATTCAAGAATAAGAAACTTGAAGCACTGACCAACCACTATAGGGTTGCAGCTGTTACAACAGGACCGCCAAAGAGAGTTTCCGGCGTGCTTTAGGCGACAAAGATACAGAAAGCCAGCTAATCTACAAACTGTGGATACCTCAGGTTCCAGCTCTGAAGGAGAACCCCCCTAACGTACCAACAAATACAGAACCAGTTACCACCACTGGGGTCACTACCCGTTCAAAAAACGGGAGAGGCAAAGATCCCCCCCAGAAGGGGCGGGTACAAAACGCAAACCTCCAAGGCCACCCAATGTTGGGAACTGTAGTCCATCTCAGTGATAGGATACTGACTCCTACTAAAAACAGGGTATTTAATAAGGGTCTGACATTCATACCTACACGTAGTTCCGATGTCTTTGGACTCTTTATTGATCTCCAAAAATTCCAAAGACAACTTAAGCACAAGGCTCTATCAACTTCAAGAAAAAGTCGACCTTTGACCCACAAAACAGTAATGTCAGCATCTGCACTTATCATAGACTCACACAAAGGACATGGAAAATAAAATTAAACAACAGAATACCCTGGGGTTCAACAACCTTACAAAGGAGGAAAGACAGGCAATTAAAACACTGGCACAAGACCCTGCAATTATCATTTGTGAAGCTGATAAAGGAGGGGCCATAGTCCTCCAAAACTATCAATAATATAGGGAGGAGGCCTTGTTCCAACTTCAGGATCCAGAGATCTATCGTGAATTACCAAGGGACCCAACACGGGTCTTCAAAGAAAAAATTGACAACTATCTGGAACAGATCTTTCAATCTGGTTACATTACAAAATACGAACTGGAATACTTGAAAACATCATACCCCAGAATACCGGTTTTCTACACCATTCCTGAAAATTCACAAGAGGCTGAACCGACCTCCAGGAAGACTGATAGTATCAGCCATCCAATCTTTACACCAACCATTAGCTAAGTTTGTAGATGTATACCTGTAACCACTGGTCAGACATATGGACTCTTTCCTACTAGACTCTAACATGCTACTCAACATTCTAAAAGATATGGAACCATTTGAGGACAAGGACAGCTTAGTCACACTTGATGTCACGAGTCTTTACACTGCTATTCCCCATCAACAGGGACTCAGAGCAGTCAAGTGGTAGCTACAGAGGAATCCTTATGTGGGACCGCCAACAGAAGTACGTATAACCTTGTTGGAATTCTGTCTGACTACTAACTATTTTAAATTTGAGAAACAACTTAACCTTCAGCTTACAGGGACGGCGATGGGGTCCAATGTGGCCCTATCCTACGCCAACTTGTTCATGTCAGAGTTTGAGACACAGGACACTGAGCTTTTCTATGATCATAAAATTAAATTATTCAAGTGCTACATTGACGACTTGATAATAATCTGGAATGGCACAGAAGCAGGATTACAACTATGGTTTTGAGCAACTGAATCTGGTATCTCCAGCTATCAAGTTCAAGATGAATTTCAGTAATTCCACCACAGACTTCCTGGATCTTTATATATATAAGGGACAAGACAGAACGCAGTCCACATTATTTAGAAAGGCAACCAACAGAAACTCACTCCTCCACTATACAAGCTGCCATCCCCCAGCTCTAAAAAAGGCATTACCCAATTCAAAATATAAAAGTTTACTGAGGAACAACACAGAAGAAAAAAATCTTACTAGACAATTGGATGAAATGACAAGTAGATTTCTGGAAAGGGGGTATCCAGACAAAAAAACTAGCCCAGGTGAAACAGGACCTGGGGGCTACGATTCCGGAGAAAAAAGTGGAACATTCCCAGTTGAGTTTAACTTTCACTACAACTTATACACATGATAAGCAAGGCCTAGCAAAAAGTCTAAGAAAAACTGGCAAATTATTACATCGGATTCTACGTTGCCATTCCAGGACTCTCCACCGTCTAGAGTGGGCTTCAAGAGAGCAAGATCTTTATGGGACCGTTTGAATCACATAGACCCCACACAATGCTATGAAAAAACAACAACAACATGGTTACAGTCTGCACCACCTGTAGCGGCCTCATTGCAGGTCCCTACTTTACACATTCCCACAACAAGAGAAAATACTTTCATAAGTACCAGATGACGTGCATGACCACTCATGTGGTTTACTTATTGCATTGTATCTGCGGACTATTTTACATGGGAAAAACCGATGGCCACAGGTCATCAATAAGAACCGCCATTGAGAAGGGCACGCCAGACCAACCGGTCGCCCGACATTTTTTACAAGAAGGGCACATAGTAAAGGACTTGAAGTATACAATTATAGACCCTGTCCCACCCTTGCTAAGAGGAGGCCAGATGGACCTTTGAATTGGGAACACTTATCCCTAGAGGGCTTAATACCCATTTAGATTGTCATAGCTACCTGTAGCTAACTACAGATAGTTAATTATAGATAGAGCCATATACATCATGTTGAGAAATTATGGACATTATTTTTGGATCCTTTGATCACTTTTTCCACTAATGTTACTATTTGGTATTTAATTTTTTCATTATTTTTTATCATTTTCCTATTTTTTTGACCATTTTTGACCACCCTTTGATCATCATTTTTTTATCATTTAATAGACCATTTCTACTATTCCCCTTTTACAATAATTGCTCCTCCCCTTTTACGATAATTGCTTTTTCATTTGACAATCGCAGCCTTATAATATTACTATTAGATTAGTATATTACATTGTGCCCCTATATATTACCTCTTTATTAGGGTGCTGCATTACAATGTCAATAATCTCTATTCCATCTTGACTGTATGTGATTTCACTGGTCATCAGTTATTTCCCTCTCCCTAACATTTTTAATATCTTTAATATTTCTAACATATGTTACACATGTGACACGTAATTTATATCACAATTTGTATTGTACCATGATACACTTCCCTAGTACACTATGTATACACTTTGCACTTGCGCATTTTGTATATTATGTATCTCTTTGACACACAGGGGCGGTATGATTGCTGCCGATGCTTGCGCAGTGATGTCACTGGTCGCACTTCCGGGTCTCCCTCTGGGGCCGCAGCGCAAAAGCCAGTGGTGTCCTTCCAGCCCTCTGACAATCTTCTTATATACACGAAATGGTAAGCAATTTTTCACTTTTGTTTTTGTCACTGGAGTCAGAAGACGGGGGTCACTCCCCGAAAACGTTTACTCACTTTAATAAATTATTTGCAGCACAGCGAGTGCATCCTTAGAATTTCATTTCTATACGATTATATATAGGTATAGATATATAGGAGCATCTATTTCTAAGTACTTAGAATGTATTCTGCTATGTGCAGAACATTGGAATGTGAAAAATTTAATGTAAATACACACTATTACACTTTAACTTTACCTGTTAGTGTACCACTTGTAATCTGACCCGCAGTGTTTATTAATACATGTATTTTAAAGCGACAAACAGCTTATTTGTGAGGAATATTCAGCCAACCTCCAAATAAAAGGGATGAAATCATCATTTCATGCTGTGCTTTTTCCATTGCCTTTCTTAGTGCGCTCCAGTGAATTACTTTCATATCTACCCATGCTTGTCTGTGGTGAACTTTGTTCTTTAAAATCTTTAAATATGCATTAGTAACTTCAGTGGCACAATATGGAAATGACAGCTGCTCTTGTCACATCCCAAATTCTGTGGCAGGTGTTACCAACTTTTTCTTTAACAAGAAACACTTTAATGTGACAAATAATTCCATGGTGTACCCATTTGTGCAGCTAAATAAATTGCTTATAAATGTCACAAACACATATAGGATATTGGTAGAGATGTTTGCGCTGTACTCACATCAAGCTAAACTAAAATGTATGTATTAAATAAATAGACTAATAAAAATCAAGGGCTCTGTTCATTTAGAGCGGTTTATAATTTGACAATGATCCCTATTCAAATCCATGAAAGGTTTTCACGTGAAAAAAAAAAAGAGAAAAAGGAAGAACATAAGATTTGGGGTACACCCTTCCATTTAATGTAAAGATAAAACCAAATTTTTACAAATTAAAATTATCAATTTAAAATATAAAAAATGAATAGCTAAAAGTTTATTTAGCAGTTTATTAATTTACATGCACATGGTATTTAAATAAGTATTAACCAATCCTGTGTCCAGTTCAGTAATTACATGTGATTTAATTGGTTATTGGGACACTGCTTTTAAATGTTTAAACCCAATTGGTGGATCAGCATTGTCTATTAACAAACTGTATGTTAGATTTGATACTACTGAACATTATTTATAATAAATATTAGATTGTTTTATATAAACTTAATATACATTACAGCAATGACATAATGAAAAACACATTCATATGATGGTAAACTACTCTAATACACTGAGCGATGTCATGTTGGTCAAACTGGTCCTGTAACCTCTATTCTCCATCAATGAAATAAGAGCCAATTATTAACTGCCATTCTGGTCACATTCAGTATTGATGTAAACAAACATATCTTAAACATTATGCAGCAAATATTAATGCTCCTTAGTAGTCATAGGTTCATCAACCTAAAAAATGTACAAGGGTTTCCACATGAAAATTATCACAATAATATGTAAAAGTTCTAAGATAATGAGCCATTATAACTACTGCTCTATCTCAAATATTGCATGGATATGAATAACGAGGTCATTCTCATTCCCAGATCAAATCTCACCATGCGCCCCATGTAAAACTAACTTCACGCTCCCGTGCTCGGAACTCAGTAATCTTAATGCAATGCGCATGCACGACAACTTACGCTACTTGCGTAACTGAAAAAGAGAAATCGTCAATTTACTTTTTCCTACAAACAGTTGCACTGTGTACTGTAAGCGGAGCTGAAGATTCCCTTATTTTGTTACACAAGTAGCGTAAGTAGTCACGCATGCGCATTGCATTAAGATTAATGAGTTCCGAGCACGGGAGCATGCAGTTAGTTTTACATGGGGTGCATGGTGAGGCTATGATTGGCTAGAACAGATGCCACTCAAAGCAGGAGCTTTGAAAATGTTAGAGAGAGGCTGAATTAAAAAGGGTAACGTAGCAGGACTAAAATTTAAGTTATTCAGTGTACTGATGGTTTTATTAATAAAAAAAAGCATATCGATATGCTTGTTAGGATAAGAACTTTCAAAATATGTGGAGCAGTTTGGCTGAATTTACCATCACTTTAACTGACTATAATGTTTGTATCGATAGCACAACAGTAATTCCTTAATATTATAATCATTAATAACTATTTAATAGCTACCTAGTTAAAATAATTACAAAATTACCTGTAAAATAAATCCTAACCTAAGTTACAATTAAACCTAACACTACACTATCAATAAATTAATTAAATTAATTACCTACAATTACATACAATTAAATAAACTAAACTAAATTGCAAAAAAAAAAAAACACTAAATTACAAAAAATAAAAAAAGATTACAAGATAATTAGGCTAATTACACCTACTCTAAGCCCCCTAATGAAATAAAAAAGCCCCCCAAAATAATAAAGGTCCCTACCCTATTCTAAATTAAAAAGTAACCAGCTCTTTTACCAGCCCTTAAAAGGGCTTTTTGCGGGGCATGCCCCAAAGTAATCAGCTCTTTTGCCTTTAAAAAAAATACAACCCCCCCCAACATTAAAACCCACCACCCACACATACCCCTACTCTAACCCAAACCCCCCTTAAATAAACCTAACATTACCCCCCTGAAGATCTCCCTACCTTGAGCCATGTTCACCCAGCCGGGCACCGATGGACCAAAAGAGGACATCCGGAGCGGCAGAAGTCTTCATCCTATCCGGGCAGAAGAGGACATCCGGACCGGCAGACATCTTCATCCAAGCGGCATCTTCTATCTTCATCCATCTGACGAGGAGCGACTCCATCTTCAAGACCTCCGGCGCGGAACATCCTTCTTCCCCGACAACTAGACGACGAATGACAGTTCCTTTAAATGACATCATCCAAGATGGCGTCCCTCGAATTCCGATTGGCTGATAGGATTCTATCAGCCAATCGGAATTAAGGTAGGAAAAATCTGATTGGCTGATTGAATCAGCCAATTAGATTCAAGTTCAATCTGATTGGCTGATCCAATCAGCCAATCAGATTGAGCTTGCATTCTATTGGCTGATCGGAATAGAATGCAAGCTCAATCTGATTGGCTGATTGGATTCAAGTTCAATCCGATTGGCTGATCCAATCAGCCAATCAGATTGAGCTTGCATTCTATTGGCTGATCGGCATAGAATGCGAGCTCAATCTGATTGGCTGATTGGATCAGCCAATCCGATTGAACTTGAATTGGGGGGTTGTATTTTTTTTAAAGGCAAAAGAGCTGATTACTTTGGGGCATGCCCCGCAAAAAGCCCTTTTATGGGCTGGTAAAAGAGCTGGTTACTTTTTAATTTAGAATAGGGTAGGGACCTTTATTATTTTGGGGGTTTTTTTTATTTTATTAGGGGGCTTAGAGTAGGTGTAATTAGCCTAATATTCTTGTAATCTTTTTTATTTTTTGTAATTTAGTGTTTGTTTGTTTTTTGTAATTTAGTTTAGTTTATTTAATTGTATGTAATTGTAGGTAATTTATTTAATTAATTTATTGATAGTGTAGTGTTAGGTTTAATTGTAACTTAGGTTAGGATTTATTTTACAGGTAATTTTGTAATTACTTTAACTAGATAGCTATTAAATAGTTATTAACTATTTAATAGCTATTGTACCTAGTTAAAATAAATACAAAGTTGCCTGTAAAATAAATATAAATCCTAAAATAGCTACAATATAATTATTTGTTATATTGTAGCTATATAAGGGTTTATTTTACAGGTAAGTATTTAGTTTTAAATAGGAATACTTTATTTAATAAGATTTATTTTTTTTCGTTAGATTAAAATTATATTTAATTTAGGAGGGTGTTAGGGTTAGGGTTAGACTTAGCTTTAGGGGTTAATACATTTATTAGAGTAGCGGCGAGGTCCGGTCGGCAGTTTAGGGGTTAATAAGTGTAGGTAGGTAGCAGCGACGTTAGGGGGGGCAGATTAGGGGTTAATAAATATTATGTAGGTGTCGGCGATGTTAGGGGCAGCAGATTAGGGGTTCATAGGGATAATGTAGGTTGTGGCGGTGTCCAGAGTGGCAGATTAGGGGTTAATTGTGTAATGCAGGTGCCAGCTATAGCGGGGACGGCAGATTAGGGGTTAATAAGTGTAAGGTTAGGGGTGTTTAGACTCGGGGTTCATGTTAGGGTGTTAGATGCAGACTTAGAAACTGTTTCCCCATAGGAAACAATGGGGCTGCGTTAGGAGCTGAACGCTGCTTTTTTGCAGGTGTTAGGTTTTGTTTCAGCCCAAACTGCCCCATTGTTTCCTATGGGGGAATCGTGCACGAGCACGTTTTTCCAGCTAGCCGCTACCGTAAGCAACGCTGGTATTGAGAGTTGAAGTGGAGTAAATATGCCTTTACGCTCCCTTTTTGGAGCCTAACGCAGCCCTTCAGAGAACTCTAAATACCAGCATTGTTTAGAAGCAGCGCTAGAAAAAAAAGACGCGTAGCTAACGCACCCCTTCGGCCTCAAAACTCTAAATCTAGGTGTAAATATATATATATATATATATATATATAAGAATTGTGTGAAGATTGATGCAGAGATTGCCCCCTTTTCATGTAATTTAGCTCTAAAAACTGGTTATAACTGATAGCAACTGCAAAACAGAATACTTTATACTAAATTTATGACTATAGCTAGCCATGCTATCTGCAGACTTAAAGGGACAGTCAAGTAAAAAAAAACTTTCATGTTTCAAATAGGGTATGTAATTTTAAACAACTTCCCAATTTACTTTTATCACCAATTTTGCTTTGTTCTCTTGGTAATTCTTAGTTGAAAGCTAAACCGAGGAAGGCTCATATGATAATTTCTAAGCCCTTGAAGGCCGCCTCTTATCACATGCTTTTTTATTTTGGGGATTCTGATGATTCTAAAGAGGCCTTTATGGCCCCTCACTATAGACAGATATCAGATGAACCCTCGTTTTAAACCATGAGGCATTAGCATTCAAAAAAGGGGATTCATTCCCTTACAGGTGTCAACTGATTGTCATAGAAACAAATCATTATCATGTTAGGGTTCATAGACCTTTGTTTATCTGAGCAGGTATCCAAATAGATGGGAGAACTATGTGGGTGTAAAAATAGATGGCCTTATAGGACGCTTTTTGTGTGCTTTTTTTCTATACTATATTAAACTGTGTTTTCATATGGTAGAGTATCTCATATTTGGTCTGCTAAAAAAAAGAGAAATAATTTGTGTGATTTCCTCACAGATATAGCATTGAAATTGATGTCTAAAAGCAGAGTATCAATCTACTAGATACAGTTCTAGAACAGTATTATGAAATAGCTTAGCAACAAAGGCATTAATGAAAGTTCATTGGCTTTATAAATGATTAACTCTACAAGTAGATGAAATCAATAGATGTTTACTAAGGCAGGAGCCAGAATACAAAGGTGGAGAGTATTTCCGTATCATTGTTGTACATGTATAACATTGTCCTTTTGTTGGCCAATTGTAACATAATTTCAGCACAATAAAAAAGAAAGAATTAGCAATGTAGCAGCTTTATCTGTTATCTTGACATTTTCACTAAATAGTTGTTCATCTTTCTCTGATTTAGTTCTGTATATTTCCCGCCCTAGCTCTAGTAAGATTCTACCCACAGCCTAGCAGGCCTGGAGCATATAGCAATAGATGTCTAAAATGCCCATTCAAAAACTTATCAAGTGCCTAGAGGTGTTGAATTTGAAAAGCCAAATCTGGGCTCAAAAAGCTGTTGAAAAGCAACTCAAAAATGTATTGTGATCCCTAAAAACTTTTTGACCCCATAGGGAAAACAGGGCTTTTATTAAAGACTTGAAAACCTGTTTGTCAGATAAAAACACGATATTGTGATTGGGCCAAAAAAAAGCCAAAAATGCCACTGCCAATAGATTGTGATTGAATCCAAAGTAGCAACTGAGTGTATAAAACTATATAGAAAAAATATAAATATATAAAAATGTACATGTGGCCCTCGCTTTACAACGGTTTCAGAATAACAACCTTTTTTTTTTAGTCATGTAACTGCTATTGAAAAGCATTGAGAAGCAGTGCATTGATTTAAATAGCCAGTAGGTGGAGCTGTCCGCTTGTGTTGCAGCAAAGAAATGCAAGCCAAGTAAGTTGAAATTAATCAGTTTAACCAGACCTGAGCTATCGAGCAGCTTGCAAAGGAACAAGATCTTCCCGTCTATAAATCAGTCCAGATTGGAATGCATAGAGAGAACTGAAAAATGCAAGTAAAGTCTGTGTTGTGTGATTATTTAATTAGGTTTATAATGCTGTTTAGCAAATGTTTATGTTAACTTAACTTAGTTTAATTATATATTCTGTGTTGTGTGATTATTTTATTAGGTTTATAATGCTGTTTAGCATTTAAAGTCTTCATTTCAAAGCTTTAAAAATAATGTATTAGGTGTTACTTATGACAATTTGAGAGGGGCCTGGAACCTAGCTCCCTCCCTTCCCATTGACTTACATTATAAACTGGGTTTCAATTTACAACGGTTTTGATTTACAACCATTCCTTCTGGAACCTAACCCCGGCCTAAACTGAGGGCTACCTGTATAGTGCATGTGTGTGTATAAAATAAAATGATGATGATATATATGGTTCTACAGCAGAGTGTGGGTCTATGGCTTAATAGTCTAGCCTGAAGTGTACGTGCAGAATGCATCTCAAGTACCCCTGATTAGATTGTGACTCTATAGTCTGTAATACTGAGAATGCATGCTGCTTCTTATCAACAGCTTCAAAAACTTTCCAAGCCATTGAGCATAACACGGATTTGATCCAAATGTCAGGTCATTGCAATACAAACTAGTTTTTGCTAGAGGGTGACAAATAAACAGGGGATTAACTGTTACATTGCCAGAAGCACTATTTTACCAAAAGAAAAAACACAAATTATAACATTACATGCCCCCTCCACACTCACACACACAGCTTTTAGTCTTAAATGTTAGTGGGATCTTAAAGCAAATCAAAGAACAGCAATTAAAATGCTGATTGTTATATTAAAAGGAAGTCAAAACTATTTAAATATATAATGAAAATAGTGGCAAATAGTGCACATGCTGTGTATACAATAGTTAAAGGGACAGTCTACACCAGAATAGTTATTGTTTTAAAAGCTAGATAATCCCTTTATTACCCATTCCCCAGTTTTGCACAGCCAACACAGTTATATTAATATATGTTTTACCTCTGTGGTTATCTTGTGTTTAAGCCTCTGTCAACTGCCCCCTTATTTCAGTTCTTTTGACAGACTTGCAATTAAGTCAATCAGTGCTGGCTCCTAGGAACTTCACATGCGTGAGCACAGTGTTATATATCTGAAACACATGAACTAACACCCTCTAGTGGTGAAAACCTGTCAAAATGCCCTGACCTAAGAGGCGGCCTTCAAAGACTTTATTTAGCATATAAACCTCCTAGATTTAGTTTTCAATTAAGAATACCAAGAAAACAAAGCAAAATTGGTGATAGAAGTAAATTGGAAAATTGTTTAAAATGACATGCCCTATCTGAATAATGAAAGTTTGTTTTGGACTAGACTGTCCCTTTAAACATTCAGTATAACAGCTTTTCAGTGATTCTTAAAAAGTGCAAAATTAGTTTATTCCATTCCATGGGGCCTATCCATCAAGCTCCGAATGGCCCGTGTTTGGGGCTCACCAGAAACAGCAGTTATGAAGCAGCGGTCACAAAGCTCTGATGAGGCGGACAGGAATCGTCGGAATTCAACCCGATCGAGTATGATCGGGTTGATTGACACCCCCTGCTGGCGGCCCATTGGCCATTATTTTAATTTTAGGTAACATGAATTAATATAAAACTCATAATGTATATTTCATGATTCAGATAGAGCATGTGATTTTAAAAAACTTTCCAATTGTTAGCTTATTTGCTTCATTCTCTCGCTATCCTTTGTTGAAAAGAATACCAAGGTAGACTCCGGAGCAGCTTCTAGCAGCTATTGGAAACTAGCTGCTGATTGGTGACTGCACATGTATGTCTCTTCTCATTGACTCACCTAATGGCCCATAGTTATCAAGGTCTGGCGGACCTGATCCGACACTGCGGATCAGGTCCGCCAGACCTTGCTGAATACGGCGAGCAATACGCTCTCCGCATTCAGCATTGCACCAGCAGCTCACAGGGGGTGTCAATCAACCCGATCATACTCAATCGGGTTGATTTCCGGCGATGTCTGTCCGCCTGCTCAGAGCAGGTGGACAGGTTATGGAGCAGCGGTCTTTGTGACCGCTGCTTCATAACTGCTGTTTCTGGAGAGTCTGGAGACTCGCCAGAAACAGGGGCCATCAAGCTCCTTACGGAGCTTGATAACTAGAGGCCATTGTGTTCAGCTAGCTCCCAGTAGTGCATTGCTGTTCCTTCAACAAAGGATATCAAGAGAATAAAGCAAATTTTATATTAGAAGTAAATTGGAAAGTTGTTTAAAATTATATGCTCTATCTGAATCCTGAAATAGAAAATAATTGGATTTCATGACCATTTTAAGATGAACATTAGTCCTGCTTTATATATATCATAACTAGACATTAAACCATCCCTACCAATCAGTACATAACCAAATGTGTGTGTGAGTGTGTATAAGTATACATGCATGTATGTGTGCTACTGTGTATCTGTCTGTCTGTCTGTCTATTTATATATCTGTCTGTCTATCTATCGCCCCCATTTATACAATGCCGCATGGACAAAGTTCGCTCCCGGTAACCTTGCCCACCTAGCATTGCGGCAAGTGGGCAGCATTAGCTGCCTGCATTTATTGTTGCAAATGCTCGTACAGCCCCGCCCCCTGCTCTCATGCAATCGGTTGCTTGTCAATCATTATGATTGTATATGATGTGCAAGGTGGTGGAAAGGTTAAGTAGCAGCAGTCTTCAGACTTAAAAGGCTACTAAAGTTAAAATTACATTGTCTTTTAAACTTATTAGAAAATATTCTACTGCTCATTTCAAATTCAAAGCAAGTGCTATTGCAATGGGGTTTCTTTTTGTGTGTGTGTTTGTCAAATGTTCATTTCTACTGTATTTAGTGGTCCTTAAATAACAAGCCTGAAACACTCAAACTCCAAAACGGAGTCTGTAGCTACATAAATGGGTTCCTATCTATCTATCTATCTATCTATCTATCTATCTATCTATCTATCTCTCTATCTATCTATCTATCTATCACACACACACACATATATATATATATACACACACACACAAACACACACACACATATATATATATATATATATATATATACACACACACACATATATATAATTATAAAAAAATGCCATGCTTTTTCAAATAACAGAAATGATATTAAAAACTAACGGCTAGATTTAGAGTTTTGGCGTTGGCTTTTTCTGGCCGCACCTTTTAAATAACTCTGGTATTGAGAGTTCACAGAATGGCTGCGTTAGGCTCCAAAAAAGGAGCGTAGAGCATATTTAACGCAACTTCAACTCTCGATACCAGAGTTGCTTACGGACGCGGCCAGCTTCAAAAACGTGCTCGTGCACGATTCCCCCATAGAAAACAATGGGGCTGTTTGAGCTGAAAAAAAACCTAACACCTGCAAAAAACGCAGCCCCATTGTTTGCTATGGGGAAACACTTCCTACGTCTGCACCTAACACTCTAACATGTACCCCGAGTCTAAACACCCCTAACCTTACACTTATTAACCCCTAATCTGCCGCCCCCGCTATCGCTAACCCCTGCATATTTTTTTTAACCCCTAATCTGCCGCTCCGTAAACCGCCGCTACTTACATTATCCCTATGTACCCCTAATCTGCTGCCCCTAACACCGCCGACCCCTATATTATATTTATTAACCCCTAATCTGCCCCCCACAATGTCGCCTCCACCTGCCTACACTTATTAACCCCTAATCTGCCGAGCGGACCGCACCGCTATTATAATAAAGTTATTAACCCCTAATCCGCCTCACTCCCGCCTCAATAACCCTATAATAAATAGTATTAACCCCTAATCTGCCCTCCCTAACATCGCCGACAACTAACTTCAAACATTAACCCCTAATCTGCCGACTGGAGCTCACCGCTATTCTAATAAATGTATTAACTTCTAAAGCTAAGTCTAACCCTAACACTAACACCCCCCTAACTTAAATATAATTTTAATCTAACAAAATAAATTAACTCTTATTAAATAAATTATTCCTATTTAAAGCTAAATACTTACCTATAAAATAAATCCTAATATAGCTACAATATAAATTATAATTATTTTATAGCTATTTTAGGATTTATATTTATTTTACAGGTAACTTTGTATTTATTTTAACCAGGTACAATAGCTATTAAATAGTTAAGAACTATTTAATAGCTAAAATAGTTAAAATAATTACAAAATTACCTGTAAAATAAATCCTAACCTAAGTTACAATTAAACCTAACACTACACTATCAATAAATACATGAAATACAGTTCCTACAAATAAATACAATGAAATAAACTAACTAAAGTACAAAAAATAAAAAAGAACTAAGTTACAAAAAATAAAAAATATTTACAAACATTAGAAAAAAATTACAACGATTTTAAACTAATTACACCTACTCTAAGTCCCCTAATAAAATAACAAAGACCCCCAAAATAAAAAAATGCCCTACCCTATTCTAAATTACAAAAGTTCAAAGCTCTTTTACCTTACCAGCCCTGAACAGGGCCCTTTGCGGGGCATGCCCCAAAGAATTCAGCTCTTTTGCCTGTAAAAAAACACATACAAACCCCCCCCCCCAACATTACAACCCACCACCCACATATCCCTAATCTAACCCAAACCCCCCTTAAATAAGCCTAACACTAAGCCCCTGAAGATCTCCCTACCTTGTCTTCACCTCACCGGGTATCACACCGATCGGTCCTGGCTCCAAAATCTTCATCCAACCCAAGCGGGGGCTAGACATCCATCATCCGACGCTCACTTCAGACACGACTCTAAATACCGGAGTTAGAAAGATCCCATTGAAAATATAGGATACGCAATTGACGTAAGGGGATCTGCGGTATGGAAAAGTCGCGGCTGAAAAGTGAGCGTTAGACCCTTTCCTGACTGACTCCAAATACCGGCGGTAGCCTAAAACCAGCGTTAGGAGCCTCTAACGCTGGTTTTCACGGCTACCGCCAAACTCTAAATCTAGGCCTAAATGTCCACAAACCTTCATGATTTGATCTGAAATTCGCTATTGTACAATATGTTCTATTTATTCATAAAAACATATATCTGTGGGTATTTTGGCAAAATATATATCTATACCTATATATATATATATATATATATATATATATATAGATATATATATAGATAGATAGATATAGATATATACAAATATATATATATATAGGAATATCTATTTAAAAATACAACATATTCCCCTATGTGCAGAATGTTGGAATGGGGAATACTTACAGTAAATTCTTTATTAAATATAAATATTGCATTAATATGTTTTTTATGTTTTTAGCTACTTGATGGCAAAGGACTCCAATGTACTTATATATACTGTATGTCTATATATGTATACATATGTATTTATGTGTTTATATGTCTATATATATTAAATACATGTATACACATATAAATACATAAATACATCTATACACACATATAAACATATATATATAAACATACATATACATATTTAGACATATGTATGTATGTATCTCAATGTTAAAGCCCTTTGCATGCCTTTTTTTCTAACACGCATATGTACTCATATGTTTGAACCCTTATAACTTTTTTATGCAATTTTATTTTTTAATAATTTTTATTAGACAGTGTTAATATGAGTGTAATGGGCCTATTTATCATGATGCGAGTGGATATGATCCGATATTGCGGATCATGTCCGCTGCACATCGATAAATGCCGACAGCATACACTGTCGGCATTTATCATTGCACCAGCAGTTCTTGTGAACTGCTGGTGCAATACCGCCCCTGCAGATTTGCAGCCAATCGGCAGCTAGCAGGGGGTGTCAATCAACAGGATCGTATTGGATTGTGTTGATTTTCGGTGATGTCTGTCCACCGCCTCAGAGCAGGTGGACAGGTTATGGGGCAGCGGTCTTTAGACCACTGCTTCATAACTTGTGTTTCTTGTGAGTCTGAAGGCTCACCAGGAACACAGGGAATCAAGCTCCATACAGAGCTTGATAAATAGGCCCCTAAATGTACTGTTCTCTGATTTTTTTTCACTTTTTTTGTCCACTTAACAGTTAACCAGAGTTCTGAAGTCACTCCCAGTGACGTGCGGTGAGGTCAGAGACTGGTGAGGCATTGGCTATGAAACGCCTGAGAATCCCATATATGAACCCAATAGAGGTAGCTTACATTTACGATTAAATTAGCAGGTTGCACAAAAGAATAATTAGCATTATTTACAACACACGCATACAGGTAAGAAACTAATTAAATTCTGATTATATTGGCAAATGCAGTTCCACTATTTATGCTATTATACTGCATTAAAGAGTCAGCATCTCAGTGCAACATAAATCAGTATTATTTCACAAGCTTCTTATTCTTGTAATCAATAGTTTCATTGTAAAACTTGTATTATACTATTGGTAGTTAGGACCATTCTTGTTCCAGGGGTCAGGATTATTCTTCTTATCCCAGACCCCTGGAACAAGAATGGTCCTAACTACCAATACAAGTTTTACAATTAAACTATTGATTACAAGAATGATAATCTAAAGAAAGAAGGACCTGACTTCTGGATCCCTTTCCTCTGTGTACAGAATCATCAACTGTCTTCCAGCAGTTTGCTGGATGTTTTTTTGTTGTTGTTTTTTTTTTAATTCAGGGCTGATACATAACGATTGATCCACCAACACCACCATGACCAAATCCTATTAACAGTGAACAGTACACATCACAAACAAGGGGATTAAACACTGGGGTGCTTGCAGTAGTGGGATTTTTTTTATCATATGTGCTGCATTTATTATAGCATCTACAAAGCTCCTTTCCCCCATAACTGGTGTTTTAAAGTCTAGAAGCAATGCAGGACTTTTAGTCTCTTGCACCATACTGTGTGTGTATTTTTTCTCCTGCCTTTTGGTTAATGCATTAAAACATGAATTCATTTGCATTATTTGATTTGCTCTCTTTTTTAACATAGTCTTATTCTAACATGGTATACCTTCAATTCTGCTGATTGCTTAAATACAAAATTAATTTTATTTTCACTTTCTATGTCCTCAGGGCATGTATTAGCAAAAATGTTTCTAGTAAAAGTTATTGCTGTTTTAGTGTTAACATTTTTCTCTGCACGTGCATGTGAAGCTTAGCTAGATATTCTCAATGCACCCACATTTTAAATGTTGCAGCTGCTCAGAGTGCCAGTGGGGCTTGTATCATGTCAGCAATTAATAAATTGAGTCATTAACAGATGGTACAAGCACCTTAGGCTCTCTGAGCAAGTGCTGTGTTTAATATGGTTGTGCACGGTGCATACTTAAATACACTTTTGAAATGCATTATTTATTTATGCTCATACCAGAAGCATAAATCCATACCTATCTGCAGAGTATGACTTAATTTGTATTATTTATGATTGCATGCTATAGGGAAATTAACGAACGCAACAAAAGTTGCGTTATTTCACCCTCTATAGCGCAGCCATTACAAGTTTTCAAACAGCCGCCTTGTGCATGCGATATGGTTGAGTTGAGCTCCATACTGCACAAAATACAAGTGCTAATTTGACGTGTTCATGCACACCTTCCCCATAGACATCAATAGGGAGAGCGGGTTAGAAAAAAAACACTAATACCTGCGATCACCCCTAATCTGCTGCCCCTGACATCGCCGGCACCTACATAATGTTATTAACCCCTAATCTGCTGCTTCACCCCTAATCTGCTGCTTCCGATATCGCCGCCACCTAAATAAATCTTTTAACCCCTAATCTGCCGCTCCCGATATCACTGCCACTATAATAAAGTTATTAACCCCTATTCCCCTGCACCCCATCGCCCACACTTTAATAAATATATTAACCCCTATTCTGCCGCTCCCCGACATCGCCACCACTAAATAAAGTTATTAACCCCTAAACCTCTGGCCTCCCACATCACTACCACTACCTATTAACCCCTAAACCGCTACCCCCCCACATCGCAATAACCTAAATTAAACTATATTAACCCCTAAACCTAACCCTAAACCTAACCCTAACCGTAAACCTAACCCTAACACCCCCTAACTTTAATAATTAAAATAGAGCTAAATTAAAGTTACAATTATTAACTAAATACAAACTTACCTGTGAAATAAAACCTAAGCTAGCTACAATATAACTAATAGTTATATTGTAGCTAGCTTAGGTTTTATTTTTATTTCACAGGTTAATTTGTATTTATTTTAACTAGGTAGACTAGTTAGTAAATAGTTATTAACTATTTAATAACTACCTAGTTAAAATAAATGCAAACTTACCTGTGAAATAAAACCTAAGCGGCCTTTCACTAAAACCTACCATTACAAAAAATAAAAAACGAAATTATCCAAAACAATAAAAATTATTCTTATTGTAATACCCTGTTTAAAAAAAAAACACCCCAAAATAAAAAAGCCTAATCTATAATAAACTACCAAGGGCCCTTAAAAGGGCCTTTTGTAGGGCATTGCCCTAAAGTTAACAGCTCTTTTGCTACAAAACAAAACAAACACCCCCTAACAGTATACAACCCCCACCCCCCAAACCCACAAAATAAAAAAAATATCTAAAAAAACTAATCTACCCATTGCCCAGAAAAGTTCATTTGTATGGGCATTACCCTTAAAAGGTCATTTAGCTCTTTAGCATTGCCCTGAAAAGGGCATTTAGCTCTTTTACGAAAAGTCTAAACCTTAAAACTAAGGGGAAAAAAACACCCAAAAAGCCTTAATAAATCCTAACACTAACCGCCTGCCGCCTGGATGAAAATGGAGCCGCCAGGATGAAGATCCTTCAAGAGGGACTTCAGAAACTGTGAGTGGATCTTTGGGGGTTAGTGTTAGGATTTTTTAAGGTTTTTTGGGTGGGGCTTTTTTTTAGTTTAGAGTTTGGTCTTTTCGTAAAAGAGCTAAATGCCCTTTTCAGGGCAATGCAAAAGAGATAATTGTCCTTTTAAGGACAATACCCATACAAATGCCCTTTTCAGGGCAATGGGTAGCTTAGGGGTTTTTTTTAGTGTTAGGTTTTTTTATTTTGAGGGGTTGGTTGGGTGGTGGGTTTTACTGTTAGGGGGGTCTTGTATTTTTTTTTACAGGCAAAAGAGCTGTTTAACTTAGGGCAATGCCCTACAAAGGGCCCTTTTAAGGGCTATTGGTAGTTTATTGTAGGCTAGGGTTTTTTTTTTATTTTAGGGGGGGGTTATAGGGCTATTATATTATGTGTAATTCTTTTTTATTTTTGATAATTTAGTTTGTTATTTTTTATAATTTATTCTTTCTTATTTTTTGTAATTAGATAGTTTGTAATTTTTAGAGTAGTGAGCATTTTTTAATGTGTAATATTGTTTATTAAATTGGTAGTTAGTGTAATTTTAGTTTAATAGTTATATTAGTTTAATTGTTAGTTTAAACTTAGTTTTTTTTAATTTGACAGGTAAGTTTTAATTTAATTTAAGATAGGGAAATTGTAATTTTAATATAAAGTTAGGGGGGCGTTAGGTTTAGGGGTTACTAGTTTAAATTAGTTTATTGCGATGTGGGGGGCTTTTGGTTTAGGGGTTAATAGATTTTTTATAGTGGTGGCGGAATTAGGGGTTAATAACTTTAGTATAGTGGGGGCGATGTGGGCGGACGGCAGATTAGGGGTTAATAATATTTAAATAGTGTTTGCGATGCGGGGGGTCAGCGCTTTAGGGGTTAATAACTTTATTATAATGGTGGCGATGTCGGGGAGCAGCGGAATAGGGGTTAATAATTTGTATTAGTGGCGGCGATGTCGGGAACTGCAGATTAGGGGTTAATAACTTTAATATAGTATTTGTGATGTGGGAGGGCCTCGGTTTAGGGGTTAATAGGTAGTTTATGGGTGTTTAGTGTACTTTGTAACACTTTAGTTATGAGTTTTATGTAACAGTTTTGTTGCGTAAAACTCATAACTACTGGTCTCAGATGGCAGTTCGGATCTTGTCGTTATAGGGTGTAACGCAAGCTTTTTAGACAGAACGCAAAACTTGTAATGGCTGTGCTATGGAAGTCCTATGAAAAAAAACGTAATTTTTACGTGTGCGGGACTGATGTTGCGTTACAGGCTAAAAGACTTTCGGTACAACTATACCGACAAGTCTTGTAATGGCTGCGGTGCTGTTTTAACGCTGAAATGGCCATTTTTTTCAGCGTTAAAACGCGAACACACAACTCATAATCTAGATAATACATATTTTTTTATAGTGGTGGCGGAATTAGGGGTTAATAACTTTAGTATAGTGGGGGCGATGTGGGCGGACGGCAGATTAGGGGTTAATAATATTTAAATAGTGTTTGCGATGCGGGGGGTCAGCGCTTTAGGGGTTAATAACTTTATTATAATGGTGGCGATGTCGGGGAGCAGCGGAATAGGGGTTAATAATTTGTATTAGTGGCGGCGATGTCGGGAACTGCAGATTAGGGGTTAATAACTTTAATATAGTATTTGTGATGTGGGAGGGCCTCGGTTTAGGGGTTAATAGGTAGTTTATGGGTGTTTAGTGTACTTTGTAACACTTTAGTTATGAGTTTTATGTAACAGTTTTGTTGCGTAAAACTCATAACTACTGGTCTCAGATGGCAGTTCGGATCTTGTCGTTATAGGGTGTAACGCAAGCTTTTTAGACAGAACGCAAAACTTGTAATGGCTGTGCTATGGAAGTCCTATGAAAAAAAACGTAATTTTTACGTGTGCGGGACTGATGTTGCGTTACAGGCTAAAAGACTTGCGGTACAACTATACCGACAAGTCTTGTAATGGCTGCGGTGCTGTTTTAACGCTGAAATGGCCATTTTTTTCAGCGTTAAAACGCGAACACACAACTCATAATCTAGATAATACATATTTTTTTTTTAACAAAGGTTCAACTAAATTTGCAAAAATAAAAATAAAAATAGTAAACAAGGATAAAAAAAAACAAGATTAATAGTTTACTTTGTGATCTATATTATAATTAATATATTAATCTTGTTCTTTTTTTATCCTTGTTTAATATTACACGCAGTGCACCCTTTTCATTCAGGTTTATAGTGAAAAATGGAATATGTGACAGGTTTGTAGGGAACCAGGCATAAGAAAGGCAGTGTTTTTATTGGTACAAAAACATATTTGCAGTTGATTGATATATCTGCCACCAAAGGATGAAAGTGGATCTAGCTACATAAAAAAAAATCCTGTCTAAACAATGTTATCTGATTTTTTTAGTCTAAACCAATAGAGGGCATTAGTTTGTGTGTTTCATATAGATAATATTGAGCTTATGCACGTGAAGTTTCCCTGGAGTGAGCACTGATTGGCTAAAAAGCAAGTCTGTTAAAAGAACGGAAATAAGGGGGCAGTCTGCAGAGGCTTAGATATAAGGTAATCACAGAGGTAAAAAAAGGGATTTATATAACTGTGTTGGTTATGCAAAACTGGGCAATGGATAATAAAGGGATTTTCTTTCTTTTTAAACAACAGAAATTCTGCAGTTGACTGTCCCTTTAATTGCCTGTAATTCATTCTATCACTATCAAATGATTAACCACACCAAGCTAATGACAGTGGCATTCAAGGGGATCTCTACTAAGCTTATTAGCCTTGAAATATGAAAAGGATGACAGGTGTATGCTGCATTGTACATATTATAATGTATATTTCTTGTGAAATTGAATAGAAAGGGAGCCCCGGGAATGCATATGGGGAGTGGCTTGTGACCCCATAGCAGGGAAATGAACCGGATGGTGTTGGGTGGGGGTGGAGCTAGCAGAGGCTCTTATAAAAAGGGTGGTTTAGGAAGCTTACCCCCCTCTTCGCATCCGGACCTGATGGTGGGAAGAAGCTAGATACTCCTTCCCACTTCATCAAATCCAGATGTGAACGGGTCTATGGAGTGCCTCCGGGAGCTAATTACGACAGCTGCAGCTGTGGCCAGGGAACACGGGCCGGAGTGGTTGCTGGCCCAGCTGCAGGCAGCCGGTGCGGTACCAGGAGGGGTGGAGCAATCGGTGGAGGAGATGATCCGGCCTGCGGCTAGGCCATTGAGGTGTTCCAGGCCGCCGGAACGGCTGAGCCCCGAGGTGCCGGTGAGGAGAGGATGGGCAGCTGCGGGTGTCGGCAGAGGAAAGGTGAGCGGACGGACGGCTGTGGGGCGATGTGGCAAGGAAAACGTCACATGGGAAGCGGAGCAGCAGGATCCGGACCAGGTGAGGCGGCAGTCCAATGCTGGCAGAGGACAGAAGAGTGGGTGCGGCCAGGCATCCAGGCCGGGGAGAGCGGTATCAGTGGTTCCTGGGACCGGGCAGGCGATGGAGGAAGGTAAGCCGCTGGGCTATCGAAGAGCGGGACTTTGTAGAGTGTGTGGCAGTGGATGAGTTGGGGGCTTTCAGGTGGCCCAAGGGGTGGTAGGTGTCCGGTTTGAAGGATGTGGTAGGGTTCACACGTGGGACAAGGTTAAGGGGTTTGGGTACTCACTGGCAATAAAAAATAAAATAAAAAAAATAATAAAAAATGGGCCTGAGCAAGGCAGGAAAGAGGGGGAGGCCTCGGGCATAAGAGGCAGGGAGACATAAGGGAAGGCCGTAGGAGCCTGAGCTGGGTAGGACAGCCAGCATACGGCTGCTAAGGGGATCAGAGATGATTGGCGCGGCCCGGGGGTATAAGCCACGTGCCTCCTGGAAGGGGCAGTTATTGGGTAGGAATTAAAGGGGGCCCCTGCTATGTGGCATTAAGGGAGGGGGACCTAGAGGGCTGTGCTGGCTATGGGTTTTAGGCCAGAGGGCGGGAGTATATATATAAAAAAAAAAGAAAATTGAGTGGAAAGTACATTTCAATTATGCAAAGAAAAGGGGGAGTTGTCCATTTATATGTGATTTGTGGCACTAGGGGGAGGGGGGGACTTGTGCAGTGGGCCGTTAGTGTTGTTTATTTCCTTCCCCCCTCCTTCTCCCCCCCTCCCCCCCCTCCTCTCCCACTCCCCCCATCTCCCCCCCATCTGGGTACCCCCCACCCCAATTGGGTGGGGGAGGATTTATGTTGTCCGGGGATGGGGAAGTTGGAGATTTGTTTGTGGCTCTGATCCCTGCTCTTTTTGTCAATTGTACCCACGCCAGGTGGAGAGGAGTCGATGGAAGCGGTAGAAGTGGCGGTGATGGACAGCAGTAGGCACGAGAGGGACGGGGATTCCATAGTCCTGGAGGACTTCCCCAACGATTTTGATGAGGAAGGGCCCGGCACATCGAGTGAATCCAGAGGACTAATGGCTTGCCAGGTGGGGAGCTTGGATGCTCTGGTGCAGCTTTTAAGTTCAATCTCCCCCCCAGGGGGGGTAGGGAGAGCAGGGACGCTGGGTTGTCAGCCGAAGGGAGGAGGAGAGGGGTCAACAGGGTTGGAGGAAGGGAAGTAGTTACAGATTCCTCTGCTGTTGTTCCCATACAGGTGGAGATAGGATGTCAGAGGAGGACTTCGACCACTCGCAGGTCGTCTGCAGGACCACCAAGTGGCAGATTCCGGTCCCCTGTTTCCAGAAGAGGAGGGGGAGATGATCATACTTCACTTAGGTGGGCAAGGATAGAGAGGACTTCGAGAGGCAGGGGTGGTGACAGGAGGCGATGTTCCCGGGCGGGGAGGCATTCGCCAGTGAGGTGGCGGGAGGCATCAGTGAGGCACAGAAGGCCCAGGAGCGGGCCAGTAGCACAGGAGCCTGGAAGGGTAGTGGAGCAGCGTTCGGAAGCCTAGACGGGGCACAGGACAGGTGAGGCGCCTTTACAGGCGGAAGGGACTATTGCTAAAAAGAATGATGGTGTGGATGGTGTGCAGAGTGTGTTGTTGAAGGGACTTAAGGAGCTGGTGGCACGTGTGAAGCAGTCTATGATGGCTGAGAGGAAGGGTCCGGGGGCAGTATGGGGGGGAATGGTGATGGGACTCAGGCAGTGGCAGATTTGTCTCAGGTGACTGGCAGCCAGGCCCCGGGGGAGACAGTGCCAGCAGCAGGGAACCCAGGGGTCCTCTCTGGTGGGGCGGTACCAGGTTCCCTGAAGGTTTCGGAGGAACCTTTCAGAAGGCTATGCCTGTGCTCCATTGGCCCTAATGGGCTACACTTGATGAATGAAATGAAAGAGAGAATTTGAAAACGGGAATTTTTAGAATTGTTTTCCCTCCTCCCTTTGGACCAATTTCTAGAAGTGAAGGAGGGTGCGAAAGGTGACACGTCTAAGAAGGAGGAAGAGGAGAGGAAGAAGAGGTACCACAAACTACCTAAGACGTTTGCTAATTGGTCCAGAGCATTCTGCATATTTGTGAGTGTGATGACTGAGAAGTTTCCGGATCAAGGTTCAGTGCTTCTGTTATTTGGATGAGATTTCCATGGCTTATCGGACGTATGGGAACATGGCCTGGTGGCTACGATAAACAGTTCTGGCAGAGGATAGCGGTCCGGCCTGACATTTGATGGGATGAGAGGGATATGGGGATATGGGTGGAGATCATGAACCCATTGCAGGGGCAGCCCTTTCGCTTCAGCGGGCCCGGCGGGGCGACCACCTCGAATGGGTCAGTGGTGGCCATCTGGAAGGGGTTCTGCTTCCAGTTTAACGAGGGCCAATGCCGTTTCGGAACATTGTGCAAATACAAGCACGAATGCTCTGGATGTGAGGCGTCCATTCCTACTCAAAGTGCTTTAGGAAGGGCAGGGCTGGAACCAAACCAGGGGAGGTGGGTGTTCTGGGCATGGACGCCGGTGGACATCAAAAAGATGGTGCCGTGGTTAGAGCGGTATGCTAGGGTGAGGGGTAAAAAAGAGGATGCGGAGTTGTTGTTAACAGGATTTAGTTCAGGTTTTAGGATCCCGTTTGGGCAGCATGAGGGGAGAGCGACTCCGGGGAATTTGAGATCGTCAAGGGCTTTCCCGGGTGTGTTAAAGGACAAGTTGGCAAAGGAGGTGAGTTTGGGTCGCATGGCTGGGCCATTCCAGAAACTACCCTTATGAAACCTGATGCTTTTTTGGTCCCCAAAAAGGTGGCTGGCCACTTTCGGATCATACATCACCTGTCAAATCCGAAGGGGTCTTTGGTGAATGATGGGATTCATCCGGATATGGCGGCAGTGCGGTATGCTTCATTTGACGACTCAGTGGACTTGGTGAGGAAGGCAGGGCGGGGAGCCTTACTGGCCAAATTCAATATTGAATCGGCCTTCAGATTGCTACCAGTTCACCTGGCTTGCCACCATTTGTTGGGGTGTAGGTTTGAGAGGGAGTATTTTGTGGACCTTTGTTTGCCCATGGGGTGTTCTATTTCCTGTTCTTATTTTGAGAAGTTTAGTTGCTTTGTTGATTGGGTCATTAGGCAAGTTTCGGGTTGTAGTTCGTTAGTACACTATTTGGATGATTTTTTATTTGTTGGCCCACCGGGCTCCCGGGTTAGTAAGGAACTGATGTGGACTTTTGAGAGGGTGGCAAGCGACAAGACTGAAGGCAAGTTTGGCATCCCGGTGGCGAGCGACAAGACTGAAGGTCCGGCGGTGTCACTAAGCTTCCTGGGGATACAGATTGATTCGGTAAGTATGGAGTGCAGCCTCCCGATCGAGAAGGTGATCGACTTAAGGGAGATGTTGTAGAGGGCCTTGTCCAAAAGAAAGTTGACTCTGAAGGAAGTGCAATCGATGTTGGGTAAGTTGAATTTCGAATGCAGGATCATCCCGGTGGGGAGCGTTTTTTGTCGCAGGTGGTCATTGGCAATGGTTGGGGTGACAGAAGCATTTCACCACATCCAGCTGACTAGCCTATTGAGAGCAGACCTGTTGGTCTGGCTCCAATTCTTCGAGGAGTTCAATGGCAGATCATTGATTCAACAAGGTATGGGGGGCCCTGCGGACATCCAACTGTTTACAGATGCATCCGGGGCCCATGGTTTTGGAGCCTACCTTGGAGGTAAGTGGTGTTCAGATACTTGGCCTAAAGTGTGGCGGGAAGCGGGCTTGACCAAGAACTTGTTTTTTCTAGAGATGTTTCCGCTGTTGGTGGCGTTGGTTCTCTGGCCTGGAGTCATCTGTGATAGGAAGGTCGCCTTTTATACAGACAATATGGGGGTGGTTATGGCAATTAATAACTTGTCTGCTACTTCCCCACCAGTGGTCTTTCTTCTCAGACTGTTTGTGTTGGAGTACCTGAAGTGTAATGTGTTATTTAAGGCAGTACATGTACCTGGTAAATTGAATGGCATTGCTGACTCTCTTTCCCGTTTTCAGTGGGACAGGTATCGGGAGCTGGAACCAGAGGCAGAAGAAGTGGGGGCGAAGTGTCCAGAGTTTCTCTGGAGGGTAGCCTTTCCAGACAGTTGAGAATTGTGAGGTTGGCTTTATCGGGAAGCACTTGGAGGGCATACTTGCAGGTATGGTGGGAATGGCTGGATACTGTAAGAGGGAGTGGGGGGAATTTTACGGCCCAGGCATGGTTAGATGTGTTACTAGGGTGGATGCCGGTTTGGCAGGTTTTAAGATTGATGGTTAGGCAGAGGCTTGCAGCTCTAGCCTTTTTGTGTAAGTTTTTGGTTTGGGAGGATATTACAAAATCCTTTCTGGTTAGAATGTCAGCTAGGGGGCTCTTTATGAGAGGGGTTTCTAGGGATGCTAGGCGTCCCCTGATATTTTCCCTGTTGCAGAGGGTGGTGGAGGCGTTACTGGGTGTGTGTATGGATAGTTATGAGGTGTTCCTATTCTGATTAGCATTTGTTCTTGCCTTTTTGCGGCTTTCCAGGTATCGGAGGTCATAGGGGCCACCAGGCGGGACGTAGGGGGGATCCAAATGGGTGATGTGTGGGCCAGGGACGGCAGGCTGTTCCTGTGGTTGTGGAAGTCAAAGACGTATTAGATGGGGAAGGTGATCCAGCTGGCGGCCATAGGGGGGCTTGTTGCCCCGTCATGTCTTATTTGAGTTTTATACAAGTGTGGCAGGGTGGTGGGGGCCCATTGTTGATACATGCAAATGGGGACACTCTGTCTTGGTTCCAATTTGTGGCAGTGATGAGGAAGGTGTTGTCAGGGCTGGGGCTGCCTGCCGTAGAATTTGGTCCCCATTCCTTCTGGATAGGTGCTGCCACTGAGGCAAGAATGCTTGGAATGTCTGATGATAGAATTAAGAGGATTGGCTGGATTTAAATCATACGTTAGACAGGAATTGGTGTTGTAGGTGCTGTTTGTGTTTCCCTTCATAGGTTCTTCAGAATGCTGGATTGTGGGACATTCTTACATCTTCTGGGCCAGAAGGGCGGTGATGGTGAAGGATAAGGGCAGCAAGCTGGGACTAGATAGAGAACTGGTTCACATCCGGTGGTTCGGGGTGCGAGGATTGAGGTGGGACCAAGTGTTGTTGAAGGTTATAGAATATGCTAGATTATTTGAGCCTCCAAAAATGTTATTGATTCATGCCGGGGGAAACTATTTGGGTTTCTTGTCCCAGAAAGGGCTGATTGATAGGATAAAGAGGGACCTGTTGAGATTACTAGATCTGTTTCAGGGACTGGTGGTGATATGGTCAGAGATATAGCCCAGGAGGGCATGGAGGTCGGCATGGGATCCAGTTAAGTTGGATGCCTCCCATATAAAAGTGAATCGGAGCATCAGCAGCTGTGTGAGGTTTAGAGGGGGGTGTCGATACAACACATTGAGTTTGAAGGAGTGTCGGGTAGCTGTTTTTTCATAAAGGATGGGGTACACTTGAACGAGGTTGGCCTCCATTTGTTTAACTTTAATTTGAATGAGGGGGTACTAAAGGCCTTGGGGGTTGGTGGTGTCCAGCTGTGAGCCGTCCTTGTGGCGGGGGGCTTGCCTGGTTTGGGTGGTAACTAGTGACTTGGTACCTCCTGTGGAGACAGGAGAGGATAAATTGTGGAAAGGTAAATAAAGTGGAGAAGTGAGGACAGCTGGGCAAGCCCCGTGGGTAGTTATATTACAGTGTTATTTATGATGTTTTGTATTAAAAGTTGTTAATAAATAAGCTGCGACCTTTATACCCCAGAGATGTTGTATGTGTGTTATTTAATAAGGGAATTTAGTACCAAATTAGGGGGTCAATGATATAAGAAATAAGAGATATGAGTGAAGGACAGATGTCCCCAATTCACCCTATGGCGCAATTATACAGAGGTAGGACCGCCCTGAAAATACTACTGGACCCCTATATACACCACACTAGCTGTACCTAGCAGCCTAGTCCCAAAGAAATAGAGGCGTCCCTTAACACTTCTAATACAAAACAAATACAACCAAGAATGTGAGATGGCGCAGGAGATTCAGCTAGTATACATACATCAATTCAATGTAAAAAAAAATCATTAAAAGTGCCAAAAAAGAGAGAGGTAATACCCCAACAATATAACTATAAGCACAAAAATTAAAAACAGTAGCAAAATATATAAATATGAAACTAATCAAAAGACTAGTAAGTGTCACAATTCCAGAGGATAAAAAGTCAGAGTAAACGTATATGTAATTACATATATATATATATAAATGTTGTAAAAAACCAGCAGATCTTCGTCGCTGTCTCCCCTAATGGATGTGCACTTACTTCTAAAACCCTCAATCATATGAGGTAAGGGTGTAGCAAAATTCGCAAATGGGCTAGGCGCCTCCTGTAGTATGGATCAGGTGTGTTGTTGATCTCTGGTAATATGCAGAATCTTGTCACAGGTTTCTCAACCAGACTCCGTATGGATACTCCAAGGTCCAGTGCTCTTTTATAGGAAGGAGACTTTCAGCTCCAGTGACCATATAGATAGAAAAAGCCAGAAAAACAGAGCATAGTGTAATACCGTTTAATAATAATTTTTAAAAGCACAACACACAAGTTTCCACTCACATTTAGAGTCCTCAACCAATGAGGTATGAAGACAGCATGTAGAAATAATCAACAACGTCCAATGTAGTATGGCAACTGAATCCAAGTATATCCAGTTCAATCCAGGGAACTAGAACCACTACTTGATCCAGTATACACACAGGACGATACAGTCTTTCTTAAAATATACCTTACGCGTTTCAAAGGGGTTAAAAATGTATTTCCCTTCTTCATCAGAGGTAACAAACTTAAATCTAAACTCACCTTATATAGCCCATATTGTAATTCATGCTACACACATAGAAGCATTCGCCGGTCTGACACGCAAATTGCTTTTCCGGTCTCCATGAAGCGCAAAACGTCACTTCCGGTCTAACGCTACCTGACTTCCAAAGCTCAGCATGTTTCACTGATGGTTACCATAGGTACCAACAGTGATCCACGGACGTCCATTATCCGGATGGGACACAGAGTGATCTTGTGTGTCAGATATATATCAAATGCACAAAAAATAAAAATGTATATATATATATATATATATATATATATTAACACTTTGGTTGCCAGAGAGGCTGCCATCCAACTGAGCAGCTATTTCTGCTCACTCTAGCTTCTAAAAGGTTAATGATATATTCTAGTTAAATGCAGTTAAGTACAACCTTGTTAAATCAGTTAAATATTTCTTAATATACTCTGTTGCTGACAACATACATACGGCTAGATTACTAGTTGTGCGTTAGCCTTAAAAAGCAGCGTTGAGAGGTCCCAACGCTGCTTTTTTCCTAACGCTGGTATTACGAGTCTTGCAGGTACAGGGGTACCGCTCACTTTTTTGGTCATACTCGAAAATACCGCAAATCCACTTACGTCAATTGCGTATCCTATATTTTCAATGGGACTTGCATAACGCCGGTATTACGAGTATTCCAAAAAGTGAGCGGTACAGCCTCTCCTGTCAAGACTGATACCGCATTTAAAAGTCAGTAGTTAAGAGTTTTATGGGCTAACGCCCCCCCCACATCGCAAACACTAAAATAAAAATTTTAACCCCTAATCTGCCGAACCGGACATTGCCGCCACCTACCTACATTTATTATCCCCTAATCTGCCGCCCACAACGTCGCCGCAACTATATTAAATGTATTAACCCCTAAATCTAAGTCTAACCATAACCCTAACACTCCCTAACTTAAATATAATTTAAATAAATCTAAATAACCAGGCCGAAGTCCTCAACGAAACCGGGCGAAGTGGTCCTCCAGACGGGCAGAAGTCTTCATCGAAGCTGGGAAGAAGAGGGCCTCCAGAATTCTATCAGGCTAAATCTAAGTCTAACCCTAACCCTAACACCCCCTAACTTAAATATAATTTAAATAAATCTAAATAAAATTACTACAATTCACTAAATAATTCCTATTTAAAACTAAATACTTACCTATAAAATAAACCCTAAGATAGCTACAATATAACTAATAGTTACATTGTAGCTAGCTTAGGGTTTATTTTTATTTTACAGGCAACTTTGTATTTATTTTAACTAGGTACAATAGTTATTAAATAGTTATTAACTATTTAATAGCTTACCTAGTTAAAATAAATTCAAATTTACCTGTAAAATAAATCCTAACCTAAGTTACAATTACACCTAACACTACACTATAAATAAATTAATTACCTAAACTAAATACAATTAAATACAATTTAAATAAATTATCTAAAGTACGAAAAAAAACCCACTAAATTACTGATCCAATCAGCCAATAGAATGCCAGCTCAATCCTATTGGCTGATTGAATCAGCCAATAGGATTGAACTTCAATCCTATTGGCTGATTTCATCAGCCAATAGGATTTTTTCTACCTTAATTCCGATTGGCTAATAGAATCGGAATTCAAGGGATGCCATCTTGGATGACGTCATTTAAAAGAACCTTCATTCTTCAGTTGGACTTCATTTGAAGATGATGCTCAGCGTTGGATGTCGGATGGATGAAGATAGAAGATGCTGCCTGGATGAAGACTTCTGCCCGTCTGGAGGACCTCTTCTTCTCGGCTTGGATGAAGACTTCTGCCTGCCTGGAGGACCACTTCGTTGAGGATTTCGGCCCGGTTGGGTGAAGACTTCTCAAGGTAGGGTGATCTTCAAGGGGTTAGTGTTAGGTTTTATTAAGGGGGTATTGGGTGGGTTTTAGAGTAGGGTTGGGTTTGTGGATGGTGGGTTTTAATGTTGGGGGGGTATTGTACTTTTTTTTACAGGTAAAAGAGCTGATTACTTTGGGGCAATTCCCCGTGAAAGGCCCTTTTAAGGGCTATTTGTAATTTAGTATAGGGTAGGGCTTTTTATTATTTTGGGGGGCTTTTTTATTTTATTAGGGGGATTAGATTAGGTGTAATTAGTTAAAAAAAAACTTGTTATTATTTTACTATTTTCTGTAATTTAGTGTGTGTGTGTTTTTTCATACTTTAGATAATTTATTTAAATTGTATTTAATTGTATTTAGTTTAGGTAATTAATTTAATTATAGTGTAGTGTTAGGTGTAATTGTAACTTAGTTTAGGATTTATTTTACAGGTAAATTTGAATTTATTTTAACTAGGTAGCTATTAAATAGTTAATAAATACAATGTAACTATTAGTTATATTGTAGCAATTTAGGGTTTATTTTAGAGGTAAGTATTTAGTTTTAAATAGGAATTATTTAGTTAACGATAGTAATATTTATTTAGATTTATTTAAATGATATTTAAGTTAGGGGGGTTAGGGTTAGACTTAGATTTAGGGGTTAATAACTTTATTATAGTGGTGGCGACATTGGAGGCAGCAGATTAGGGGTTAATAAGTGTAGGTAGGTGGCGGCGACATTGGAGGTGGCAGATTAGGGGTTAATAAGTATAATGTAGGTGGTGTCGGTGTCCAGAACAGCAGATTTAGGGGTTAATAATATAATGTAGGTGTCGGCGATGTCGGGGGCAGCAGATTAGAGGTTAATAATTGTAATATTAGGGGTGTTAAGACTCAGGGTTCATGTTAGGGTGTTAGGTGTAGACATTAAAAGTATTTCCCCATAGGAATCAATGGGGCTGCATTAGGAGCTTTACGCTGCTTTTTTGCAGGTGTTAGGTTTTTTTCAGCCGACTCTGCCCCATTGATTCCTATGGGGAAATTGTGCACGAGCACGTTTTGCCAGCTCACCGCTAGCGTAAGTAGCGCTGGTATTGAGGTGAGATGTGGAGCTAAATTTTGCTCTCTGCTCACTTTTCTGTGGCTAATGCCGGGTTTCTAAAAACCCGTAATACCAGCGTTGTCTGTAGGTGAGCGGTGAGGGAAAACTGCTCGTTAGCGCTGCATACCATTACAGACAAAACTCGTAATCTAGGTGATAGATTGCAAAAAGTTTAATGAAAAAAGATATTTATCTCCAAGCATGGATATTCATTAGCTCTTTATAGAAAAAGGAATAACATCAACTCACACAAAAAAGGGCATTATCAAATGATCCAAAAATGTATGGTAAAAAACAATGACCTGTCTGACTCTGTAACACTTAAGGAGTAGGAGCTACAGTCAAACTAGTTGGTATATGCCCTTGCTGCCCAAGCGCATGCACTTGCACTGCCAGTCTGCCACAGTCTTCTGCCATGAAACGGTAATAAAGTCCTCGGTGGCTTGGCTAGTGAGTCATGACGGCAGCTCTTACATCTTACTCACATTGACAACTGAGTCTGTGTCCTCTTCACCAGCACATAACAGCGCATCTCACTCCGCACCTCACTGTTGGCTCTCAGTCAGCTCTGAGTCTCTTCCCGCCCGGCACCAGTCCCAGACCTGCTCCTAGATGAAAAGAAGAGCGTGGCACTGAATGGCTCCCGAGGTTGCTAGAGAGCAGCCTCTATTTGGAGCGGTATGGACCGCAAAGAGAAGAGCATTAAACTTTTATCTCCACTGAGTGGCAGTCTCTAGCGGCCCATACTTTAAAATTCATATTGCGCAACGGAAGGGGATCTAAACAGCTCACAGCCTCTACTTTCTTGCGCAATATGCATATGGATGGGGATGTAATGTATTTATTTGACTTTGCATAGTCAAAAAGGCAGCCTTCTTCTAAAATTTGTTGGCGGAGTCGGCAGCGGGGGAAGGGGGGACACCTTTGAGTACTAAAACTATTTTTTTTATTAAACATTATTAAATAGTGTAATTACACACATAATCACCTGCCTCCTATGACAACACGTCACTCCAGACGAACGTTACATCAATTTGTCCTCAAGCAAACGCATTCACTTTCAGCTCGCAATGTGCGCAAAGAGCCGTTATAAACCCCTTTTCCCTCATGTGCAACAGTTAGAGCGCCACTCATAATCTAGCCCCAGGTAACTTCAGTTAGCTCCCAGTAGTACATTGCTGCTCCTTAAACAAAGAATACAAAGAGAATGAAGCACATTTGATAATAAAAGTATGTTGAAAAGTTGTTAAAATTTGTATGCTGTATCTGATTCATGAAACATTTTAGGTTTCATTTTCTTTTAAGCATTTTTATATTACAATTTTGTTTACTGCCCCTTTAATTTTCATAAATTCATTGTCTTGGGTTTATTTTAGATCATAAAGTTTGGGAATGCAGTAAGTTCATAAAATGAATGGCGTAGGAGGTACTGATGGGAACTCATCATGTAATTCCTTGGGCATTTCTTTTTAATTCTACCTTTTTTTTCCTTTACCTTTCTCCTTGTTCTGTGTAAAAAAATAAAATCAGCCTTTAAAATTCAGAGCAGCTGACAGCTCTGAGGTTTGTTGCTGCTGCAGTAATAAATGAGAATGCACAGCTCCTCTTACTTAGCACTACAACTGTCTGTGTCATGTTCTTTTTGGCTATCACCAATGTTAGATTCTAAAACACTAAGGGCCCGAACACATATGTGGCATGGGGCGCATAACCCAGCGTCGCCAAATTTAGTCTGATCAAGCCATCACAAATACAGACCAGCAGACAAGCTTCACACGTATATTTTACATGTCACCGCAGTTTTTACTCCCATAAACTAACATAGAACTGATGTCATCAGTCAGTATCACATATGCAGCTCAAGGACTTACGCGCGCAGAATGGAGATATTTTACTCCATTTTCTGCTTGCCCCACATAGGCAAGCGCAGCAAGCCTTGCGCTGAGTAAAAAAGCACTGTAACTCCTGGAAGTTTTATCAAACACCTAATGCATGTGCAATATCAACCTCTAAACCGCCATCCCCCCGCATCGCAATGGCTAATAAAATGAATTAACCCCTAAACTGCCATCCCCCCATCTCAATCAATAATATAATGTATTAACCCCTAAATCGCCAACCCCCACTTTGCAAAGTATCTAATTAACCTATTAACACCTCAACCACCATCCACCCACAACGCAAAGTATCTAATTAACCTATTAACACCTCAACCGACAAACCCCCACATCGCAATCACCTAATTATCCTATTAACCCCTAAACTGCCAACCCACCACAAAGCAAACACCTAATAAAACTTTTAACACCTAAATTGCCAACCCCCACAACGCAAACTACCTAATAAAACTATTAACCCCTAAACTGCCAACCCCCCACAATGTGAAGTATAAAACTAAAACTAAGCCCCCTAACCTAACACCCCCTAACTTAACCCCAAGTTACATTAAAAAAAACACTACTATTACATTTAAAAAAAACTATCTATCCTTAGAAACATGTAACAAAACCTAGCGGCTCCATCTTCTTCCATCGCTGGTCCATCTTCTTTCTTCTTGGCAGAGGCGCAGAGGTGGATCGGTCGGCGGAGCGGTCGGCGGAAGCGGAGTGCTGGGTGACACGGATGTCCTCTTCATGCGATCGGCTGCCACACACTGAAGATAGAATGCAAGGTACATCTTTTATACAGGGGTACCCTTGCATTCCTATTGGAAAATTTCAAATCAGCCAATAGGATGATAGCTGCTTACATCTTATTGGCTGATTTGATCAGCCAATAGGATGTAAGCAGCTCTCATCCTTTTGGCTGATTTAAATTTTTCAGCCAATAGGAATGTAAGTTGCCTCACTGTAGGTTTTATTGAAATGCACTATTTTCTATCAACTGAAATTGAACATTTATTAGTTAAATTGGTTTGAGAAAGAATCAGAGCTGTAAGTATTTATTTCAGGATTATTTGAGCAATATTGTGTTTTCAACTGGTGTATCAAAATTAAAATGTAATAAGCTCTAGTAAACCATGTAAAATATAACAAACATCTCACACTGATTTTAAAGTGTTATAAGGTCAGTTAAAATGACATCACACCTAATAACTACAAGGCCTTTATGTATTGCAATACATTAATACACTAGATGAGTATGAATATTTTCTGAATACCTAGTTTGTTGCAATGGATTTTTTAACGGCCAAACTCTCCTCATTCATTTGGAGGAGCTGATTTGAAGTAGTTACTGAAGTAGGCACAGTTGTCACTTTGTTAGCAAAACTGACATTGTTTTACAGTATGCTATCTTATCACTTCAGCTCACACCAATTAGAGACAGATCTGTGGCAGGGTTGGGATCTGCACCCTGCATTTCCAATTCTCTAAATTGGAAAACCCACAATTACATTAAAAGGGACCCCAAAAAAATATATTAAAAATATATATATATATTAAAAGTGTATTCCTTTTTTTTTCCCACCAGGCATTATTAAAGGTTTATATTGCAATTTCAAGGTATGTCATATCCCTTTAATAATTTGCTTTAAAGGGACATTCTAGTGTAAAAAATAAAACTGTATATTTTGTTAATTTTCTACACATAATTAAACACTATATTGTACTATATGAAGTAATTTAATGTCCCTTTAAGCTTCCAACATTTTTCCCATTAAAGGAATAGTCTAGTCAAAATTAATCTTTAATGATTCAGATAGAGCATGCAATTTGAAGCAACTTTCTCATTTACTCCTATTATCAATTTTTCTTCGTTCTCTTGCTATCTTTATTTGAATATAAGCTTAGGAGCCGGCCCATTTTTGGTTCAGTACATGGGTAAATCTTGCTGATTGGTGGCTACATTTTGACACCAATCATAAAGTGCTACCCAGGTTCTGAACCAAAAATGGTCCGGCTCCTATGCTCACATTCTTGCTTTTTCAAATAAGGGTAAGAAAAATTAATAATAGGAGTAAATTAGAAAGTTGCTTACAATAGCATGCTCTATCTGAATCATGAACATTTAATTTTGACTAGACTTTTCCTTAAACTGTCCCTTTAACCACTTTGCAGTGGTTGAACACTTAGTGAAATAAAGCAATTTGTTTATACATAAAATTCTCTTTTGAAATAGAGCATTCGATTTTACATTACTATATGTCTTTGAATTAATGATCTTAATTTATTAAGGTCTAGATTACAAGTGGAGTTCTAATTTATGGCACGCCCTCAAATGGGCAAATTTGCCTGTTTGTGAGTGCGCAATAAATAATCAGCCATTACAAGTGGCTTGTTATTACTACCGCAAGCTCAGATCTCTGGTTAATTTTATAAATACCCTACAAGTTCCCCAAACTGAAGTGTTAGTTTTCTTAAAAAAAACAAAACAACTAGCATTTAAAAACAAAACGAAAAAAAAACTGCCTTTACATTGTGGTCGATGGGAACTGTGTGTTCCCAGTAAATATACATATGCTTATATAATATAAGCATATGTATATTTACTGGGAACACACAATTCCCATCGACCACAATGTAAAGGCAGTTTTTTTTTTTTCGTTTTGTTTTTAAATGCTAGTTATATACATATATATCTATATGTTAAAACGTGTATATACACAAATATATATGTATATAGTCATGTACATAAATATTTATAATTTGCTGCCATCGCTTACCCCCTTCACTGCGCTAGTTCTCATGCCGTGTTTCACGGCATAAGAACGAGGCTCCCATTGGAGCCTATGGAAGCTCGCTCTCGTAAGCACAATACTTCACAGCAATGCAAATGCGAGCTCACGTTCACATTGCGCTCAATTTGTAATACCAGCGCAAATTTGCATGCACTGGTATTACTCAGTGGAGCGCAAATAACGCTTTTGCGAAAGCAATATTTTACTTTCCACTTGTTATCTAGCCCTAAATAAAGAAATTAATAACAATTTTTTTATATGGTGAATAATGTACAGATTTTCCAAAAAGCTTCTGTTTTTATATCACTAAAATAAATTACATTATTTCGAAATTTCCTTTTTTTTGTAGTAAGAGAATGGCAATTAGCATTGTATAATTATGTGATGGGAAAAACTTACTGATTTAAAAATATGCTTATAACTCATGCAATCTGCAAAACAAATATATGAAACTTGTTCAGGTACTTAGTTCCATTTTTGAAGCCTTGTACAATTTCTATACAAGTAAATGAGCAATGTAGTATCTGCATTTCACGGAGAGCAACAGGTGTCTTGCAATTAGAATTGGCTGTTCAAAACAGATTAAATGCATTAAGTTTATTTCAACATCAACACTTATTATTTCGAGCGCAGCTGCTGGCATGATTGGAAATTTGCGGTCAGGACATTACTTATCAAACTTACAATGTGACAAAGAGTAAAGTAATTTGACCATTATCATCATTATTTGTTGATGTACTGTTTAATTAATTAAACATTTTCCTTGACCACATTGTATTGTGTTGCATGCAATAATTGCAAACGTACTAATGTAACTGAACAAAAAATTTAATTAAAATATTTATTTTACTTCTTACAGCTCAGGGATTCGTCCCCAGATTGAAAAACACTGCACATTTTGATAACAAAAGGACAGTTTTAAGGGGCATTGAAATGTTTTTGCATGCAGATTTTTTGCAATGCAGTGTCTAATTGCTGCTAAATATTATGCATATAAAATATTTTTAATGACCCTATAGATTATTGACAAAACTCAGGAAAAGCCATGAAATGTTTAGGCCTATATGCTTATTTAACTAGACAACACCTAGGAATGTCAGGATTGTGATTTTAAACACAATTCCTTACTCCCTATAGCAAGCTAAACAATTCTTGAAATCTTCTTGACAATATGATTCAAATAATGCAGACCAGTGTTTATCAGATTGCCTTGATATCTTAAAGGGACATTAAACCCAAAATGTTTCTTTAATGGTTCAGATAGAGAATACAATTTTAAACAACATTCTAATTTACTTCTATTATCTAATTTGCTTCATTCTTTAGATATCCTTAGTGGAAGAAATAGCAATGCACATGAGTGAGCCAATCACATGAGGCATCTATGTGCATCCACCAATCAGCAGCTAATGAGCCTATCTAGATATGCTTTCCAGGAAAGGATATCAAGAGAATGAAGCAAATTTGATAATAGAAGTAAATTAGAAAGTTGTTTAAAATTGCATGCTCTATCTAAATCATGAAAGAAAAAAATTGGGGTTTCATGTCCCTTTAACTAGAGCACAGCTGAAATAATCAGCTGATCAATAACCATGGTTACTAACGTGCACTCACCCATCACCTGATAGTTAAAGAGACATGAAACCACATAAAGTTATTTGATTATTCAGAGAGAGCATAACATTTTGAACAGCTTTACAATTTACTTCTATTATCAACTTTAATTTGTTTTCTTACTATCCTTTTTTGAAGAAGCAGCAATTTACTACTGAGAGCTAGCTGAACATATCAGGTTAGCCATATGTGCAGCCTCCAATCAGCAGCTATCTCGTAGTAGTGCGTTGCTGTTCCTGGGCTGATCTAGCTATGCTTTTTAAGAAAGGATATCAAGAGAACAAAACAAATTAGATAATAGAAGTAAATTGGAAAGTTGTTAAAAATTGTATGTTCTGTCTGAATCATTTTTTTTTGTTACGTTTCATGTTCCTTTAAGATATCATGAACATCTGGACTGTTAGGTGTACTTGAGAACTGGATTTCAGAAATAAAGATGTACACCATCAAAAAATAGTCATGAAAATATGAGCGGCAAAAGGTGTCATCAAAACTAAACAATTTGTTTCAGCCAAGCGATTCACAAGAGCTTGTTCATTTTTAGGTGAAACTTTATAATTTTGGAAATTTAAATTGTGGGATATTTTTCCAATGTTTCACTATAATTTTATTTAGTAGGTAGACAAGTAACCTTAAAGGAACATTAAACCCCAAATTTTTCTTTCGTTATTCAAGTAGAGAATACAATTTTAAACAACATTCAAACTCTCTTCTATTGTTTAATTTGCATCATTCTTTAGATATCCTTTGTTGAAGAAATAGCAATTCACATGGGTTATCCAATCACACGAGGCATATATGTGCAGCCACCAATCAGCAGCTTCTGAGCCTATCTAGGCAAAGGATATCAAGAGAAGGGAACAATTGAGATAATAGAAGTAAATTAGACAGTTGTTTAAAATTGCATTCTTTTTCTAAATCATGAAAGAAAAAATGTGGGTTTCATGTCCCTTTTAGGGTTTATAAAAGTCAAAAATAAACTTCCATGTGTCAAATAGAGAATGCAATTTTAACAGGCATTTTAATTTGTCTCTATTATCATTTTTTGTTCTCTAGGTATCCTTCAATGAAAATCATACCTAGGCAGACTCAAGAGCAGTAATACACCTCTGGATGCTAACTGGTTATTGGTGGATATGCACATATGCTTCTTGTAATTGAGTCACCAGATGTGTTCAGGTAGCCCCCATTAGTTCACTGCTGCTTTGGAGCTAACCTTTTAGGGGTTAAATATATAGTTATGCTCTCAATAGTATAATAATTTGCAATAATAAACATTTTCTTTTTGCACTTTTATGTTCCTTTAAATTGATATATATATATATATATATATATAATACAATGTGGCATATTGATGTCACTGCCGTGAAGCCATTAACATTTGACTACATGCACTATTTTATTAATATGCCAATAGTAAGTGTAATTCTTTCTATGCAACATAACGCAATATTAAATAAATGTCATAGCGTTTATTATACTGATTTCTGGTATAAAGACAGGAAGCCAACTTTCCATTTAAAATGCCTTTCATGTCTTGTCTTGGAGTTTTCAATATGGAGTCAATAAAAAAAATAAACTATTAGAAATTCCAGTGTTCCAAGCTTGAAATATATACTTCACTCAAACAACACATAATCATTATTTGCTTTTAAAAAACTAAAACTGTATGTATATGATTAATGATAAACAAAATGGCAATTTAAATGTTGCTGGTTTATTGATGACATTACAGTTTGTATGTTGACTTGATCCATTTAATACTGTATAGTAATGTTTATAGGTAAAGTGTGCAATTAATCAGTTGGGCACCAAACCAAAGACGGAATTTTAACAGGGACATTATTGGTACAGTGTGTGTGGGGGTGTCTTTATGGGGTTCTTAATTTTGATCATTTTAATAGTGTAAAAGTGATTTGTAGGATGCATTTGTATCTGTTTGGCAACGTTGCTTCCTTACATCATCAATTATGACAGAGGGGTAATGTTAGTGTGTTTCATCCATGAACAAAAACAGTGTTCCGTTTCAAAAACATGTTTTGGGTACTTGTTATAGGGTTTATTGAGTCATTTTAGATATGGAATTCTATATAAAATGTGTTGTTTAGTATCTAGAGTTCTAATTGAGATTAGAAAAACTGGGACGTTAAGGATCATTTTTCATAGAAATAATAGTTAAAAAAGTGCTGTCGCTAAGCAATGATTGTGATCACATAAAAAAGACTTATTAGCAGATGTTAACACGCTGATAATTATTAAAAGATTGACCGCGATCAACCTCTAAGCTGTTTTTACTTTTTATTTTTTTTATTTATTTATAGAGGGAAGGTGAAATACGATCATCAAAATATATATATATATATATATATATATATATATATATATATATAAATAAGCGTTATTCAGTGATATTGATCCATATTGACACTGTGAAATAAAGTAGTATACACAAGGAAAAAGATATAAAAAAGCAGAAACAGCAAAAAGGAAAGGGCCATAGATATACTTGCACCAGCAACAAATGTATGTCAATAGTCGTACCATTTCATATCAAATCCTTGCCTTGTGCAGTTTTGTTGTTCTATTACTATACTTTTCACTTTTATTGTGTCTATTTCTGAACGTTCCCTTTTCTATCACTTTTTACCTTCACTTTTTCATCTCTCAGTCCGTTTTGTTTAAATTATTTACTTTTTCTATTTTTCTTTCTGAATTCCAAAACATTACTAAAGCAAACAAACAATAAGAAAAAGAAGAGCAAAAAACCCAAAAACAAACAAACAAGATTACACTCCTTAGAAACTAAAAGCTAAAGCTATAGCTCTCTCTCCAGGAAATTGGAAAATTACCCTTTTTTAATTCTGTTTGAAAAAAGTTAGAATTGTAGAAAGGAAGGATATTCTTAATTTGTGAATTCACTGGTAGAGCTTTAGTATATTTCTTCCATTTCTTAAAAAAGTCATAAAATCTACTTTCTGAAACAATTTTGGGATCCAACTGTTCCAGTATGCGTTGGTCGTATATACTGTGTGTGAACTGTTCAAAGCTTGGGCTGCTTTTGGATTTTCAGGTTTTCAGAATCAAGTATCTACTTAGGAGAATAGCTGTATTAATAAATCGTACATTTTCAATGTTATCATCTGAGGAGCATAAAAAAATATGCAATTTGTCCAAGTTTATTTTTTTTTTCAGATATTTCTTAATCTAAAAATTTGTCTTTAACTCAAATTTCTGAACCTTAGGACATTGCCAAAAGCAGTGTATTATATCTGCTTTATATTACCTACCTCTGGAACAATAGTATGATCCCATTTAGAAAGCAATTGAGGTGTTATATAAGATCTGTTTAGAAGCTGTATATGTGATTCTCCCCATGTCAAAGTAGAGGATTTCCATACCCTGTTAACATTTTTCTTAAAGCCACTGATATATTCTGACCAAGCATTAAATAATTTATTTAAATTCAATTGGCCTTGGTTATTTATTAAATGGTCAGTGTACTCCATAATTTGTACTGTATAAAAAGATAGATAATCCCTTTATTACCCATTCCCCAGTTTTACATAAACAACACAGTTATATTAATATACTTTTTTATCTCTGTGATTACCTTGTATCTAAGCCTCTGTAGATTGCCCCCTTATTTCAGTTCTTTTGACAGACTTGCATTTTAGCCAATCAGTGCCCTCTCGTACGTAACTCCACGGGCATGAGCACAATATTATCTATATGGCACAATAACGGCCTCTAGCTGTGAAAAACTGTCAAATGCATTCACATAAGAGGTGGCCTTCAAGGGCTTAAAAATTAGCATATGAGCTTACCTAGGTTTAGATTTCAACTAAGAATACCAAGAGAACAAAGCAAATTTATTGATAAAAGTAAATTGGAAAGCTGATTAAAATGAAATGCCCTATCTGTATCATGAAAGTTTAATTTTGACTAGAATGTCTCTTTAACGTTTTGTATAAGATAGATATGGAATTAATTCCTTTAATATATTGTTTAATAGTCTGATTTATTATTCCCAAATGCCAATCAATATTTTGGTCTATAACTAGGGAACTATAGAAGTTTCTAACCTGTAGATAAGCATAGAAGTCATTAGAGGAGATAAAATATTCCTGAATGAGGGTCCTGAAGTCCTTAATCGAGTGTAAATTCTCGTATTTTAATTGATATAGAAATTTAAGGCCTTAATATCTTGGAATATTTTTGGCTAGATTACGAGTGCAAACGTTTGTCCCCGAGCGATAAGGGGTTTATCGTGAGTTGAAAGTAAACGCAATTGATTGAGCTCAATTGCGATTTACGCTAGAATGATTATCGAAACTCCAGAGCTCTGGTTAACTGTTTCGCAAAACTAAAAAGTGTCACAAAACACAGCAAAAATAGATTACAAAGTACATTAACACTCATAATAACACTATCTAATAAAAATTATTTTAAAAAATATTGGACAAAAAAGTTATAAAGGCTCAAAGACAGGAGATCCTGGCTGTTAGGAACAAAAAGCCAGCAAAGTGCTTTAGCATAGAGATACATAAATATACATGGCTAAAGATTGATATGTTTGTATGTATATAAATATGTGTGTGTGTTTGTGTACATATGTATTTATGTATTTATATGTTCATTGGAGCCCTATGCAGTTAAGTAGATGAAAACATGTAAAAGCATATTTATGCAATATTCATATTTAATAGTGTTATACTGTGTATTTAGTAAATAACAAAATAACAGGGCACAAGTATAGTGTAGGCAGGCAAAAAGTCATAAAAGACCGGTTCTCTAGTAAATTTATAAAATATTAAAGAAAAAAAGAAAATGAAAAATAGTAGAAAAAAAACACTCTTGCCTCAGACCTTAAATAGAGAAAAACAATAGCCCTATATTGCTATGACCGTCCATACTGGTGGAGTAAAACATCAACACACATGATACTAGTGTCAAAGTAATTGGTTTATTGCACTATAAAATAAAATAAATAGTGCATGTGAACTTACATACAATACATTTTATATATTGCAGTGAACTTAGGAATTAAACAAAGAGAACCCTGTAAATAATAAGTGTTCGAAATAAAATGTCCATAAACAGTTTACCACACTGAAGTGTTGTTTTCCTGAATGCTGTGTTGATAAGTCCCAAGAGAAACAAAAAGTCTTTTGTTAATGTCCTTTTTTCCCAGTTGTGATAAAGGAAATAAATAGTGACAAAAAACAATTGTAATCCTGGTATCGTTCCTGCTTGTAATTAAGCACTGCTTAATCTTCACTCTTTATGGGAATATAAAAACAGGTCTAGGGGGGCGGAGCCTATAGCTGTTGCGGCAGGTCGTTTTTGTGAAGAGCTCCTGGACTCATTCAACCCTTTTGGAAGTAAACTCTAAATTTCACCTACTTTTTCGTAACATACTACTCTATAATACCTTGCTTGACTAGAGAGGAGCCTGAAAATATTAACAATAGTCAGCATAAAACGGTCCTGCCTATGTTCCTCAGTTAACTCCACAGAGAACAGCCACGAGGTCAGGAGGCCTCACTTGTAAGCCTGATTGTCTGTGTTGTTGGGGCTGCCGCATTCATACCCCCCCCAGGTCCCTGGGTAACCAAACCAGTTCTGTTGTAACTGGCCAATTTTATATTATTTACATTCATCAACTGTTAGACCATACTACAAAGCGACATGGAAATGACCACAGCAACCATTATGGAACTCACTGAGCTCCTGGACCTGCACCAAGCGGCCCTCATGGCATCTATAACAGAGACCTTTGATTCGCTCTGCATGGCTGCAAGACAGGCGAGTACCAGAACCACAGTTAATATGGAGCCCCATGTGAGGGAAAATGACACCCGGTCCCAGACCCTATGGAGGCCCGCAAGTCCCTACAACCAACCAGGGGATAGTAAGGTGGCAAAAGCGGGAACGACACAGTCAAGTACAGAAACCGCTGCATTAGCTTCTCTAGATGCCCCGGGGGAGATCGCTCTACCCGACTATGGAGACGGCTTGATGGACTATTCACTGAGAGAGACACTTGTTGCCGGGATAGGCGGGACTCCTAGTGACAGCTGTGTTCACTGTGTTGTACCTCTGAGACCCGCAGTTCGGCTACCCACAGGATCGGGGTGCTACATGACAGATAGCTTGGCGGCTCCTGGAATGATTGCCAGTGCCTACATAATTGAATTGCCTGCCAGCGAGTTGGCCCGACATGGTTATCCCAGAGATGGTCTCGAGCCCGAGATCAGTAGCAATGGCGGTTTCACAGCCCGCACTGTAACCCAGAGTGTAGGAGAACTACGGGTCGTCCTTTCGCCGATGAACAATGACCGCATTTTGTTTCTGGACTTCAGAGTGGAAGACAGTAAGTGGGGAACCATGAGTGTTAGCACGCTTGGCTCTTGCAGGCCTTTTGTCACTGGGGGCCCCCATACATGGTCCCATGCGGCAATAAGCCTACCTCCTTCGGCACTGAAAAGGGTTGCAGTCTCGACTGATAGACACGGAGTGGGGTAAATGTGATGGTCAATCCGGGAATACAGACTTATGGCCAGGGCATATGCTATGTTTGTCAGTATTTTCTCGGTCAATTGATATGTGAAATCTATCACCTTTATATTATTTTGTGATATGCCAATTGTTTCGTTATATGTTCCAGGGCTTCTGTTCTTGCAGTGAATCTGACGGGGATAGTCTAATTTTTCTCTCTGTGGGATTTCAGGGGGAGCTGGAGATAATATTATCTTGGTTATAAGGTTATTCTCCCTGTACTTATACACTAGGGATCAGACACCTCTGCTGCAATTTGTTTACCTAAGTTGTTAGGCCTATAATTTAGACTGTGCTCCTGTATAATCATATTATACTCTCCTTATACATTTATCCTATAGGTGCCCCTACGTCCTAATAGCTAGAAACCATTAACATAGAGCAACAAAATATATAGCAAGGCACTAACACTGGATTTTTCTATAGTACATTTATATAGGTAATACTGCATATTGTTCCCTGATCAATTGAGCCCTCATCTGTGATGGGTGATATGAGAACTATTATAATGCCTTCATGGTAATAGCTTTACTACCAGTAGGCAACTACACACAGGCAAGAATATATAATGGGCTTAATTACCTCACTATCTAGTTTGCTTCTCTGGTTAGAGGTCTCCAAAAATAATTTAGTACTGTTGTATATGCAGTTAAAATAATTTGCTTGGTGGGTCTAGAGGCTTATCTGTGTTCTTATCCCATGTTCCCCTTTTGTACCTTTTAGGGGTATTACAGCCAAATCTCTGTTTCATTTGGTTCCTCTAAATTCCTTTAACGATGGTTCCTTTCCTTTTATGTCTACTAATTCTAGAAAATGGGTCCACACGTGGCCCCTTTACTCTTGTTCCCTCACATTTCCCCTTTTATTCTCATTCAGCAATCAGAGGCCCACGAGTGGCTGGTTTACTTCAGCACGGGGAAACTACTAAACCAGTTATAATATTTTATGTTATTTGTTTACCAAAAAAAGAAAATAGAGGTTTTTATTTTGAGACTCAATAGTAATCTCTTTGTGTGCATGATAACTCTCTCTAGCTCCATATTCAATTGAAGGGTCCAAAAGCAGCCTCATGTGCTACATAGAGAGTTCCTAGTACAACAAGCAAGCTGTATGTTGCAACTTATTCAATTGTCAAGAGAAATTACCCTGTGTGTCAGGTTTAATGTGTATTCACAAAATGTTTGGAAAATAGTTCAATGTATAATTTATATTGATACGATTGGATTGTATGTCTTGTTTTATACCTCAATTAAAAAAAAACAAAAAAAAACAGGTCTAGATTTAAACCATGCTCACAATCCATTAAGCAAGGAGAGAGGCTGTAAAGTAAGGCTCTGCTACTTACGCTGAAAAGCTAGCAGTATACAACCGCCAAACTGAACAGCTGAGCATCCAGAGAGCTTCTGGAACACCAACACTAAACTCCCAAATTCCCAATTCCATTATATAGGTATAAATATATAATGTGCCAAAATACCATCACATATATGTAGAAATATATATTTAAGAATAAAAAGAATATAATTTGTTATGGGCAGAACATTGGAATTTGAATTATTCATATTCTCATGTCGCATTAGCGCAAATGAGAATATGCAATCGTGTTTGCCTGAGAGTGGGGTGTTAGGTTTTTTCCAACTTTTTTTTCTCTTTTGACTTCTATGGGGGAATATGTGAATGCGCACACAATATTCTACGTTTAACTTTTTGCGATTGTAAGGTTAGCGTGTGAGATCAAAAACAGTTTACTTTCAATGTACAATGTTAATGTTAATCTCTCATGCTCATAGCAATTCTGACTTTTGAATTTACCTTATAACCTGAAAAGGAACTTTATGTCATGTAAAAGGTGAAATATCAATGGGAGCTATCATGTTGATTAATGAATCTATATATATGAAAGCTTTTATTAAAACCCCATACTGTAAGTTTCACTGAACATAAATTATGTTTACTCAGATCTCAAGCAAAATATTTGGGAAAGCAGTTAATTTACACTATGCAGATTATGCTTTGATGTATTTCTAAATAACTCAATTAAAATAATTGCCTTGATACTTACTTAGTTCAGGATGCCCCCTGAGGTGACAGAGACACAATTTGGTACTTTAGTTCAGATAAGCTAGCAGAATCCCTGGATATTGTAAGTTAACAGATACATGTGATAATCAACATGATGATTCACTAGGTCTTCTTTTGAAGGTCTAATCCACATATGATGTATGTCTGGGAAAATTTGCTAGCTCAGGATATGTTGTGGAAAGCTAAATCTTGAATAAATGATTTGTGCCTAATCTTCATAATAATTTAAAATACTCAAATCATATTGAAAACATCTATATATACACTGTATGTATTGATCTGAACATTATACTATATTGAATAAATGTATGTTGTATTGGATAATTAGCTGCATTGGTAAATCTAAATTGTGTTCCAAAACCTCAGATAAATAAGCATATAACTACTTATTAAGACATATGAGATATACTGTATTTATATTTAAAATGGAATAATGATCAAATGTAAATATGGCTATATGATTGATTACAGCAGACTGCTACTGACAAGCGATCTATGATATAAAATAGTAGGAAATTATAGTGAGGCATGTAATAAGGATATGTATGTTACATAGTTACATATATATATATATATATATATATATATATATATATATATATATATATAAATATAAAACAACAAAAAGTAACAAAAAGTATTGGTGCACATCCAACCACTTTGTTGTATTTCTTAAATAGGGAGCTGACCAAATCCCTCCCCTTTGGTTACTGCACGCCACCCAGCCCAGGTGTGTTCCTGATAAATATACTCAATAAGCTAGAAAGCTTCACACTGTGTAGACATGACTTGCTGCACTGTGGAAACTGGTTAGTATAGAACCAGTCTTTATGGGACACCTTGTAAGTGGTGACTGGCTTAGCAGAATATGATCATATTGTGTGACTAAGATCCCATTTCATTTAAAGGCATTTTTTTTTAAAGCAAAAAAATTTTTACAGCATAAATATAAGTCAATATTATTGCGAGATGTTAATCCCAATTTTATTTGAACTATGTAAGTATATTTAGCAGATAGAAGTATATTTGTTTTTGCAGCACAAATATAAGCTCATATTATTGCGAGATGTTTATCCCAATCTTATTAGAAGCTATGTAAGTATATTTGGCAGACAGAAGCATATACAAATATGCCATGAAAGAGTGGACTTAAGTGGTTGGATGTGCACCAATATTTTTTGTTGTTTTATATTTGAGCTGCAAAAACATATATACTTCTATCTGCTAAATATACTTACATAGTTCAAATAAAATTGGGATTAACATCTCGCAATAGTATTGACTTATATTTATGCTGCAAAAAAAATTTGCTATAAAAAATGCCTTTAAATGAAATGGGATCTTAGTCACACAATATGATCATATTCTGCTAAGCCAGTCACCACTTACAAGGTGTCCCATAGTAGACTGGTCTTAACTCTAACCAGTTTCCACACTGCAGCTAGTCATGTCTACACAGTGTGAAGCTTTCTAGCTTATTAAGTATATTTATCTGGAACACACCTGGGCTGGGTGGCGTGCATTAACCAAAGGGGAGGGATTTGGTCAGCTCCCTATTTAAGAGATACAACAAAGGGTTGTTGTATATATATATATATATATATATATATATATATATATATATGCATATAGATACTATAGAATTGATAATTATGTCATGTTTGGTCTTGAATTGTACATCTTCAGTTGTAATAAATAGTCCCATATATGTTGACCATATACATCTATTAATACTAGGAAACATAAGTGTATTTAATTAACACTTTAAAATATATATATATATATATTAAACTGTAGCAGTATTTGATAATGAAACTGTTTTTTCTATGTCTGCTGCCCCCGATGTAATAAAACTGGTATTACAGCCAAAAGGGTTGACTGTTAAAAGACATGCATTACTAAAGGCCTAATGAGGGACAAGCTCTGAATAAGGGAGTACCCAAATTTCACCAATGATTAGAAAAGAGGTGGGTTTTATCACAGAGATAAAGACCCTTGCACAGGAAGTAAAATGGGCTGGAGTTGGCTTTTTTGGCTGATTAACTTGGCTTACTGACAAACTGCTGCCTTGGAAATACACAGAGTTTTGTAAGACAAAATTGGGCCTAACATTTACGTCCAGACTTGTGCATTCCCTCTTATATGACAGTGAAAAGAATTTATCTGGAAAAGCTGAAACTCTCAAATAGTGATTGTGTGGTAATGTATTAATGGTTATTTTATATTTTTAATAGATTTTAGCAAAGACATTATTTATAGCATAGTATAGCTGCAGCTTGTGAGTTAAAAGGTATCTTATTCTTTAATATTGATTAGACTAGGGTAGCAAGTGTACTAGTATTTAAAATTTATTATTAAGAAAGGATATAGATATTTTATGTCATAAGTTAATAACAGTTATTGTGATATATTTAAGAATTTGTTTTATTGTGACTAAATAAGAAGTTATTTCATGATAGATTAATTGGCATATGTTTAATTGGTAGTTTTGTGTAACAATCTCTGGGTCTAACTGAAGTATATTAGATTATATTGGGTTGAAAATAGCTTAATTATATTTCTCTGGAAATTCCATTAGATTTATTGAGATTTGGTACGATTTGTGTTGAAAGATTTGGTTATATTGTTAAGTAAGCATTGTCAAGTTTGTAATCAATATCTTGGCATTAGACTAGTGTTGCTGGTTAATTACAAATTGTTCTGGTATAATTCAGGTGTGATTTTAATAAGCGATTCACTTTGAGCAAGGTTAAAGGGACAGTCTACACCAGAATTTTTATTGTTTAAAAAGATACATAATCCCTTTATTACCAATTCCCTAGTTTTGCATAACAAACACAGTTATATAAATACACTTTTTACCTCTGTGATTACCTTGTATCTAAGCCTTTGCAAACTGCCCCCTTATTTCAGTTCTTTTGACAGACATCCATTTTAGCCAATCAGAGCTGGCTCATTGGAACTCCATGTGCGTGAGCACAGTGTTTTCTATATGACACACATGAATTAACACCTTCTAGTGGTGAAAAGCTGTCAAAATCTCCTGAGAGAAGAGGCGGCCTTCAAGGGCTTAGAAATTAGCTTATGAACATCCTAGGTTTAGCTTTCAACTAATACCCAGAGAACAAATCAAAATTGGTGATAAAAGTAAATGGGAAAACCGTTTAAAATTACATTCTCTATCTGAATCATGAAAGTTTTTTTTGTACTAGACTGTCCCTTTAATTTATAGAAATATTTATTTTATAGCTTGATAGGTATAGAAAATTGTAACAACTAAACATATATATTTGGCCATAATTAATAAGCTATTTACTGTATAAATATAATCATTGTATTTTAATAAGGATTAACTGATCAGAACTTTGGAAATATTGTTACATAAATATATAATACGTTAGAGGTTACCACTGAAATAGAGTATAATTAATATTGTAACCTAGGGTATATCTAATATATAGTTCTGAACAATATTCAAGAATTTAGGAATATTGACTTCTGAACAATATTCAAGAATTTAGGAATATTGACCTTTGCATTACCCATAAACAAAAGAATTTCATCTGCGTAAAGAGATAATGCAAGCTTCTTGTTGCACAGCAATACCCCTTCTAATTCTTTTCTGCAGTGTATAGCCAGAGGTTCTAATGCTATATTGAATAGGAGTGGATAAAGTGGGCATACCTGCCAAGTTCCTTTACCAAGGCAAATATTAGGGGTTACTTTGCAGTTTACTCAAATAGTAGAACAGGGGTTTTTAAACATCAAACAAAGTTATTAATGTTCCCTTTAAATTCAAATTTGTCTAGTGCCGTGAAGAGATGGTCCCATGAGATAGAATTGTGAACACCTTCTCTGGGTCTATGGTAATGAGAGCCAGATCAGTCCTAGGACTGCAATTAATCCTCTGAGCTTTTATCAGTAATAATATGAATATTTCTAGACTGGTTTCTGCCCTGCATAATTCCTGTTTGATCTGCATGTATTAATGTAGTTAAAACTGTTTTTAACCTGTCAGAGATTAAATGGTTTAAAAGCTTTTAATCAATATTTTAATTTTTTACGTATCAGAGATATTATAGATTAAGTCAAATATGAAGATTGCAGATTGTTTTGAACATAATAATTATTAAAAAGATGTTCCAAATTCTGGCTTATTTCTTCTGTTAACATTTTATAAAATTCTGTTGGGATTTGATCTGGGCCTGTTGCTTTGTTGTTAGCCAGCCATTTTAATTAGTAAATTTTTTGAGTTTATCTCTTCTAATTTATCCAGAGACCATAGAGATGACAATTTCATTCCAGAATTTAGTTTTATTGCAAATATCTATTTTGTCTAAAGTATAAAAAATTTTAAACAATTTATAAAACTGTTTTCTAATGTGGTCAGAGTTCTTGTATCTATAATCTCCCACTTTGATAGATTCAATATAATTTTTCTTTTTTTCTACTGTTCCGATTTTGACCAGGAGTTTTGCAGATCTAGGCCCATGAAAGTTAATTCTAGCCGTTGTTCTTATCTCTTCTTGTCTTATCTGCTGATTTAAAAAAGTTTCTCTCTGATTTGGCATTAATATACTTATCCCAATGGTCTCTACTTGGATGCTCAATGTAACATCTATAGCTGTTTTTTAGTTAAAGGGACAGTATACTATAAAATTGTTTTCCCCTTAATGTGTTTCCAATTACTTTTTTTTACCAGCTGCAGAGTATAAAATTCAGTAAAAACAATAGATTTGCTTTTTTAAGGATTATTTGTGTCTATGAATTAGCTGATTTTGTGTTTTGAAGCCACAACCTAATAAAATGGGTTGAGCTTGTAGATATAATCAGATCTCATTACTTTATCACATTGGGTACATATACCTGCTTCTTTATCTTATATCTGTCCATAAACCAATCACCAGTACTTGGAGAGAACAATGGAAAATTAACATTTGTATTACCTTATCTCTTGTATAACCGACTGAGAGTGTAATTTCTTCTACTGACACAGTATGGCCTTGAGGCCAAAAACTTTCAGGATGGGTGGGGATACCACAGGCTAAATAAACTATTTAATTTGCCATTATAAGGGTGATGGAAATACTTGTAAACAATTTAATACACTTCAGCAGGTAAAGTGGATCATCGGGAAAAAAATTAAAGAGGAGAAATGTTTTGAGTAAACTGTCCCTTTAATTAACCAATTGAGTTTCTCTAAATTTCTCTAAATTTCTTCATTTTTTTAAGTTTAGTAAGGTGAGCTTTGATTTCTCCTCTGAGATAGGCTTTTGCCCCTTCCCAGTAGATTTTTATTTTATCTTAAGAATCTATATTGTAAAAATGATACTACTTTAATTTTCTTATGAGCCTATGGCCCCTATTTAACAAAGGTCTGTCGGACCTGATCTGGCAGTGCAGATCAGGTCCGACAGACTCTTCTGAGCTGCTGGTGCAACGCTGCCCCCTGCAGATTCGCAGCCAATCGGCCACCAGCAGGGGGGTGTCAATCAACCCAATCATACTCGATTGGGTTGAATTGTGGGGATGTCTATCCGCCTGATCAGAGCAGGCGGACAGGTTATGGAACAGCGGTCTTTAGAAACATGGGCCCTCAAGCTCCATCCGGATATTAATAAATGTGCCCCAATGTCTTAAAATTAATATTTTGTGCCAGGTAAGATGAAAAAAATTATTCAACGAATTTCCAGTGGTCTGTTTAAATTTAATTTTTAAATAAATTATAGCATGATCCAACATCAGTATCACTTTAATATCTGTAAAAGTGGATGTGTCAGGGAGCTCAGTAAAACAGTTACTGCCTGCCCACTAGTCACACTCCTCACAAAGTGTGAAAAAGTTGAAAAACTGAAAAAGAAGATTGTGGGTGGCGCCAATAAAGGCTAACTGTGGGAATAATAGATTCTAGGTAAGTAATATATCTAAAAGTACAAGTTACAATATCCAAAATTCCAAGTAAAAATATAATGTAAAAGAATATAAAAAACAACTAAACCTACTGTGAAAAGGCAATATTTATGTATTAATATTACCAAGCTATCTCAGCTCTAAAATCAATAAGTAATAATTCTAAAAATGCAGGTATATTAAATAAATGGCAATATTTTATTATTAATACATAGACTGGTAAAACATTAGAACATTTCAAGTTAGAATTGCACCGGTGCCCCTAAACTTTAAATATTAGATATTAAAAAATCCAATTCAACATAAATTCCTAAAAAACAATTCGATATACCATAAATACAATGTTAAAATCACAAACGTCAAAAGTTTTGGCTGTTTCTAAACCCTGAAATTATGGTGAGAGGTGATCCGTGTAATAAAAGTTATTAGAAGTATAAGAAAAATACCAGCTCTCAAAGTCCCTTTAAGTAACCTTGCAGCGATAGTATTAGTGAGATTCTGGTTTGCTCCTGTTCCGGATAAACGTAATGAAGTTGCAACTTATGATAATATTCCAAATTGTTACATCAAATCAGCCCGGACTAATCTTTTCAATATTAATGCGTGTAAGATTAATCTAATAAGCTGGATAAGGATCTCAGCGATATTGGCAGGCTCTTATATTTGCAGTTCTTACTTCTACTCACCAGGTACCCCCTCGGTGTAGCACAGTCTGGTTCCACTGTTAAATAACCGCCGGGCTATCTCTTCAATGTAAATGAAGGTCAGCAGCTTTTTCGTTTCAACACTTGAGAAACCCCAAATAGTATAATTGTCCATTTGTAGAAGTGCGCGCACTTATTTTGAAATAACCGCTCCTACCGTTCAACCAATCAGCCTTCCTTTTTGCTTTGCGCTGATCCTGGCTTTTTGGTATATGGTTCTGGGAGCACAATAGTGGTTCATACGGGCTCTCAATCAGCCTCTCCTTGCTTTGCACAAAGCTCACAGGTGCTGGGAAATCAGTTCATCCACGCGTATCTGCTCTCGTGGGACCTTTGTCAAGATAACTGTTCCCATAGTTTCTCTCCTAATAAAGGCTGAAAAATTAACCCCTTAGTGTTCAAATCACTTAGATCATCAAAATGATTCCTTTCTCAGTAGTTTTTATTTTCAAATAAAATTGGTATCCTTAATCCTTTGTTGAAGAGTTTTTTTAATTTGTATTCCAGACTTGCAAGGTTACTATCAGTGATAAATGTATAATTCTACATATATTGAAATTTAATGCATAACGTCCATCTCTTCACCCTAAATGCAAATTGCAACTTTCACCACCTATAGTCATTCCAAATAGGTCTATTTGAAATAAGGAGAAAAACAGTCAATCAACTGGAATATCTATTATAAATATCAAAATGGATATAGATAAATTGATTTGTTACTATGAGATTAAGTCTAAAAATAACATAATACTAGCTGAGAACCTTCAAACATCATTTTATATAAAATATACTAAATAACAATAATCAACTCATATATAGCAAGTTATTAAGTTAAAATGCATATGTCATAGAAAATATAAAATATAATAAACAGCCTTGGTTCCTATATATACAAAAAATAGTTTCAGTCTATATCAAAAGGTATTTCATTATATATTAAAAAATGTATTTATATATCTAAAACGGAGAAGTATATATTGATTAAAATACTTAATGAGATAAAATTGAGGCAGACCAAAGAATATAAAAATCTATGAAATCTAAAAAAGACCAGGCTAGACAAGGTGCTAGGATTCAGGGATTAATCACCATAGGCCATAATCAAATAAGTCTATTCAGATCAAGCTCACTATTCAAACCTGATGGATGTAATGTACCAAAATTATAGATCAATTCTGCTTCTTGTCTAAGGAGCTTCCTCTCCATGTCTCCCCTTCTCCCATCTCCATGCACTTTTTTTATCCCCCAATATTTCATACAATTTAAATTTCCCTGATGTTTTTCATAAAAATGTTTATACAGTGTCGTGTCTTTCCTGTGATTTTCAATACTTAGGATGTGCTCCCTAATCCTGTCTCTGAGTTTTCTACTTGTTTGACCGAGGTACAAAAGATTACAATCACATTTAATGGCATAGATCACATTCTCATCAGAACATCTAATAATCCCATTAATTTTATATAATTTCCCTGTTTTACTAGATTCCAGACCTTTCAATTTGCTACTGTATCTACACGACTTGCATGAATGGCAAGGGTAAAATCCCTCTATTTTATTCCCTTCAAGGTCCTTCATCCCTTTATTTACCATAGTCATTTTCTTTCTCTTAAACTCGCTAGGAGCCAATAGATTCTTAAAATTTTGTGCTTTTTTATAGATAAATCTAGGGTTTCTGCTTATATTTGTCCAATTAAAGGGTCTTTTAGCAGTAAGTGCCAGTGTTTGTTAACCACTTTCTTAAAAAGTTTATGTTGAGACGAAAAGGTAGTGATTATTGGTATATTTAATTCCTCATTACTTGTGTCATTAAAACTTTTCCTTTTCTGTTTATGTTTCTTTTTAGTAGATCTTTTCTATCAACCTTTTTAATATCACTTGCCAGTTTTTCTATATTTTTGCTGTCATACCCTTTTCGTTTGAATCTATCAATAATAGTTCGTGATTGGCTATCATATTCCTCAGATTTTGTACAATTCTTTCTTACTCTTAATAGCTGCCCTTTGGGTATGTTCTTTTTCCAAGTATCAAGATGGTTACTCTCTGCATCTATATAATTGTTGGTATCCACTTTTTTAAAAAAGGTCCTAGTCACAAGTTCTCCAGCCATTACTTCAATTTCAATATCTAGAAAGCTTATTTTATTTGAACTATATTCATAAGTGAAAGTTAGGCCGTAGTTATTATGGTTCATATCCTCAATAAATTGGTCCAGTAGCTCGAGGTCCCCTTTCCACACGATAAACATGTCATCTATATAGCGCCTATAGAGCACAAGGTTCGCACCCCATGGGGATCTTCCAATAAATTCTTCCTCGAAGATCCCCATGAACAAATTCGCATAACTGGGTACGAACCTTGTGCCCATAGCCGTCCCCTTTATTTGTAAATAATATCTTTCGTCAAATTTGAAATAATTTTTATTTAAAATAAACTTTATACACTCCAAAATGAATTTACCTTGTTCTTTTAACATATTTTCATCTTTTTGTAAATAAGATTCTATTGCTCTTAGGCCTAAAAGGTGATCAATATTGGTATATAACGCACTAACATCACAAGTGACTAAAATCATATTCTGTTCCCATTTCACTGTCCCAATTTCATTTAAAAAGTGTGTTGAATCGAGTAAAAATGAGGGTAGTTGTTTCACATATCCCTGCAGAAAGAAATCTATATATTGCGACAAATTAGAGGTTATACTTTCAATCCCAGATATTATGGGACGCCCTGGAGGTCTCTCTAGGTCCTTGTGGACCTTTGGGAGAAAGTAAAAAATTGGTGTCCTAAAATTTTTTACCAACAGAAAATCATATTCAGTATCATTGATCAATTTTATTGATTTTGCATCATTAAGAAGTGTTTCCAGATGTTTAAAATAGATGTCACCCGGATCACCATTTAGTTTTTTATATGTGGTGGTGTCATTTAATAGCCTTTGGGCTTCTTCTAAATAATATATGCTATTCATGATCACTATCCCCCCACCTTTGTCTGCTTGTTTTATCACCAGATCTTTCCTATTCTGTAATTCTTTTAGTAAACTTTTTTCTTTGAGGGACAGATTCCATTTAATACTCTTAGTGTCGGTTATATCTAATTCATCTAAGTCTTTTTTACTGATTTCTCAAAAGACTAAATAAGAAGTTATTTCATGATAGATTAATTGGCATATGTTTAATTGGTAGTTTTGTGTAACAATCTCTGGGTCTAACTGAAGTATATTAGATTATATTGGGTTGAAAATAGCTTAATTATATTTCTCTGGAAATTCCATTAGATTTATTGAGATTTGGTACGATTTGTGTTGAAAGATTTGGTTATATTGTTAAGTAAGCATTGTCAAGTTTGTAATCAATATCTTGGCATTAGATTAGTGTTGCTGGTTAATTACAAATTGTTCTGGTATAATTCAGGTGTGATTTTAATAAGCGATTCACTTTGAGCAAGGTTAAAGGGACAGTCTACACCAGAATTTTTATTGTTTAAAAAGATACATAATCCCTTTATTACCAATTCCCTAGTTTTGCATAACAAACACAGTTATATAAATACACTTTTTACCTCTGTGATTACCTTGTATCTAAGCCTTTGCAAACTGCCCCCTTATTTCAGTTCTTTTGACAGACATCCATTTTAGCCAATCAGAGCTGGCTCATTGGAACTCCATGTGCGTGAGCACAGTGTTTTCTATATGACACACATGAATTAACACCTTCTAGTGGTGAAAAGCTGTCAAAATCTCCTGAGAGAAGAGGCGGCCTTCAAGGGCTTAGAAATTAGCTTATGAACATCCTAGGTTTAGCTTTCAACTAATACCCAGAGAACAAATCAAAATTGGTGATAAAAGTAAATGGGAAAACCGTTTAAAATTACATTCTCTATCTGAATCATGAAAGTTTTTTTTGTACTAGACTGTCCCTTTAATTTATAGAAATATTTATTTTATAGCTTGATAGGTATAGAAAATTGTAACAACTAAACATATATATTTGGCCATAATTAATAAGCTATTTACTGTATAAATATAATCATTGTATTTTAATAAGGATTAACTGATCAGAACTTTGGAAATATTGTTACATAAATATATAATACGTTAGAGGTTACCACTGAAATAGAGTATAATTAATATTGTAACCTAGGGTATATCTAATATATAGTTCTGAACAATATTCAAGAATTTAGGAATATTGACTTCTGAACAATATTCAAGAATTTAGGAATATTGACCTTTGCATTACCCATAAACAAAAGAATTTCATCTGCGTAAAGAGATAATGCAAGCTTCTTGTTGCACAGCAATACCCCTTCTAATTCTTTTCTGCAGTGTATAGCCAGAGGTTCTAATGCTATATTGAATAGGAGTGGATAAAGTGGGCATACCTGCCAAGTTCCTTTACCAAGGCAAATATTAGGGGTTACTTTGCAGTTTACTCAAATAGTAGAACAGGGGTTTTTAAACATCAAACAAAGTTATTAATGTTCCCTTTAAATTCAAATTTGTCTAGTGCCGTGAAGAGATGGTCCCATGAGATAGAATTGTGAACACCTTCTCTGGGTCTATGGTAATGAGAGCCAGATCAGTCCTAGGACTGCAATTAATCCTCTGAGCTTTTATCAGTAATAATATGAATATTTCTAGACTGGTTTCTGCCCTGCATAATTCCTGTTTGATCTGCATGTATTAATGTAGTTAAAACTGTTTTTAACCTGTCAGAGATTAAATGGTTTAAAAGCTTTTAATCAATATTTTAATTTTTTACGTATCAGAGATATTATAGATTAAGTCAAATATGAAGATTGCAGATTGTTTTGAACATAATAATTATTAAAAAGATGTTCCAAATTCTGGCTTATTTCTTCTGTTAACATTTTATAAAATTCTGTTGGGATTTGATCTGGGCCTGTTGCTTTGTTGTTAGCCAGCCATTTTAATTAGTAAATTTTTTGAGTTTATCTCTTCTAATTTATCCAGAGACCATAGAGATGACAATTTCATTCCAGAATTTAGTTTTATTGCAAATATCTATTTTGTCTAAAGTATAAAAAATTTTAAACAATTTATAAAACTGTTTTCTAATGTGGTCAGAGTTCTTGTATCTATAATCTCCCACTTTGATAGATTCAATATAATTTTTCTTTTTTTCTACTGTTCCGATTTTGACCAGGAGTTTTGCAGATCTAGGCCCATGAAAGTTAATTCTAGCCGTTGTTCTTATCTCTTCTTGTCTTATCTGCTGATTTAAAAAAGTTTCTCTCTGATTTGGCATTAATATACTTATCCCAATGGTCTCTACTTGGATGCTCAATGTAACATCTATAGCTGTTTTTTAGTTAAAGGGACAGTATACTATAAAATTGTTTTCCCCTTAATGTGTTTCCAATTACTTTTTTTTACCAGCTGCAGAGTATAAAATTCAGTAAAAACAATAGATTTGCTTTTTTAAGGATTATTTGTGTCTATGAATTAGCTGATTTTGTGTTTTGAAGCCACAACCTAATAAAATGGGTTGAGCTTGTAGATATAATCAGATCTCATTACTTTATCACATTGGGTACATATACCTGCTTCTTTATCTTATATCTGTCCATAAACCAATCACCAGTACTTGGAGAGAACAATGGAAAATTAACATTTGTATTACCTTATCTCTTGTATAACCGACTGAGAGTGTAATTTCTTCTACTGACACAGTATGGCCTTGAGGCCAAAAACTTTCAGGATGGGTGGGGATACCACAGGCTAAATAAACTATTTAATTTGCCATTATAAGGGTGATGGAAATACTTGTAAACAATTTAATACACTTCAGCAGGTAAAGTGGATCATCGGGAAAAAAATTAAAGAGGAGAAATGTTTTGAGTAAACTGTCCCTTTAATTAACCAATTGAGTTTCTCTAAATTTCTCTAAATTTCTTCATTTTTTTAAGTTTAGTAAGGTGAGCTTTGATTTCTCCTCTGAGATAGGCTTTTGCCCCTTCCCAGTAGATTTTTATTTTATCTTAAGAATCTATATTGTAAAAATGATACTACTTTAATTTTCTTATGAGCCTATGGCCCCTATTTAACAAAGGTCTGTCGGACCTGATCTGGCAGTGCAGATCAGGTCCGACAGACTCTTCTGAGCTGCTGGTGCAACGCTGCCCCCTGCAGATTCGCAGCCAATCGGCCACCAGCAGGGGGGTGTCAATCAACCCAATCATACTCGATTGGGTTGAATTGTGGGGATGTCTATCCGCCTGATCAGAGCAGGCGGACAGGTTATGGAACAGCGGTCTTTAGAAACATGGGCCCTCAAGCTCCATCCGGATATTAATAAATGTGCCCCAATGTCTTAAAATTAATATTTTGTGCCAGGTAAGATGAAAAAAATTATTCAACGAATTTCCAGTGGTCTGTTTAAATTTAATTTTTAAATAAATTATAGCATGATCCAACATCAGTATCACTTTAATATCTGTAAAAGTGGATGTGTCAGGGAGCTCAGTAAAACAGTTACTGCCTGCCCACTAGTCACACTCCTCACAAAGTGTGAAAAAGTTGAAAAACTGAAAAAGAAGATTGTGGGTGGCGCCAATAAAGGCTAACTGTGGGAATAATAGATTCTAGGTAAGTAATATATCTAAAAGTACAAGTTACAATATCCAAAATTCCAAGTAAAAATATAATGTAAAAGAATATAAAAAACAACTAAACCTACTGTGAAAAGGCAATATTTATGTATTAATATTACCAAGCTATCTCAGCTCTAAAATCAATAAGTAATAATTCTAAAAATGCAGGTATATTAAATAAATGGCAATATTTTATTATTAATACATAGACTGGTAAAACATTAGAACATTTCAAGTTAGAATTGCACCGGTGCCCCTAAACTTTAAATATTAGATATTAAAAAATCCAATTCAACATAAATTCCTAAAAAACAATTCGATATACCATAAATACAATGTTAAAATCACAAACGTCAAAAGTTTTGGCTGTTTCTAAACCCTGAAATTATGGTGAGAGGTGATCCGTGTAATAAAAGTTATTAGAAGTATAAGAAAAATACCAGCTCTCAAAGTCCCTTTAAGTAACCTTGCAGCGATAGTATTAGTGAGATTCTGGTTTGCTCCTGTTCCGGATAAACGTAATGAAGTTGCAACTTATGATAATATTCCAAATTGTTACATCAAATCAGCCCGGACTAATCTTTTCAATATTAATGCGTGTAAGATTAATCTAATAAGCTGGATAAGGATCTCAGCGATATTGGCAGGCTCTTATATTTGCAGTTCTTACTTCTACTCACCAGGTACCCCCTCGGTGTAGCACAGTCTGGTTCCACTGTTAAATAACCGCCGGGCTATCTCTTCAATGTAAATGAAGGTCAGCAGCTTTTTCGTTTCAACACTTGAGAAACCCCAAATAGTATAATTGTCCATTTGTAGAAGTGCGCGCACTTATTTTGAAATAACCGCTCCTACCGTTCAACCAATCAGCCTTCCTTTTTGCTTTGCGCTGATCCTGGCTTTTTGGTATATGGTTCTGGGAGCACAATAGTGGTTCATACGGGCTCTCAATCAGCCTCTCCTTGCTTTGCACAAAGCTCACAGGTGCTGGGAAATCAGTTCATCCACGCGTATCTGCTCTCGTGGGACCTTTGTCAAGATAACTGTTCCCATAGTTTCTCTCCTAATAAAGGCTGAAAAATTAACCCCTTAGTGTTCAAATCACTTAGATCATCAAAATGATTCCTTTCTCAGTAGTTTTTATTTTCAAATAAAATTGGTATCCTTAATCCTTTGTTGAAGAGTTTTTTTAATTTGTATTCCAGACTTGCAAGGTTACTATCAGTGATAAATGTATAATTCTACATATATTGAAATTTAATGCATAACGTCCATCTCTTCACCCTAAATGCAAATTGCAACTTTCACCACCTATAGTCATTCCAAATAGGTCTATTTGAAATAAGGAGAAAAACAGTCAATCAACTGGAATATCTATTATAAATATCAAAATGGATATAGATAAATTGATTTGTTACTATGAGATTAAGTCTAAAAATAACATAATACTAGCTGAGAACCTTCAAACATCATTTTATATAAAATATACTAAATAACAATAATCAACTCATATATAGCAAGTTATTAAGTTAAAATGCATATGTCATAGAAAATATAAAATATAATAAACAGCCTTGGTTCCTATATATACAAAAAATAGTTTCAGTCTATATCAAAAGGTATTTCATTATATATTAAAAAATGTATTTATATATCTAAAACGGAGAAGTATATATTGATTAAAATACTTAATGAGATAAAATTGAGGCAGACCAAAGAATATAAAAATCTATGAAATCTAAAAAAGACCAGGCTAGACAAGGTGCTAGGATTCAGGGATTAATCACCATAGGCCATAATCAAATAAGTCTATTCAGATCAAGCTCACTATTCAAACCTGATGGATGTAATGTACCAAAATTATAGATCAATTCTGCTTCTTGTCTAAGGAGCTTCCTCTCCATGTCTCCCCTTCTCCCATCTCCATGCACTTTTTTTATCCCCCAATATTTCATACAATTTAAATTTCCCTGATGTTTTTCATAAAAATGTTTATACAGTGTCGTGTCTTTCCTGTGATTTTCAATACTTAGGATGTGCTCCCTAATCCTGTCTCTGAGTTTTCTACTTGTTTGACCGAGGTACAAAAGATTACAATCACATTTAATGGCATAGATCACATTCTCATCAGAACATCTAATAATCCCATTAATTTTATATAATTTCCCTGTTTTACTAGATTCCAGACCTTTCAATTTGCTACTGTATCTACACGACTTGCATGAATGGCAAGGGTAAAATCCCTCTATTTTATTCCCTTCAAGGTCCTTCATCCCTTTATTTACCATAGTCATTTTCTTTCTCTTAAACTCGCTAGGAGCCAATAGATTCTTAAAATTTTGTGCTTTTTTATAGATAAATCTAGGGTTTCTGCTTATATTTGTCCAATTAAAGGGTCTTTTAGCAGTAAGTGCCAGTGTTTGTTAACCACTTTCTTAAAAAGTTTATGTTGAGACGAAAAGGTAGTGATTATTGGTATATTTAATTCCTCATTACTTGTGTCATTAAAACTTTTCCTTTTCTGTTTATGTTTCTTTTTAGTAGATCTTTTCTATCAACCTTTTTAATATCACTTGCCAGTTTTTCTATATTTTTGCTGTCATACCCTTTTCGTTTGAATCTATCAATAATAGTTCGTGATTGGCTATCATATTCCTCAGATTTTGTACAATTCTTTCTTACTCTTAATAGCTGCCCTTTGGGTATGTTCTTTTTCCAAGTATCAAGATGGTTACTCTCTGCATCTATATAATTGTTGGTATCCACTTTTTTAAAAAAGGTCCTAGTCACAAGTTCTCCAGCCATTACTTCAATTTCAATATCTAGAAAGCTTATTTTATTTGAACTATATTCATAAATGAAAGTTAGGCCGTAGTTATTATGGTTCATATCCTCAATAAATTGGTCCAGTAGCTCGAGGTCCCCTTTCCACACGATAAACATGTCATCTATATAGCGCCTATAGAGCACAAGGTTCGCACCCCATGGGGATCTTCCAATAAATTCTTCCTCGAAGATCCCCATGAACAAATTCGCATAACTGGGTACGAACCTTGTGCCCATAGCCGTCCCCTTTATTTGTAAATAATATCTTTCGTCAAATTTGAAATAATTTTTATTTAAAATAAACTTTATACACTCCAAAATGAATTTACCTTGTTCTTTTAACATATTTTCATCTTTTTGTAAATAAGATTCTATTGCTCTTAGGCCTAAAAGGTGATCAATATTGGTATATAACGCACTAACATCACAAGTGACTAAAATCATATTCTGTTCCCATTTCACTGTCCCAATTTCATTTAAAAAGTGTGTTGAATCGAGTAAAAATGAGGGTAGTTGTTTCACATATCCCTGCAGAAAGAAATCTATATATTGCGACAAATTAGAGGTTATACTTTCAATCCCAGATATTATGGGACGCCCTGGAGGTCTCTCTAGGTCCTTGTGGACCTTTGGGAGAAAGTAAAAAATTGGTGTCCTAAAATTTTTTACCAACAGAAAATCATATTCAGTATCATTGATCAATTTTATTGATTTTGCATCATTAAGAAGTGTTTCCAGATGTTTAAAATAGATGTCACCCGGATCACCATTTAGTTTTTTATATGTGGTGGTGTCATTTAATAGCCTTTGGGCTTCTTCTAAATAATATATGCTATTCATGATCACTATCCCCCCACCTTTGTCTGCTTGTTTTATCACCAGATCTTTCCTATTCTGTAATTCTTTTAGTAAACTTTTTTCTTTGAGGGACAGATTCCATTTAATACTCTTAGTGTCGGTTATATCTAATTCATCTAAGTCTTTTTTTACTGATTTCTCAAAAGACTAAATAAGAAGTTATTTCATGATAGATTAATTGGCATATGTTTAATTGGTAGTTTTGTGTAACAATCTCTGGGTCTAACTGAAGTATATTAGATTATATTGGGTTGAAAATAGCTTAATTATATTTCTCTGGAAATTCCATTAGATTTATTGAGATTTGGTACGATTTGTGTTGAAAGATTTGGTTATATTGTTAAGTAAGCATTGTCAAGTTTGTAATCAATATCTTGGCATTAGATTAGTGTTGCTGGTTAATTACAAATTGTTCTGGTATAATTCAGGTGTGATTTTAATAAGCGATTCACTTTGAGCAAGGTTAAAGGGACAGTCTACACCAGAATTTTTATTGTTTAAAAAGATACATAATCCCTTTATTACCAATTCCCTAGTTTTGCATAACAAACACAGTTATATAAATACACTTTTTACCTCTGTGATTACCTTGTATCTAAGCCTTTGCAAACTGCCCCCTTATTTCAGTTCTTTTGACAGACATCCATTTTAGCCAATCAGAGCTGGCTCATTGGAACTCCATGTGCGTGAGCACAGTGTTTTCTATATGACACACATGAATTAACACCTTCTAGTGGTGAAAAGCTGTCAAAATCTCCTGAGAGAAGAGGCGGCCTTCAAGGGCTTAGAAATTAGCTTATGAACATCCTAGGTTTAGCTTTCAACTAATACCCAGAGAACAAATCAAAATTGGTGATAAAAGTAAATGGGAAAACCGTTTAAAATTACATTCTCTATCTGAATCATGAAAGTTTTTTTTGTACTAGACTGTCCCTTTAATTTATAGAAATATTTATTTTATAGCTTGATAGGTATAGAAAATTGTAACAACTAAACATATATATTTGGCCATAATTAATAAGCTATTTACTGTATAAATATAATCATTGTATTTTAATAAGGATTAACTGATCAGAACTTTGGAAATATTGTTACATAAATATATAATACGTTAGAGGTTACCACTGAAATAGAGTATAATTAATATTGTAACCTAGGGTATATCTAATATATAGTTCTGAACAATATTCAAGAATTTAGGAATATTGACTTCTGAACAATATTCAAGAATTTAGGAATATTGACCTTTGCATTACCCATAAACAAAAGAATTTCATCTGCGTAAAGAGATAATGCAAGCTTCTTGTTGCACAGCAATACCCCTTCTAATTCTTTTCTGCAGTGTATAGCCAGAGGTTCTAATGCTATATTGAATAGGAGTGGATAAAGTGGGCATACCTGCCAAGTTCCTTTACCAAGGCAAATATTAGGGGTTACTTTGCAGTTTACTCAAATAGTAGAACAGGGGTTTTTAAACATCAAACAAAGTTATTAATGTTCCCTTTAAATTCAAATTTGTCTAGTGCCGTGAAGAGATGGTCCCATGAGATAGAATTGTGAACACCTTCTCTGGGTCTATGGTAATGAGAGCCAGATCAGTCCTAGGACTGCAATTAATCCTCTGAGCTTTTATCAGTAATAATATGAATATTTCTAGACTGGTTTCTGCCCTGCATAATTCCTGTTTGATCTGCATGTATTAATGTAGTTAAAACTGTTTTTAACCTGTCAGAGATTAAATGGTTTAAAAGCTTTTAATCAATATTTTAATTTTTTACGTATCAGAGATATTATAGATTAAGTCAAATATGAAGATTGCAGATTGTTTTGAACATAATAATTATTAAAAAGATGTTCCAAATTCTGGCTTATTTCTTCTGTTAACATTTTATAAAATTCTGTTGGGATTTGATCTGGGCCTGTTGCTTTGTTGTTAGCCAGCCATTTTAATTAGTAAATTTTTTGAGTTTATCTCTTCTAATTTATCCAGAGACCATAGAGATGACAATTTCATTCCAGAATTTAGTTTTATTGCAAATATCTATTTTGTCTAAAGTATAAAAAATTTTAAACAATTTATAAAACTGTTTTCTAATGTGGTCAGAGTTCTTGTATCTATAATCTCCCACTTTGATAGATTCAATATAATTTTTCTTTTTTTCTACTGTTCCGATTTTGACCAGGAGTTTTGCAGATCTAGGCCCATGAAAGTTAATTCTAGCCGTTGTTCTTATCTCTTCTTGTCTTATCTGCTGATTTAAAAAAGTTTCTCTCTGATTTGGCATTAATATACTTATCCCAATGGTCTCTACTTGGATGCTCAATGTAACATCTATAGCTGTTTTTTAGTTAAAGGGACAGTATACTATAAAATTGTTTTCCCCTTAATGTGTTTCCAATTACTTTTTTTTACCAGCTGCAGAGTATAAAATTCAGTAAAAACAATAGATTTGCTTTTTTAAGGATTATTTGTGTCTATGAATTAGCTGATTTTGTGTTTTGAAGCCACAACCTAATAAAATGGGTTGAGCTTGTAGATATAATCAGATCTCATTACTTTATCACATTGGGTACATATACCTGCTTCTTTATCTTATATCTGTCCATAAACCAATCACCAGTACTTGGAGAGAACAATGGAAAATTAACATTTGTATTACCTTATCTCTTGTATAACCGACTGAGAGTGTAATTTCTTCTACTGACACAGTATGGCCTTGAGGCCAAAAACTTTCAGGATGGGTGGGGATACCACAGGCTAAATAAACTATTTAATTTGCCATTATAAGGGTGATGGAAATACTTGTAAACAATTTAATACACTTCAGCAGGTAAAGTGGATCATCGGGAAAAAAATTAAAGAGGAGAAATGTTTTGAGTAAACTGTCCCTTTAATTAACCAATTGAGTTTCTCTAAATTTCTCTAAATTTCTTCATTTTTTTAAGTTTAGTAAGGTGAGCTTTGATTTCTCCTCTGAGATAGGCTTTTGCCCCTTCCCAGTAGATTTTTATTTTATCTTAAGAATCTATATTGTAAAAATGATACTACTTTAATTTTCTTATGAGCCTATGGCCCCTATTTAACAAAGGTCTGTCGGACCTGATCTGGCAGTGCAGATCAGGTCCGACAGACTCTTCTGAGCTGCTGGTGCAACGCTGCCCCCTGCAGATTCGCAGCCAATCGGCCACCAGCAGGGGGGTGTCAATCAACCCAATCATACTCGATTGGGTTGAATTGTGGGGATGTCTATCCGCCTGATCAGAGCAGGCGGACAGGTTATGGAACAGCGGTCTTTAGAAACATGGGCCCTCAAGCTCCATCCGGATATTAATAAATGTGCCCCAATGTCTTAAAATTAATATTTTGTGCCAGGTAAGATGAAAAAAATTATTCAACGAATTTCCAGTGGTCTGTTTAAATTTAATTTTTAAATAAATTATAGCATGATCCAACATCAGTATCACTTTAATATCTGTAAAAGTGGATGTGTCAGGGAGCTCAGTAAAACAGTTACTGCCTGCCCACTAGTCACACTCCTCACAAAGTGTGAAAAAGTTGAAAAACTGAAAAAGAAGATTGTGGGTGGCGCCAATAAAGGCTAACTGTGGGAATAATAGATTCTAGGTAAGTAATATATCTAAAAGTACAAGTTACAATATCCAAAATTCCAAGTAAAAATATAATGTAAAAGAATATAAAAAACAACTAAACCTACTGTGAAAAGGCAATATTTATGTATTAATATTACCAAGCTATCTCAGCTCTAAAATCAATAAGTAATAATTCTAAAAATGCAGGTATATTAAATAAATGGCAATATTTTATTATTAATACATAGACTGGTAAAACATTAGAACATTTCAAGTTAGAATTGCACTGGTGCCCCTAAACTTTAAATATTAGATATTAAAAAATCCAATTCAACATAAATTCCTAAAAAACAATTCGATATACCATAAATACAATGTTAAAATCACAAACGTCAAAAGTTTTGGCTGTTTCTAAACCCTGAAATTATGGTGAGAGGTGATCCGTGTAATAAAAGTTATTAGAAGTATAAGAAAAATACCAGCTCTCAAAGTCAATTTAAGTAACCTTGCAGCGATAGTATTAGTGAGATTCTGGTTTGCTCCTGTTCCGGATAAACGTAATGAAGTTGCAACTTATGATAATATTCCAAATTGTTACATCAAATCAGCCCGGACTAATCTTTTCAATATTAATGCGTGTAAGATTAATCTAATAAGCTGGATAAGGATCTCAGCGATATTGGCAGGCTCTTATATTTGCAGTTCTTACTTCTACTCACCAGGTACCCCCTCGGTGTAGCACAGTCTGGTTCCACTGTTAAATAACCGCCGGGCTATCTCTTCAATGTAAATGAAGGTCAGCAGCTTTTTCGTTTCAACACTTGAGAAACCCCAAATAGTATAATTGTCCATTTGTAGAAGTGCGCGCACTTATTTTGAAATAACCGCTCCTACCGTTCAACCAATCAGCCTTCCTTTTTGCTTTGCGCTGATCCTGGCTTTTTGGTATATGGTTCTGGGAGCACAATAGTGGTTCATACGGGCTCTCAATCAGCCTCTCCTTGCTTTGCACAAAGCTCACAGGTGCTGGGAAATCAGTTCATCCACGCGTATCTGCTCTCGTGGGACCTTTGTCAAGATAACTGTTCCCATAGTTTCTCTCCTAATAAAGGCTGAAAAATTAACCCCTTAGTGTTCAAATCACTTAGATCATCAAAATGATTCCTTTCTCAGTAGTTTTTATTTTCAAATAAAATTGGTATCCTTAATCCTTTGTTGAAGAGTTTTTTTAATTTGTATTCCAGACTTGCAAGGTTACTATCAGTGATAAATGTATAATTCTACATATATTGAAATTTAATGCATAACGTCCATCTCTTCACCCTAAATGCAAATTGCAACTTTCACCACCTATAGTCATTCCAAATAGGTCTATTTGAAATAAGGAGAAAAACAGTCAATCAACTGGAATATCTATTATAAATATCAAAATGGATATAGATAAATTGATTTGTTACTATGAGATTAAGTCTAAAAATAACATAATACTAGCTGAGAACCTTCAAACATCATTTTATATAAAATATACTAAATAACAATAATCAACTCATATATAGCAAGTTATTAAGTTAAAATGCATATGTCATAGAAAATATAAAATATAATAAACAGCCTTGGTTCCTATATATACAAAAAATAGTTTCAGTCTATATCAAAAGGTATTTCATTATATATTAAAAAATGTATTTATATATCTAAAACGGAGAAGTATATATTGATTAAAATACTTAATGAGATAAAATTGAGGCAGACCAAAGAATATAAAAATCTATGAAATCTAAAAAAGACCAGGCTAGACAAGGTGCTAGGATTCAGGGATTAATTACCATAGGCCATAATCAAATAAGTCTATTCAGATCAAGCTCACTATTCAAACCTGATGGATGTAATGTACCAAAATTATAGATCAATTCTGCTTCTTGTCTAAGGAGCTTCCTCTCCATGTCTCCCCTTCTCCCATCTCCATGCACTTTTTTTATCCCCCAATATTTCATACAATTTAAATTTCCCTGATGTTTTTCATAAAAATGTTTATACAGTGTCGTGTCTTTCCTGTGATTTTCAATACTTAGGATGTGCTCCCTAATCCTGTCTCTGAGTTTTCTACTTGTTTGACCGAGGTACAAAAGATTACAATCACATTTAATGGCATAGATCACATTCTCATCAGAACATCTAATAATCCCATTAATTTTATATAATTTCCCTGTTTTACTAGATTCCAGACCTTTCAATTTGCTACTGTATCTACACGACTTGCATGAATGGCAAGGGTAAAATCCCTCTATTTTATTCCCTTCAAGGTCCTTCATCCCTTTATTTACCATAGTCATTTTCTTTCTCTTAAACTCGCTAGGAGCCAATAGAGTCTTAAAATTTTGTGCTTTTTTATAGATAAATCTAGGGTTTCTGCTTATATTTGTCCAATTAAAGGGTCTTTTAGCAGTAAGTGCCAGTGTTTGTTAACCACTTTCTTAAAAAGTTTATGTTGAGACGAAAAGGTAGTGATTATTGGTATATTTAATTCCTCATTACTTGTGTCATTAAAACTTTTCCTTTTCTGTTTATGTTTCTTTTTAGTAGATCTTTTCTATCAACCTTTTTAATATCACTTGCCAGTTTTTCTATATTTTTGCTGTCATACCCTTTTCGTTTGAATCTATCAATAATAGTTCGTGATTGGCTATCATATTCCTCAGATTTTGTACAATTCTTTCTTACTCTTAATAGCTGCCCTTTGGGTATGTTCTTTTTCCAAGAATCAAGATGGTTACTCTCTGCATCTATATAATTGTTGGTATCCACTTTTTTAAAAAAGGTCCTAGTCACAAGTTCTCCAGCCATTACTTCAATTTCAATATCTAGAAAGCTTATTTTATTTGAACTATATTCATAAGTGAAAGTTAGGCCGTAGTTATTATGGTTCATATCCTCAATAAATTGGTCCAGTAGCTCGAGGTCCCCTTTCCACACGATAAACATGTCATCTATATAGCGCCTATAGAGCACAAGGTTCGCACCCCATGGGGATCTTCCAATAAATTCTTCCTCGAAGATCCCCATGAACAAATTCGCATAACTGGGTGCGAACCTTGTGCCCATAGCCGTCCCCTTTATTTGTAAATAATATCTTTCGTCAAATTTGAAATAATTTTTATTTAAAATAAACTTTATACACTCCAAAATGAATTTACCTTGTTCTTTTAACATATTTTCATCTTTTTGTAAATAAGATTCTATTGCTCTTAGGCCTAAAAGGTGATCAATATTGGTATATAACGCACTAACATCACAAGTGACTAAAATCATATTCTGTTCCCATTTCACTGTCCCAATTTCATTTAAAAAGTGTGTTGAATCGAGTAAAAATGAGGGTAGTTGTTTCACATATCCCTGCAGAAAGAAATCTATATATTGCGACAAATTAGAGGTTATACTTTCAATCCCAGATATTATGGGACGCCCTGGAGGTCTCTCTAGGTCCTTGTGGACCTTTGGGAGAAAGTAAAAAATTGGTGTCCTAAAATTTTTTACCAACAGAAAATCATATTCAGTATCATTGATCAATTTTATTGATTTTGCATCATTAAGAAGTGTTTCCAGATGTTTAAAATAGATGTCACCCGGATCACCATTTAGTTTTTTATATGTGGTGGTGTCATTTAATAGCCTTTGGGCTTCTTCTAAATAATATATGCTATTCATGATCACTATCCCCCCACCTTTGTCTGCTTGTTTTATCACCAGATCTTTCCTATTCTGTAATTCTTTTAGTAAACTTTTTTCTTTGAGGGACAGATTCCATTTAATACTCTTAGTGTCGGTTATATCTAATTCATCTAAGTCTTTTTTTACTGATTTCTCAAAAGACTCAATATAATTACCTTTTTCATGGCTTGGGAAAAAATTTGATTGTTTTCTAAAATCTGTCTGTATGTAGCATTTTGATGCTGAATCTTTTTTCTCTTCTAGACAATTTTTTAAAACTGGATTTTTAATGAAATATTTTTTCAAGGTCAGTTTTCTGATAAATTGGTTTATATTAATAAGATGTTCAAATTTGTTCATCTTAGATGGGGGGGCGAATGACAAGCCCTTGCTCAATATTGATTCTTGTTCTTTAGTTAATGAAACGTTACTAATATTAAAAATTCCTTTGGTTACGGTCTCAGTTCCTATTTCTGGCATCTCCTCTCTAGGTTCTAATCTTCCCTTTCCTCTTCCTCTGTTCCCTCTCTTCTCCTTTTTCCTTTTGGAGGATCGTGGGTTCTCTCCCTGCCTACATCTAAAAAATCATTGGAGGTACTGGGTTGAGTGGTTCGATACTCTTTTGGGTCATTTTCTAATGCCTCATATCTATTATGTGTCGGTATTCTCCAATTATCACGTTGTTGATGAAATACCTTTTGATATAGACTGAAACTATTTTTTGTATATATAGGAACCAAGGCTGTTTATTATATTTTATATTTTCTATGACATATGAATTTTAACTTAATAACTTGCTATATATTAGTTGATTATTGTTATTTAGTATATTTTATATAAAATGATGTTTGAATGTTCTCAGCTAGTATTATGTTATTTTTAGACTTAATCTCATAGTAACAAATCAATTTATCTATATCCATTTTGATATTTATAATAGATATTCCAGTTGATTGACTGTTTTTCTCCTTATTTCAAATAGACCTATTTGGAATGACTATAGGTGGTGAAAGTTGCAATTTGCATTTAGGGTGAAGAGATGGACGTTATGCATTAAATTTCAATATATGTAGAATTATACATTTATCACTGATAGTAACCTTGCAAGTCTGGAATACAAATTAAAAAAAACTCTTCAACAAAGGATTAAGGATACCAATTTTATTTGAAAATAAAAACTACTAAGAAAGGAATCATTTTGATGATCTAAGTGATTTGAACACTAAGGGGTTAATTTTTCAGCCTTTATTAGGAGAGAAACTATGGGAACAGTTATCTTGACAAAGGCCCCACGAGAGCCGATACGCATGGATGAACTGATTTCCCAGCACCTGTGAGCTTTGTGCAAAGCAAGGAGAGGCTGATTGAGAGCCCGTATGAACCACTATTGTGCTCCCAGAACCGTATACCAAAAAGCCAGGATCAGCGCAAAGCAAAAAGGAAGGCTGATTGGTTGAACGGTAGGAGCGGTTATTTCAAAATAAGTGCGCGCACTTCTACAAACGGACCATTATACTATTTGGGGTTTCTCAAGTGTTGAAACGAAAAAGCTGCTGACCTTCATTTACCGCACATTAAGGAGGAAGGTCCAACTGTTGAAGAGATAGCCCGGCGGTTGTTTAACAGTGGAACCAGACTGTGCTACACCGAGGGGGTACCTGGTGAGTAGAAGTAAGAACTGCAAATATAAGAGCCTGCCAATATCGCTGAGATCCTTATCCAGCTTATTAGATTAATCTTACACGCATTAATATTGAAAAGATTAGTCCGGGCTGATTTGATGTAACAATTTGGAATATTATCATAAGTTGCAACTTCATTACGTTTATCCGGAACAGGAGCAAACCAGAATCTCACTAATACTATCGCTGCAAGGTTACTTAAAGGGACTTTGAGAGCTGGTATTTTTCTTATACTTCTAATAACTTTTATTACACGGATCACCTCTCACCATAATTTCAGGGTTTAGAAACAGCCAAAACTTTTGACGTTTGTGATTTTAACATTGTATTTATGGTATATCGAATTGTTTTTTAGGAATTTATGTTGAATTGGATTTTTTAATATCTAATATTTAAAGTTTAGGGGCACCGGTGCAATTCTAACTTGAAATGTTCTAATGTTTTACCAGTCTATGTATTAATAATAAAATATTGCCATTTATTTAATATACCTGCATTTTTAGAATTATTACTTATTGATTTTAGAGCTGAGATAGCTTGGTAATATTAATACATAAATATTGCCTTTTCACAGTAGGTTTGTTGTTTTTTTATATTCTTTTACATTATATTTTTACTTGGAATTTTGGATATTGTAACTTGTACTTTTAGATATATTACTTACCTAGAATCTATTATTCCCACAGTTAGCCTTTATTGGCGCCACCCACAATCTTCTTTTTCACTTTAATATCTGTTTTACTCTCCAATGACTGGAGAGATTCACTTATTAAAAACAAATCAATTCTGGAAAAAGCTTTATGCACTCTAGATTCACAGGAATAGGCTTTATCATCTTGGTTCTGTGACCTCCAGATGTCTTTAAATCTAAGTTTTTAATAAAAATCTGCAAAGGTTTTAGCTTTTTTATTCTGTCTGGGGGAGCCTCTAAAATACATTTTATCAATACTTGGTAGAAGGGATATATTAAATTATCCTGTAATAATTACTTTTTTATCTATATGCTTCAGTAATTTAGAATATAATTTATCCCAGAAATCAACTTGTAGGATATTAGTGGCATAAATATTACATAAAACCAACTTATGATTACTAATTTCAACTACAATAATTAAATATCTCTCTTCAGAATCCAACTCTTGAGAGATGATTCTATACTTAAAGAACCAGTCAACAGATTAGATTTGCATAATCAACAAATGCAAGATAACAAGACAATGCAATAGCAGTTCATCTATACTTCAAATGAGTAGTGGATTTTTTTTTCTGACAATTTTAAAAGTTATGTCTTTTTCCACTCCCCCTGTACAAAGTACAGAGTTTAAAATCATTAATAAAAAACAAAACAAAGAACACATATTACAGTTAGACAACCCATAAAAAAGAGAAAAAAGTAACCAAAGATGACTGAAGTTGTGTTGTATCAACACATTAAGAGGAAGCATCTTATGCTCTCTTGGATTTGACTTCATTTAATAAATTCAAAGGCTTCCTTCGACTTCTTAATATAAATTATGCTACACTTTTAAATGATTTTAAGTTTTGCTGGGTATATCATTGTGGCCTGAATTCCTAAACGTATGATCTGTGTGCATAAGGGAGCCATCTCTCATCTTTTAAAAAAAGATAGGAGGAGAGAAGCACAGGACACGATTCAAGTGTAGATATATGTTTAATGACACAAAGCACACAAAGTAATGTACTCACAAGAGTTCAAACAATTTAAGGCACATCAGTTTTATAGTTGTCCCTCGTAACCCGCAGCTTGGACGATGCTGTTGATATTTGGATCCCCACAAAGTTTGTTGTATCCAGGGGGTTCTTGGGAAAGTCCCAACGTCGGGGACGAAACGTGTAGAACACAGCTCTAGTAGTTCCTATTTTTCACCCAGTGAAGCCACCGTAGGTCCTCGTGTGCTGTGAGCTCAGCACTAGGGGAAATCCTATTGGTACGCAGCAGAGGGTGTGTGCAGGTGTGTCCCTGACGTAGTGGCTACACAGTGAGGCTACTATTGAGACCGGTATACCCGCGGCAATATTTATCTGCTTTGGATACAACAAACTTTGTGGGGATCCAAATATCAACAGCATCGTCCAAGCTGCGGGTTATGAGGGACAACTATAAAACTGATGTGCCTTAAATTGTTTGAACTCTTGTGAGTACATTACTTTGTGTGCTTTGTGTCATTAAACATATATCTACACTTGAATCGTGTCCTGCGCTTCTCTCCTCCTATCTTTTTTTAGAACCGTTACATTTGAGATTCATCTCGTCAAGAGGAGCTGCAGAACATTCAAGATTTAATTTGTTCACTACCTGGGTGTGGAGGACATCAAGGACCGGACTCTAATAAGTACATGAGGACTTTAACTGTTACAAGGACTCTGGTTTGTTCCACATCGTTTTATATCTGACATTATCTTATATCTTATGCAGGTTTTTTATTGTTATTATTGTATATTCTTTATTTTTGCTGTTTGAGTAACATTTTATATACACTGATACACTGTATTTATATATATTTATAGGGTGTTCCTTTGCGCTACTCCATTGCTCTGTTGGAGTAATTTGAGTGTTTGTATCTCTCATCTTTTATTAAGAGTTTCTGAGAAGAAATCTTAGAATATAAGGATACGATCTTGGTTAACCTTGACGGGGTTTAATCTTTTATGTGCACAAAACAGGTTGGCTTTGTCTTGAAAATTTAGAAATGTAATCATTATTGGTCTCCTAGCAATTATATCTCTATCTTTTTTGCCTCAGTTGTCCAATTCTATGGGCTCTCTCAAATAGTATAGGTCTGCTATCTACCTGTAAGCCTAAGGCATATGGTAAAGTTAGTGAAACAAATTTTAAAAGGTCTTGGAACTCAGTTGTTAAATCTTACAGGTCATCATTTTTATATTGTAATAGTTGCATTTTTTCCTCATGTGATTTAACTGCCATATCATGAGTATTTGTCAGATCTTCTAGATCAGACACCCTACTTTCTACCTCTGCCTTTCTATTGTCAAATTGCTTCAATTCTGAAGATAATACCGTCATTTTCTTTTTTAGAGACTCAAACTGCGGTATAAAGATATAGGAAATCTGTTTGACCAGTACCTGCGTATCTACGCTAAGTGTGTAGGGGTCAATTTATCAAGCTCTCAAGGCTCGCCGGAATCAGAAGTTATGAAGCAGCGGTCTAAAGACCGCTGCTCCATAACCTGTCCGCCTGCTCTGAGGCGGACAGAAATCAACACGATTGAATACGATCTTGTTGATTGACACCCCCTGCTAGCGGCCAATTGGCTGCGAATCTGCAGGGGGCGGTATTGCACCAGCAGTTCACAAGAACTGCTGGTGCAATGATAAATGCCGACAAGTATGCTGTCAGCATTTATCGATGTGCAGCGGACATGATACACTACATCGTATCATGTCTGCTTGCACATTAATAAATTGACCCCTTGGTGTTCATGAACTCGTCTGAACCCTCTGATGATGTGTCTAAGCTACTCCTAGGGTTTTTGTTTTTTCTTCTGTTTTACAGGCATCTTCAGTGATTCAACTCTGTGATTCTTGATATATTAACCAGACTAAAAAACAAAAAAAATCAAGCCTCTGTGAGGTCACTTTCAATACAAGACAAAAAGAAAAATCAAGCGGTACTTTATAAAACTCACCTTACATCCTTCTCATTTTTTTTTCTCCCTTGTCTACAATCAACTCCCCACCCTCAACTTGTGTCAGAATATTACTATGTGCTAATGCCCAGCTTGTACATCACTTGTACAACAAGAAAGTGAAAAACATTTGCAAATGTATGTGTAGGTGGGATTTTTTTTATTATTATTATTATTTATTTATTTTTAAGACAGAAGAGTAGACGGATTACTTACTTCACTAGGAGATTCACAACAAACAGCAATATCTTAACACTTATTATAATGTACAGCAGCACATATCAGTCCAATATGTAAAAGTTTTTTCTTTTTTTGCATCACAGGGTACATGTTTTGTCCACCAAGGACTAATTCAAACAAACATATGAACAGTATAAATCTGTATGATATGGAAAAGATTTCTTTCTTTTTCATATAGGTTTAGAAAATATTTTCCAAGAGTGCCAATATGTCACACCAACTTCTGTAACAAAAAAATTATTTTAATATATGTATATAGTATGAAGACACACATAGCTCTGTATTCAACTGGCACAACAAACTCTTCAAATTTAACTGCATTGTACCTTAACTAAACCATGCACCTGCAGCACTCAGAATAAGAATAGTTAAAGCAGGGTATACAAAATGTGAAAAATCGGATGATTCAATACATATGTCCACCCATTCTTTATAAAAAAAAAAATCCCCAGGTACCAGGATGATCACAAGATTTTTCTTTCCTTTTTCCCTTTTCCTTTTTCCCCTTTATTTTTCTCCATTTCCCTTTTTCCTTTTGAATTATAGAAGCCTGGCCTTTAGGAATGTCTTATTTAATCAGCTCAAAAAATACCAGTGGGGCATTTGTGAATAGTGCATAGCAATAGCACTTCAATAAACAGTTAAGACCAATTACAACTTTAACTTATCTGGCAGTGGTCCAGATGGGCACACTGATCTCTGTGCTGGAGCCGCTTTTTACCCTATTGTTCAGCATGTAGATGCAAACCACAAAGCTCACAGCATGAGAAGTTGAATAGGGACACAGCTCTGTACTTCATGGAAGTTGGGCAGTCTTTGTGCCTGATGCAAGTGCTCTCTCTTACTACGGAGGCAGGCAGCAGAGTTTACCTGCTCCACCACTGCTGAAGCCTCAACTGAGATCTTGGGAGGTGCCTTTTTGTAAATGGCCGTTTCTGTGAAGACTCCCCACACATCCTTTAACACCTTGTCTGGGGCTTTCTGCATAGGTTGTTGTCAGCTTAGCTACTTGAAAATGCAGCCCACACTAAAGAAAGCATCACGTTTTGACAGCATAGCTGTAGCTAGTTTGCCCCACGCTCCTGCGTGCCAGGGGTGTTCTATCATCTGGGCTTTATTGGGTTGTAGCCCACACTACTAGGCCATGTAACAAAATCAAATTGTAGTCTTCTGGAATTTGCTGCAGATTTAGCTTTGGTGTAAAACCGGGCAGAGAATAAATGCATCCCAGCCTATGGTAGTGTAGCAGTGAGGCCCTGGATTCAGCTTTCTCCCTTCTTCCACTGCTCTCTCACATACCTTATGCATTGCAAGGTTTGTCGCAAGATTGATCCACCGTAGTTATCAAAGCGTCAAGATTGGTAAATGTTGAAATTTGTGACGTAAAATACGATCCCGCGATTTTGAGCCGACGCAGATCGATGCGAGCTGAAAACAGTGGTATTCGAGCGGAATTGTGTTCATTCACCCTCCTATTCGACACTATTTGAACCTCTCACTAAGATATCAAAAATTCTACATTTACGCTCGTACATATCGTACAAGTATGTGCAAAGATATATGTACAAATTCTAGCATTAATAATCATTTATATAAAACAAATATGAGATAAAAGCATATCATGACTTTTAGAAATACAAATACACATTCATTTATGTGAAATAACTTTCTATGAGATATTGTTTGTTGAGGTATAAATGTAGTTATTTCTTGTACATTAACAGATGAAAAATAAAAGATTCGCTTTAGAGAAATGTGCTTGTTCATGGACAGTAATGAAATGGTATAAATAAAGTTGGGAAAAACCTGAATAACCGTGACATTGATGACTGTTAGTCAACACCAGTCCGATGCTCTTCGCAACGTACTTGACTTGTTTTTTACTGCTTTTTTGATAAATAAGGAGATCATATTCAGGTCTGTGGCAGCGATGTTTGGCGATGTCTGGTGAGCGTATTGATGCCGGCGAATGCAACATAGTTGACGCTTTGATAAATAGGCCCCTATGAGTGTGTGTATGTATGTATGTATAGTAAGAGAGATAAACTCAGGCATGCTTCAAGAATAATTGAACATTTTTTGAGTAGTATGGCCCATTACACGAATAATGTTTAATAATCGAGAAACATGAAATACAGGTTAAAGTGATAAAGGAAAAAAAAAGGATAATATTTGAATAAAAACAAACATTTCTTCTCTCATACGACATTAAGTATAATGGGTGTTTGGTTAGTTGATAGCAGAGAAACAGTATGTATCTGAAAGTATATAACCAGTGACAATGCCTAAAATACCCTGCACAATATTATTTTGATGTCTGTCTTTATCTGTAAATTTGGTCTTGGTGATTTTACACCAATACCATCATTTTCATCAATAAATCCTTTTCTCAGCATTTTACGGTAATCCTGTATAGCTAAATTATGTTCCAGTCTCATGGGTTGGAAACATGGGATGTAAAAATTAATTCCAGACTCTGCAGGATATAGGAGGTTGATACTCCTCAGAATATCTGATGGCTTTATGCGTATGCCAGCCGCATGAGGTTGCTGTAGCAACTCCACTAAGGTTTGACTGAATCATTCTGATTAAATCACAAGACAGCAAACAGTTCAGTAAATTCGTCTTAGGTATTTTGCACAGCTGTGTTCAATAATAAATAATTTTATTTCTCACTACTTTTCATCGTAACCTTTTAAGCTGTAATTTCAACCAATGTTCCAAGTACATGTGTCCACATTTTCAAACAGTTTTTAAGTTCATTTGTGATACAAAGGAAAAAAAAGTTTGCTGAAGAATGAATTCACTGGCTTAGACCTTTTTATTTTGAAATGCAACTGTAAATTACTTGCAATCCATTGATAAATTCACATTACAATCCTTTGGGACCCTACATAGCATTCTTTTGTGAGTTATATTAAACAATGTTGAAATACTTTCTATGTCAAAGTTTCAAACACTGATATAGAGTTTCATTTCTTGAAGACAACCCCACCCTGAAATTAATTCTTCCTTGTTTGGCACAGGCTGTGCTTGCCAACACTTCACCACTGCATTCACGGATATCAGTGCAGCCAAACTTTTTAATTAAAACTAGCCTTTATTTTCATATAACAGGGTCCAAGATTAAAATGCACAGTTTTGATATGACAGATAAGCGTGGCTTATTGTGAGATCAAAATGTTGCACATTTTAATGTTGGACTTTGCTGTATTAAAATAAAGCTCAATTTTAATTAAAAAGTTTGTCTGAGCTGATATCCGTGAATGCAGTGGTGAAGTGTTGGCAAGAATAGCCTGTGGACTATTATTCGTGTAAAAATATATAGTCATCAAAAAATGATACAGTTGCTGTTGAATATATGTCCTGGATATGTTCTTGGGGACATTTTTTTCTGAAATTAAAAAAAGATGTCAATTTGATTCAATGATATAAAATAGGGACTGTTATTAGGGTTGAGAATTTAATATTTTCTGAACAAAGTGACATTTTGACAATTGCAGTTGACAAAGAAAATTTATTAACCCTATTTTTAATTATGAATGGGCTTTTTTATTGCATGGGCAGGTTATGTAGTATATTGCCACATCATTTATAAAACTCAAGATACAATTGTGTTTCATTTTGTAAATTTTTAATTAGATTTTTAAAGATAATTAGATTTTTAAAGATAATTTGATTTTTAAAGATAATTTGATTAGGCTGTTCTGAATTAAATGTATTTGTTCAAATAAAAAATACCATTTATGTTGCATAGGGTAAAGTTATTATGATTAATTTGAATGCAAACAAGGAAATCACATTTACTTGTCAAATACTTGCACTTCCACTTCCACTTTTGGAGCACTACTGAAATACAGCCCTTTCACAAGACAAAATTACAATCCTTAGATCATTTTCTGAGTAGATTACAGTTAATGGACTTCCAATTGTCCTTCATTTCAACATTATCATTACGACCCTTTACTCTACACGATGTCCCTAAAGCTGTCTTCCCCAATCAATAAAGTGTTTCACAATTTTAAATTCCATTAATTACTCCTTCCAAACCTTTAACTAAGGGCCAGTTGATATAAAGCTCACTTCGCTCTGATGAGATGATCTAATAAGTCTCATTAGTAAAGCGAGGTCCCTCAAAGAATTTTAGAAAGGCAAATTTTAACTTGTGATCTGTTTATCTTGCTATGCAAGTTCTGGATGTGAATAAAATAACCCACATTACAATATAATGCTTAAAAAAATCACACAAAGATTTTGCATGATTTCACTCTATACCAGGTACTTTGTGATCATCAGATAGATATTTACTTACTCCATAAATTCTCTCACATCCAGGTGAGACCAGATATCCTTGTTTATACCCTTGATAAAAAATTCCTACAACCAGTTCACTCTTTAAGCAGTCTTGTTTTTTTAACTCAGTCATCACTTTGCTTCTATAGGGAACAGAACCTAAGAATTATTTTGTCAAAGTCTACATGTCTGTATTAAGTTTCTATTTTTTGTACCTTTTAACACAGCAGAGGAATATGATAAGACATTATAGGCAAATGATGACAATTATTTTTCTGACATTCTGTGCCTTATTTGCTGTTAAGAAGAGAATGAGACATAATAAGATACATCATGCCAGAGGTGAAAATGAAGGCAACTATAGTCTCATTTTACAAATCCTATATTAATCTCTCTTCTGTCATAATCCTTAATGTACACTCTTTCTATGTAATAGCATCACCTGTGCAATTAAATCTAACTAGGCCCCTAGATAAAGGCTGGGATATGACCCATCATTTCAATAGTACTTCATCATCAAGAAGATGAGCCAGCACCACTAAGGGACAACAGGAACTTTGTCATCCTTTCCCCTGGTTAGTCTATGCTAGAGAAAATGTTTTTACTATAAAACTTTGCTGGCAGTGTTTTGTACATCAACATTGAGGTGGCCATCTTGGACACTCTGACTGCTACCATTTTGTAAAGGCAAATCCAAACAGTTTCCTTACAAGGTGAGCCTTGTTTTGCATTGGGCCCACAGAGGGGCAAGACATGATGCAGGTGGTGGTTAAGTCTACCAGCTACACCCCTAAATAGTGACAAGAATACTGAATTTAGGGCCAGATGGATCCTCTAGAGGTGCCCAATCACAACTGAGATTAATAAGAGACCTGTAGTTATGTCCCTGAATAGTATTATGTTCATCAGGAGTGTTTGCAATATCATTCTTTAACTTTACAAAAATTGATCAGCTGAAGATCATCTTTTGAACATCATCAAATCTTCTTCCCCAGAATACTGGAATACAAAAAAAAATTGATTGCCATGTGAGAGGCCAAATATGACAAATTGCAAGAGTAGGATTAATCATACCAGTGTGTGAGATCTTCAAACTTACATGCTAGGTAAAAAGTCCACAATACTACCGATCTAGCACAGCATCCAATAATGGTATGCAAGCAAATCACTAAATGGCATCTTTTAAACATTAATTGTCCAAAAATCAGTAGCACCTTTAAAAAAATGCAATATTTTATTAGCATCAAAGTAAAAATCACAAAGTTTTGGGTGTTACCCCTTAATCATTTGGACATAAAGTGTACATCAAGCACTGCAGTCATACACACAGGTGAAATGAAACCTTAATTATCGCCATACATTTTTCTAACTCCACCTAGTGGAGGTTTATCTATAATACAAAAGCTAAGCTTGTTAAATTACAATAACCCGAAACATTGTAGCTTTTTCGTTGGTGCTAATAAAATACTGGATTTTTTTAGAGTGCTGCTGCTTTTTGGACATTTTCTGTTGAACTTGGTGTTGCAGTTCCTCAGTAGTGTGCATGATTAGGTGTGCTGGACTTTGATTATATATCTTTTAAACTGTATCAGTTCTGTGACTTTGTTCCTTCATTGGTAAATAACTGAATTACATGTTTTAATGCACAGTATACACAAGCAATTAATATACAGCATTTATACATAAAAAAACATTTTTTAAAAGCATTTAAAACCATCATTTTAAAACTTTGCATTATTTTGCAGACCAGAGATATATGTCTTGAAAACCACCTTTTGACCTTTAAATGTGCATGACGACACATGGTCACCATCCGCACAATGTATTTAGCGTGTATGGTGACCACATGCACTTACACCTAATCGCCAGTGGTCTAGGGATCTGGCATTGTCCAGGGAATCTGGGGATGCCGGCAATCTCTTCATGCACATGCGGAAGTGCTAGTAAGTAGAAGAGGGCTTAAGGGAGCTCTTGTTAACCCTAGAAACCACTAAGACACACCATTTAGAATGTTATTTATGTTCTTTCAAAGGGTGTGTGTCTTGGGTGTTTAAATAAAAGGCATTTTTATTAAGAAAAAAATAAATAAATAAAAGTGCACAAATGTTTTTAAGCACAACATACTGTATATAGCCCTCTAACAGCCTATCAAAAATCCCTAGAGACCCCAATACCCCTTGTTTTAAAGCTCCTAAGCCCCCTTAAAAATAAAACCCCTATATAAGTTTTAATAGCCAGGTGTTCACTGTGGTGTTAGTGATAACCTGGCATGAATACATTTGCTTGAATTTGCATAGAAGCTCATGGGATCCCCTATGTACAGATTAACATTAAAAAACTATACAGAAAGCCCCTTATTTTTATGTAGATAACCCCTTCTTTTTACTATAAAGTGTATAACCTTGTTTATAAACGTTTTAATAAAAATGCATTTTTTTTTCTACATTTTTTTGTTGCAGGTTTCTTACATGTCATGATAAATACATAAAATAATAGTATAGTTTGAATCTGCTATGTCTCCTGGGAGAAAAAAGATGTATATTATGTGTCGGTTTCTCACTGAAAAATGCCTACAGTAGAGCCTAAGTAATATGAGCAGAGAAGCATCTAAAAACTGCAAAACAGCTCAGCACAAGGGTGCAAATGGATCAGCAGTAAAGGGTAAATATTGTTTATCTTATCTCCTTTGTATAAATATGCTCCTGCATATATAATGCATTCACTATGTAGACTGTTGTAGGATCAAGCTTCCAAATCCTGTCGGATGCACTCCAGCCTTTCTAGGACAGAAAAACAATAAAAAAAATCAGAAATAAATTATCAGAAAGGCAGGAAAAATTCATAATAAAAATAAATTATAAAGATTTTGTTTTACTATGGTTAATTAAACATTTTATGGACAATTAAATGTAAAGAGACACTGGATTCAACTTGAGTGAGCAGTTTCAAAAAATATAAAAAAAGTACTTCTATTACATTTACCTCCCTGAGGGTATATTAAAGGATCAAGCACATATCTTAACCACTATACGACAGAAGTGCGTGTAGCAATATTATACAATGAGCCAGTAGTGGAAGCTATAGAGTGCAATAAACTATGCTAGTGCTGTATAGCTAGAAGCATGGTTTAATAAAGAAGAACATGTTGACTAGGGATGGGCGAATGTGTAAATTTCTGAATTCGAATGTTAGAATGAATGTTATTACCGAAATTCGAATTATAAATCCGAATGTTGATAATATAAAAATAATGCTATTTACAGTTTTCGAATGTCACTTTCAAATTCGAATGTTTATAATTAGATCGAATGTCCACATTCAAAATTTCGAATTTAACATTCTATTTAACAAATACTATTCAGAAGTTCAATAGTTCATGTGGTAGGGAATCTACAAGTAAATTGATACATAATAGATACAAATATATCATTTTGAATGTTTCTCTATAGAATATTGCATAATTTGAATATTACATTTAAAGAAAGCATTAGAAATACTATTACAAATATTTTCAAATGTAATCATAAAATTCAAAACCAAACATTCGAAAATCGAATGTTAGAATGTTATGTAAACATTCGAAATTCGATTCGAACGAATGTGTTAAAATTCGTTCCATTTTTCGAATGTTGCGAAACATTCGCCCATCCCTAATAATGACAGTGTATCTGTCTGTATAAAACACATACTATGAAGCCCATTTATCAAGCTCCTAATGGAGCTTGAAGGGCCGTGTTTCTGGAGAGTCTTCAGACTCGCCAGAAATGGACCGCTGCTCCATAATCCTGTCCGCCTGCTCTGATGAGGCAGACAGGAATCGCCGAAATTCAACCCGATCGAGTTGATTGGCAGCCGATTGGCCGCAAGTCTGCAGGGGGAGGCGTTGCACCAGCAGCTCTTGTGAGTTGCTGGTGCAATGCTGAATACAGAGAGCGTATTGATCTCCGCATTCAGCGAGGTCTTGCGGACCTGATCCGCACTGTCGGATCAGGTCCGCAAGACCTTTGATAAATTGGCCTCAGCGTGTGCAGTAGTAATAAATGTCTGTGGCTGTTCCCTGCTGTCAGTCTGCACTGCCTGCTGCATCTCCCATCACCTGTATAACAGTACACACACTGCTGTTGCCTCACATTGCTTAAGACACATGCATGCTCCTGACCATACCTCAGTTTGCTACAATGTAAAGGAGCTAAGCTTCAACCAAAGAAACCAAGAAAAAGAGGTCAATTTGATAACAGAAGTAGACTGTAAAATGTGTGTTTTTTTAATTGCATGCTCTGAATCATGAAAATGTAATTTGTACCATATATCTTCAATATCCCTTTAAAATGTAATTCAAGTACACAAAAGCCAGACAACACTTCACATTATTTCACTCATTCACTATAACAAGGAAGATGAAAGCAAAAGATGGAGCCTGCACAGACTAATCTGCTTTTAAAAGGCACTTTTAAAGAAGAGTTATTGATTGCAAAATACAAACAAACCATGTTTTTTTTTCTTGTAGCATTTACATTTACACTGTGGAGTTACAGTATTTTATGCTTTATGTTTTAAAGTTATAACCCAACACTTTGCTTTCATCATTCAGACAGAGCATACAATTTAAAACAACTTTCCAATGTGTTTCTATTATCAAATTTGCCTCATTCTATTGGTATCCTTTAATGAAGGCCAGCAAAGCACTACTGAGAGCTAGCTTAATAGACCATGTGAGCCAATTAAAAGTCATATATGTGCAGCTACCAATCAGCAGCTAGCTCCCAATAGTGCATTACTGTTCCTAAGTCTATATATGAATGCCCTTCAATAATGGATACCAAGAGAAAAAGGAAAATTAGATAAAATTAAAGGTACAAGAAACCTTAAACTTTTATTCCATGATTCAGATAGAGCATGCAATTTTAAACAACTTTCCGATTTATTTCTATTATCTAATTTGCTTTGTTTTATTGTTATCTTTTTTTGAGGAACAGGAGCAACAATGCAATACTGGGAACTAGCTGCTGATTGATGACTGCACATTTATGCCTCTTCCCATTGGCTAGCTCCCAATACTGTACTACTGATACTTTAACAATGGATAGCAAGAGAATTAAGCAAATTTAATAGTAGAAGTATATTGGAAAGTTGTTTACAATTGTATGCCAAATCCAAATCATGAAAGAAAAATGTGTGGTTTCATATCCCTTTAATGTAGAAAGTTGTTTAACATTACATGCTCTGTCTGAATCATTAAAGCTTAATTTTCACGTCACTGTCCCTTTAAGTTTGTGGTTACAATTCTTATCTATTTTTTTGGCTTTTGTTTTGTCTTTTTTTCTACAAAAATATTTTTTCAAGTATCAATTAGTTTTATACCTACTTATGTATTTATTATTAACAGGGTTCTCAAACTGTAAATATGTAAGTGTGTGATTTTTTGTTCCATGAAAAATGTGAAGTAAAAGATAAATCTAAACTAATATGGCCACAAATCCCAAGCATCCTGCACTGTCACAGATTGAGAGGTATAGTCTGCTTCCCATCCACAGCCCATGCGTGTCTGGCTTTAAGGCACTGGTGTAGCCACACCCATAGCCCAACCAGATAAGTCCACCCACATACACCCATGGAACACCCATAACCGTATCCATCTTATGTGACTCCACCCACAATGTGAGGCCCAGCCCACAAATTCTTGACAGGCAGTTCAACCGCACTCATCCTAGAAATCAATGTAATTGTCATGAGATGCAGGACACAGCAAAGAGGGTACAACACTATTTTATTGCAGAGCATGGAAATATACATCTGGTAGCATTGATCTCACTTAGTAACTGTGACACAGACAAACGGACCTAAGCCCTGCCCTCATCCGGTGACGTCACTTCCCACTCTCATCACATCTTCCCCCTTTTCAAAGGACAAAGCATACATTTTTTTTATTTCAATACAACAAATAACAAGGTATACACGAAGCATACAACAGTTTTGTATAGTATATAACAAATAACAGGTTAAAGAGAATATCTGTATAAACAACATGAATTACATCCTGACTTGAACATCGGGGTAGACCACCCTAGTCCACAGTGACCATGGGATTATTCTGTCCATACTTCCGGTCACTGCTCTAACTAATGTTAATCCCAATGTTTTTGATTTCGATGTGTAATTGTCCCTCCATCAGTAAGGACTACATAAGACCTTGGTTCTGGAGAGCGTCCAATTACCATAGCAGGCGTCTTCCATTTCTTCTCATCATCCAGTTTAATTCTGACACTTTGCCCCGTATTCAGCTCCTGCAAGGGCCTCACAGAAAGTTTCCTGTCGTAGAAGAATCAATAGCCTCTTTTTGCCTCTTCATCCCTCCTAAGGACTTCATCCCGAGGAATAAAGCTAATTGTCTGGAAGACACCCTATGAGGGTAAGGTGGTGCGAATCTGGCGTCCTAGCACCAGCTGTGCCGGGCTAAAACCTGTGGCTTGAATGGGAGTCACCCTATAGGACAAGAGGGCTAGGTACGGCTCAGATTGCTTCAAAATAAACTTTGTTGTTTGAACTGCCCTTTCAGCCCATCAATTGGCCTGCGGGTAATGTGTACAAAATCGTATTCTCTGCTGAAAGAACTGAATTCTGTGGAAGCAAACTGCATTCCATTATCACTCACCAACTCCATTGGTATGCTCCACCGGTCGAACAAACTCTTGAGACGAGTGATAATGGCTTGACTTGTGATTTCATTCAAGGGTGCAATCTCCAAATACCTGGAATAGTAGTCAATCATGACTAGGCACTTTTTCCCGTGCAGTTTGCACAAGTCAGCAGCTATCTTCTGCCACGGGCCTGCAGGCAGCGGAGTAGAAATCAAGGGCTCCCTTCTTTGAGTAGGCAAAAGGCACATTTTTACACATGACTTGCAATGTCGGAACTGATCCCAGGCCACCATACTGCCGTAGCTGCCCTTTCTCTGCACTTTGTAATGCCTAAGTGGCCATCATGAATCCTGTTTAACATCTCATGCCGCATGCTGACAGGAATAACAATGTGGTCCTGGAACAGCACCAACCCATCCATCTCCGTGAGCTGCGACCTTTCTGACTGGTAAGAACTTAAAGATATCCAGGCTGCCCGACTCTCGGGCCAACCTTTTTTTATGTACTTTATAACTTCTTGAAGGTCTGTATCTAAATATGTCTCTTTTCTTATTTGTTCTAGCTTCCCTGAAGAGATGGATTTGGAGGCCAAAACTGAATCTACATACACTTTCACATCTGATTCCATTGAAGACTCTTCAGCAGCAGCCAGCAGAAGCCTGGAAAGTGTATCTGCCACAACCAGTTGTTTCCCCGGCACATGAACTGTCTGAACGTTGAACCTGAGCAGCCTCATTAGAAGTCTCTGGCATCTTAGGGGTGTTTTGTCAATATCATAGGAGTTGATTAGAGGGACTAGCGGTTTATGGTGAGTCTCCAGACTAAATTTCTCTAAACCCACTAGGTAACGCTGAAAGCGCTCACAGGCCCAAACTGCAGCCAGACACTTTTTCTCAATTTGGGCGTATTTCAACTCAGCAGCCGTCAGTGTACGGGAACAGTAGGCAATAGGCTGTAGTTTGTTCTCATTGAACTGCATAACTGCTCGCATCAGCACTAACCGCAGTCTTTTTGGAAAGGTCGCAGAACCCCAACAATGGGGCAAGCCCCAGCAGGGACTTGACCTGCATAAAAGATTCTTCCTGTGAAGGTCCCCAGACCCAGGCAACATCTTTCTTTAGCAACTCTGTGATAGGGTGTAGTATAGTGGATAAATCTGGAAGGAACATGCCCACATAATTTACAAGGCCCAATATTTGTCTCAGCTCATTTACATAAGAAGGACTTTTCATCTGTTGAATAGCACACATTTTCTTGGGGTCTGGCTTGAAGCCATCCCCATTGATTATATGCCCAAAGTAACGTAACTCCGCTTTCCTAAAATGGCATTTCTCTTTATTTAACTTCAGCACGAATTCTCTAATAGTCTGCAGCACACAGCTCAGTCGCTGATCATGTTCCTCCAATGTAGACCCATACACCAAGATGTTGTCCATGACGACTGCCATGCCCACTTGGTCTCTTAGGAGAGAACTAATTTCTCTTTGAAAGATTTCAGGAGCAGAGGATATCCTGAAGGGGAGTCTGCAGAAGCAAAACCGACCTACCGTTGTAATGAAGGTAGTCAGTTTGTGGCACTTTGGATCTAGAGGTATCTGCCAGAAGCCACTAGAAGCATCCAATGTAGAGAAGAACTTCGCCCCAGCCAATTTCGGTGCTATGTTTTCAAGTATCGGCAGCACATATATCTTTCTCTTAACCGCCTTTTTCAGCCTTTTCAAGTCTACGCAGATGCGTACCTTTCCGGTTTTTTTTCGCAACAGGCACAATGGAGGCACACCAGTCCGTTGCTTCAACAACCTCTTCACTAACCCCCATATTCTTCATACACAGAAGCTCCTTCTCCACTTGAGGCATGAGCAGGAATGGAATTCTACGGGGAGTGGTAATGCTGTATGGGAATGCGTCACCTTTAAGTGATATAAGGACTGGGTTGCAGTTCAGTAGGCCCAATTCACCAAACATATCTTCTGAGATCTCATTCACTTTGGCTACTAGGCCCAGACCACAGGCTACTTTTCTTCTCAATAGGTTGTTAACACACTGACCTCTAATCACATGCATCCACATGGTGAATTTCCTTTGCTTGTACTCGCAGCTGGCAAGAACTTTCCCCTCACAATCAATGCTGCCACCAGGACTATGGACTTTTGTTGTAACTTTCACCAGCTGGGGCTGTCGAGGCAGTTTTATGAATGCTGCAAGGACATTACAGTGATGTCTGCTCCTGTGTCAATCTTAAAGGCAACTTTGGCTCCCATTACAGTAAGAGTAACCCTCCAATCTTCTTCTGAACTCGGCCGTTTAACAAAAGACCCTACAAAGGACACTTCTTGACCCTCCTGGTTGCTATCCACCTGCACCTCCTTAATATATTCAGTTTACACACCACTTCAAAATGGCCCATTCTGTTACATTTTCTACATCTTTTATCTTTAGAAGGGCATATGACACTCTGATCATGGGCACGGTTGCACCGTGTGCATCGGGCATTCTGCACCCATCCACTTCTGGGCCTATCTGTTGCCCTTGGTCTACCACTCACACTGTGCCTTTCACTAGCAGCTCTCCTGAACTGCTGCACTTCATCAATACTCTCAGACCTCAGATCAGCACTTTGCTTTTTCACCATTTCACTCTGGCGGGCCATTCTAATAGCCCCATCTAAAGTTAAATCAGACTCTAACTGTAGCTTCAGTGAGACTTCAGCATCTGCAATTCCTATGACTATTCTGTCTCTGATTTGCTCCTCTTTAGCAACATCAAACTCACAGAATTCAGCTAGTTCATACAGGTTGCGCACAAATGACTCCACAGATTCTCCCACACGCTGAGCATGTTTGTGAAAACAAGCCCTCTCATGAATCACATTTCTTTTGGGCAAAAAGTGGGCACTGAGTTTATTCATAACTATTTCAAAGTCAAATTCTTCCCCTCTCTTTAAAGCAAAGGCATTGAACACTGGCTCCACATATTTCCCCATAGAGCATAAAAGAGAATTAACTTGTACTTCACCACTCTCCTTGTCCAGCTTGGAAGCAATCCTGAAGCGCTGAAACCGCTGACGCCATGTGGGCCAAGCTGCAGGCTGAGAAAAATCAAAAGGCTCAGGTGGGGTAAACTTCGACATCGTCATCAATCAGGAAACAGAAGCGCAGGCAAGAGTTTCTGACACCATGTCATGAGATGCAGGACACAGCAAAGAGGGTACAACACTATTTTATTGCAGAGAATGGAAATATACATCTGGTAGCATTGATCTCACTTAGTAACTGCGACATAGACAAACAGACATAAGCCCCGCCCCCATACGGTGACGTCACTTCCTACTCTCATCACAGTAATCATATAAGCATTATTATCAAGAAGTAGCTATCAGCCAACGAGCATTAGTAGAAGGTGTCTATCAGTCTGTGAGGTTTAAAGGGACAGTCAACAAAAGAATTGTTTTTGTTTTAAAAGATAGATAATCCCTTAATTACCCATTACCCAGTTTTGCATAACGAACACAGTTATAATAATAATACACGTTTTACCTTTGTGATTACCTTGTATCTAAGCCTAGGAAGACTGCCCCCTTATTTCAGTTCTTTTGACAGACTTGCATTTTAGCCAATCAGTGCTCACTCCTCTGTAAATTCACGTGCATGAGCTCAATGTTATCTATATGAAACACACAAACTAACGCCCTCTAGTGGTGAAATACTGTCAAAATGCATTTAGATTAGAGGTGGCCTTCAAGGTCTAAGAAATTAGCCTATGAACTTCCTAGGTTTATCTTTCAACTAAGAACACCAAGATAACAGAGCAAAATTGGTGCTAAAAGTAAATTGGAAAGTTGTTTAAAATTACATCTATTTGAATTATGAAAGTTTTTTTTGGACTTGATTGTCCCATTAATAGAAATTAATGCAACTGTATTTGTTTCAATTCTTTTAATTTACATATTTCATACTGAAAGTATTAAATAGAAAAACTACTCTTTCATATAGATTACATATGTTTGGCCTGATTTTATTAATATACAAATAAGCAATAGACAGTTGCTATATTTGTTTCCCAGATGCGCTGTTGACATTTTATATTCCAGTTATCCAGTTTAAAAATGCAAAAATCAGGTAGATTACTTCTTGCTTCATTATTTTGTTTTTAATTCAGTGGTCTGGCTTTGTATACTTAGAGGGACCTGGACAGACCAGTCCCACTGACTTACTGACTGTACAAAAATCAGGTTAAAGGGACAGTCTAGACTCTACACCTTAGTCATCTTAAAGTCTTATCCATATCATGCAGCAGTAACAGTAAAAAAAGTTATTTTAAAATTAATATTGTTTCTGGCCAGTTTGAAATGGCTGCCAACCCCAGCCCACTGATGACATCATGATCTGGGCTGTATATGGCATCCAATCACAAAAGGCTCACTAGTTAGATTCAACAGACTGTCAATGGTATCCGTCAAACCTCTCTACCTCTCCATTTTTCACTGTAAATAGACACATTTGACCACCAACTCGCCATAAACTAATGTACTAAATAATCTATTAATCCGCTCGCTACATTTTCCGCTCCCACCTCGTTATTTTTTCCTCGCCACCTTTTATGTGGAGGGCAAGGTACAAGACCATAGGAAAGTCAATGTAGATGCCAGTCTAGACATATATAAAAGGCAGTAATATCAGCATTGTACTTACATTGTTGATTTCATAAGCTATGGAGACACTTCTGTATTTGATTCTTCTCTGTGTGATGCAAATTCAGTCTAGAAGAAAGAATACTGGAAATGTTGCTAATCGATTGGTTAGAAGAAGGAGAGTTTGTGTCCCCAGTGTATTCCTTCCACGGGTTGGTTTGCATGGCCTATCTGACCGAGAGATCATACAAAGATTCCGGCTTGATCGTGAATCCATATTACACCTGTATCGAGAGATCGAAGATTATTTGGAGCCGATGGTGGCTCGTTCACAAGCTATTCCGGGACTATTGAAACTATTAGCTGCATTGCATTTTATGCCAACAGGCTCCTTTCAGGCGATTTCTAGCGTCATTATTGGAGTCAATCAGCTTTTTCACGTCACTTATCAAAAGTCATAGAGGCTATGATGGTTATTTTTCCTCTATATGTTTATTTGCCATCTACCCCAGAAGAATGGCAATCTATCAAGTCAAATTTCTATAGGATGGCTGGGATGCCCAATGTCCTAGGGGCCATAGACTGTTACAGTAAGACCACTTCAAGCTCGTGAGGAGATCTATAGGAATAGAAAGCATTTCCATTCCTTGAATGTTCAGATGGTCTGTGACCCCAACAAGAGGATAATCAGTGTCTGTTCAAACTACCCAGGCTCATGTCATGATTCTTACATCTTAAGGCAGACTGGCTTATACTGGAAGTTCGAGGACGGAGATATGCCTGAAGGATGGCTTCTAGGTAAGCATAATTGGCGTCTAATTTGACTTTTTTAATTTCCATGTACATAAATTGCGCCAAATTTGTCCACTGTAATTAAACTGTTATCAATCTTTATTATTATTTTTAGATTAATATTTATATTTTTTATGTCCTATTAGGAGATGGAGGGTACTCATGTACAGAAAGGCTGTTGACTCCCTATAACAACCCACAGACCAGAAATCAAGTACATTTCAATGAAGCACATCAATCTACCATGTAGATAATTGAGAGGACTTTCGTTGTTTTGAAAATGCGGTTTCGATGTCTTGATCGTTCTGGCGGCGCTATGCAGTATGCACCTGAGAAAGTCGCAAGAATTATATTGGTTTGCTGCATACTGCACAATATAGCAATTAAAAGAGGCTGCCCATTAGAGGAATAAAATACCATACATGCTGATGATTGTGCCAAAGAAATATGTATAAAACAACTTAATAGGCGTGGTATGGCAACAAGGGACATGGTTTCAGAACAATATTTTGATGAATAAATTTTATGCCTTAAGTTGATGAATAAAAAAATAATTTACTTTATTAAAGTTTCATCAACTCTTTATTTTTTTTTATATAAAATATAATATGATGTAAGAGAACATCTTAAAGACAAGAAATGATCATGTTTCTCATCAACAGACAATAAAAGGTAACAAATGTTGGTATTACAACTAAAACCAAAAAAATATAAATTTCTCCAACATTGGTGTGTCCGGTCCACGGCGTCATCCTTACTTGTGGGAAATATCTCTTCCCCAACAGGAAATGGCAAAGAGTCCCAGCAAAGCTGGCCATATAGTCCCTCCTAGGCTCCGCCCACCCCAGTCATTCTCTTTGCCGTTGCACAGGCAACATCTTCACGGAGAAGGTTAAGAGTTTTTTGGTGTTTAAATGTAGTTTTTTATTCTTCTATCAAGTGTTTGTTATTTTAAAATAGTGCTGGTATGTACTATTTACTCTGAAACAGAAAAGGATGAAGATTTCTGTTTGTGAGAGGAAGATGATTTTAGCAGACAGTAACTAAAATCGATTGCTGTTTCCACATAGGACTGTTGAGATGAAGTAACTTCAGTTGGGGGAAACAGTTAGCAGACTTTTCTGCTTAAGGTATGACTAGCCATATTTCTAACAAGACCATGTAATGCTGGAAGGCTGTCATTTCCCCTCATGGGGACCGGTAAGCCATTTTCTTAGTCAAGCAAACAGAATAAAGGGCTTAATATGGGCTATAAAACTGGTAGACACTTTTATGGGCTAAATCGATTGCTTTATTTGGGCATTTTATACATGTTTATGCTGATAATTCACATTTATAAACTTGGGGAACGTTTTTTAACGGCAGGCACTATGTTAGACACCTTTTCCAGTCAGGGAGGGCCTTCCCAGTTGTAGGCTGAGCCAAATTTTCGCGCCATTACTGCGCAGTTGTTTTTGAGAGCAAGACATGCAGATGCATGTGTGAGGATCTGAAAGTAGCTGGAAAAGTTTCTAGAAGGCGTCACTTGGTATCGTATTCCCCTCTGGGCTTGGTTAGGTCACAGCAAAGGCTATAGCTGGGACTGTATAGGGGTTAAATTTGTAAACGGCTCCGGTTCCGTTATTTTAAGGGTTAAAGCTCTGAAAATTGGAATACTCTTAATGCTTTAAGACACTGTGGTGAAATTTTGGTAATTATTGAACAATTCCTTCATACTTTTTCACATATTCAGTAATAAAGTGTTTTCTGTTTAAAATTTAAAGAGACAGTAACGGTTTTGTTTTAAAACGTTTTTTGTGCTTTATTGACAAGTTTAAGCCTGTTTAACATGTCTGTGCCTTCGGATAAGCTATGTTCTATATGTATGAAAGCCAATGTGTCTCCCAATTTAAATTTGTGTGATAATTGTGCCATAGCGTCCAAACAAAGTAAGGACAGTACTGCCACAGATAATGAAATTGCCCAAGATGATTCCTCAGATGAGGGGAGTAAACATGATACTACATCATCTCCTACTGTGTCTACACCAGTTTTGCCCACGCAGGAGGCCCCTAGTACATCTAGCGCGCCAATGCTTATTACCATGCAACAATTGACGGCTGTAATGGATAACTCCATAGCAAATATTTTATCCAAAATGCCTACATATCAGAGAAAGCGCGATTGCTCTGTTTTAAACACTGAAGAGCAGGAGGGCGCTGATGATAATTGTTCTGTCATACCCTCACACCAATCTGAAGTGGCCATGAGGGAGGTTTTGTCAGATGGGGAAATTTCAGATTCAGGAAAAATTTCTCAACAAGCTGAACCCGATGTTGTGATATTTAAATTTAAATTAGAATATCTCCGCGCACTGCTTAAGGAGGTGTTATCTACTCTGGATGATTGTGACAATTTGGTCATTCCAGAGAAATTATGCAAGATGGACAAGTTCCTAGAGGTTCCGGTGCACCCCGACGCTTTTCCTATACCCAAGTGGGTGGCGGACATAGTGAATAAGGAGTGGGAAAAGCCCGGCATACCTTTTGTTCCCCCCCCCTATATTTAAGAAATTATTTCCTATGGGCGACCCCAGAAAGGACTTATGGCAGACAGTCCCTAAGGTCGAGGGGGCAGTTTCTACTCTAAACAAGCGCAGTACTATTCCTATCGAGGATAGTTGTGCTTTCAAAGATCCTATGGATAAAAAATTGGAGGGTTTGCTTAAAAAGATTTTTGTACAGCAAGGTTACCTTCTACAACCCATTTCGTGCATTGTTCCTGTCACTACAGCAGCGTGGTTCTGGTTCGAGGAACTAGAAAAGTCGCTCAGCAGAGAGACTCCATATGAGGAGGTTATGGACAGAGTTCACGCACTTAAGTTGGCTAACTCTTTTATTTTAGATGCCGCTTTGCAATTAGCTAGATTAGCGGCGAAAAATTCAGGGTTTGCAATCGTGGTGCGCAGAGCGCTTTGGCTAAAGTCTTGGTCAGCGGATGTGTCATCCAAGACAAAATTGCTTAACATCCCTTTCAAAGGTAAAACTCTATTTGGACCAGAATTGAAAGAGATTATCTCAGACATCACTGGGGGAAAGGGCCACGCCCTTCCACAAGATAGGCCTTTCAAGGCCAAGAATAAGTCTAATTGTCGTTCCTTTCTCAATTTCAGGAACGGACCGGCCTCTAATTCTGCATCCTCTAAGCAAGAGGGTAATGCCTCACAACCCAAACCAGCCTGGAAACCGATGCAAGGCTGGAACAAGGGTAAGCAGGCCAAGAAGCCTGCTGCTGCTAACAAAACAGCATGAAGGAGTAGCCCCCGATCCGGGACCGGATCTAGTAGGGGGCAGACTCTCTCTCTTTGCTCAGGCTTGGGCAAGAGATGTTCAGGATCCCTGGGCACTAGAAATAGTTTCTCAGGGTTCTCTTCTGGAATTCAGGGAACTACCCCCAAGGGGAAGGTTCCACATGTCTCACTTATCCTTAAACCAAATAAAGAGACAGGCGTTCTTACATTGTGTAGAAGACCTGTTAAAGATGGGAGTGATACACCCAGTTCCAATAAAGGAACAATGAATGGGATTTTATTCAAATCTGTTCGTAGTTCCCAAAAAAGAGGGAACTTTCAGACCAATTTTGGATTTGAAGATCCTAAACAAATTTCTCAGGGTCCCATCGTTCAAGATGGAAACCATTTGAACGATTCTACCCACTATCCAGGAAGGTCAATTTATGACTACCGTGGATCTAAAGGATGCGTACCTACATATTCCTATCCACAAAGAACATCATCAGTTCCTAAGGTTCGCCTTTCTGGACAAACATTACCAGTTTGTGGCCCTCCCATTCGGGTTAGCCACTGCTCCAAGGATTTTCACAAAGGTACTAGGGTCCCTTCTAGCGGTTCTAAGACCGAGGGGCATTGCAGTAGTACCTTACTTGGACGACATTCTAATACAAGTGTCGTCCCTGTCAAAAGCAAAGGCTCATACAGACATCGTTCTGGCCTTTCTCAGATCACACGGATGGAAGGTGAACATAGAAAAAAGTTCTCTGTCTCCGTCAACAAGAGTTCCCTTCTTGGGAACAATAATAGATTCCTTAGAAATGAGGATTTTTCTGACAGAGGTCAGAAAGTCAAAACTTCTAAGCACTTGTCAAGTTCTTCATTCTGTTCCACATCCTTCCATAGCGCAGTGCATGGAAGTAGTAGGGTTGATGGTTGCAGCAATGGACATAGTTCCTTTTGCACGAATTCATCTAAGACCATTACAACTGTGCATGCTCAAACAGTGGAATGGGGACTATACAGACTTGTCTCCAATGATTCAAGTAGATCAGAAGACCAGAGATTCACTCCGTTGGTGGCTGACCCTGGACCATCTATCCCAGGGAATGAGCTTCCGCAGACCAGAGTGGGTCATTGTCATGACCGACGCCAGTCTAGTGGGCTGGGGCGCGGTCTGGGAATCCCTGAAAGCTCAGGGACTATGGTCTCGGGAAGAGTCTCTTCTCCCGATAAACATTCTGGAACTAAGAGCGATCTTCAATGCTCTCAGGGCTTGGCCTCAGCTAGCAAAGGCCAGATTCATAAGATTCCAATCAGACAACATGACGACCGTTGCGTATATCAATCATCAGGGGGGAACAAGGAGTTCCCTGGCGATGAAAGAAGTGACCAAAATAATTCAATGGGCGGAGGATCACTCCTGCCACCTATCTGCGATCCACATCCCAGGTGTGGAAAACTGGGAAGCGGATTATCTGAGTCGTCAGACATTCCATCCGGGGGAGTGGGAACTCCACTCGGAGATCTTTGCCCAACTAACTCAATTATGGGGCATTCCAGACATGGATCTGATGGCGTCTCGTCAGAACTTCAAGGTTCCTTGCTATGGGTCCAGATCCAGGGATCCCAAGGCGACTCTAGTAGATGCACTAGTAGCACCTTGGACCTTCAACCTAGCTTATGTATTTCCACCGTTTCCTCTCATTCCCAGGCTGGTAGCCAGGATCAAACAGGAGAGGGCCTCGGTGATCTTGATAGCTCCTGCGTGGCCACGCAGGACTTGGTATGCAGACCTGGTGAATATGTCATCGGTTCCACCATGGAAGCTACCTTTGAGACAGGACCTTCTTGTTCAGGGTCCATTCGAACATCCAAATCTGGTCTCCCTCCAGCTGACGGCTTGGAGATTTAACGCTTGATTCTATCAAAGCGTGGGTTTTCAGATTCTGTGATAGATACTCTGGTTCAGGCCAGAAAACCGGTAACTAGAAAGATTTACCATAAAATATGGAAAAGATATATCTGTTGGTGTGAATCCAAAGGATTCCCATGGAATAAGATAAAAATTCCTAAGATTCTCTCCTTTCTACAAGAAGGTTTGGAGAAAGGATTATCTGCAAGTTCTCTAAAGGGACAGATCTCTGCTTTATCTGTCTTACTACACAAAAGACTGGCAGCTGTGCCAGATGTTCAAGCATTTGTTCAGGCTCTGGTTAGGATCAAGCCTGTTTACAGACCTTTGACTCCTCCCTGGAGTCTAAATCTAGTTCTTTCAGTTCTTCAAGGGGTTCCGTTTGAACCTTTACATTCCATAGATATTAAGTTACTATCTTGGAAAGTTTTGTTTTTGGTTGCTATTTCTTCTGCTAGAAGAGTTTCAGAGTTATCTGCTCTGCAGTGTTCTCCGCCCTATCTGGTGTTCCATGCAGATAAGGTGGTTTTGCGTACTAAGCCTGGTTTTCTTCCAAAGGTTGTTTCTAACAAGAATATTAACCAGGAGATAGTTGTACCTTCTTTATGTCCGAATCCAGTTTCAAAGAAGGAACGTTTGTTACACAATTTGGACGTAGTCCGTGCTCTAAAATTCTATTTAGAGGCTACAAAAGATTTCAGACAAACATCTTCTTTGTTTGTTGTCTATTCTGGTAAAAGGAGAGGTCAAAAAGCGACTTCTACCTCTCTTTCCTTTTGGCTTAAAAGCATCATCTGATTGGCTTATGAGACTGCCGGACGGCAGCCTCCTGAAAGAATCACAGCTCACTCCACTAGGGCTGTGGCTTCCACATGGGCCTTCAAGAACAAGGCTTCTGTTGACCAGATATGTAAGGCAGCGACTTGGTCTTCACTGCACACTTTCGCCAAATTTTACAAATTTGATACTTTTGCTTCTTCGGAGGCTATTTTTGGGAGAAAGGTTTTGCAAGCCGTGGTGCCTTCCGTTTAGGTAACCTGATTTGCTCCCTCCCTTCATCCGTGTCCTAAAGCTTTGGTATTGGTTCCCACAAGTAAGGATGACGCCGTGGACCGGACACACCAATGTTGGAGAAAACAGAATTTATGCTTACCTGATAAATTACTTTCTCCAACGGTGTGTCCGGTCCACGGCCCGCCCTGATTTTTTAATCAGGTCTGATGAATTATTTTCTCTAACTACAGTCACCACTGTACCATATGGTTTCTCCTATATTTTTCCTCCTGTCCGTCGGTCGAATGACTGGGGTGGGCGGAGCCTAGGAGGGACTATATGGCCAGCTTTGCTGGGACTCTTTGCCATTTCCTGTTGGGGAAGAGATATTTCCCACAAGTAAGGATGACGCCGTGGACCGGACACACCGTTGGAGAAAGTAATTTATCAGGTAAGCATAAATTCTGTTTTTATTTATACTTAAAGTTATTAAAAATCACTGTGGATAAACATATAATTACATCAACCTGTTGCTGTTAAATTATAAATGGTTTTAAATAGTAATTATAAATCAAATTGTATAGATGGTTATAGTTGGATGCTCTATCGTAATCCTTACATAATAAAATTGTGTTTAGTGTCCCTTTCATCTATGTTTATAATCAATAGAATAAAAAAAAAAATTGACTGTCAGAGAACACTAAACCGAAATTTATAGATTATAAGTATCAACTAATGTAAGCATGCTGAACATTGTTAGTAGATGATTTCAATTTCAGTTATGAAAAAAGGAACATACTTAAAGGGACACCAAATATTTTTATTTTATTTCCTGATTCAGAAACACCATTCAATTTTAAGACACTTCCTAATGTACTACTTTTAACAATTTTTATTTGTTCTATAGCTATCTTTATTTAAAGGGACAGTCTAGTATAAATTAAAGGGACACTGAACCCAAAAATTTTCTTTTGTAATTCAGAAAGAACATGCAATTTTAAGCAATTTTCTAATTTACTCCTATTATCAATTTTTCTTCGTTCTCTTGCTATCTTTATTTGAAAAAGAAGGCATCTAAGCTTTTTTTGGTTTCAGTACTCTGGATAGCACTTTTTTATTGGTGGATGAATTTATCCACCAATCAGCAAAGACAACCCAGGTTGTTCACAAAAAATGGGCCGGCATCTAAACTTACATTCTTGCATTTCAAATAAAGATACCAAGAGAATGAAGAAAATTTTATAATAGGAGTAAATTAGAAAGTTGCTTAAAATGTCATGCTCAATCTGAATCACAAAAGAAAATTTTTGGTTACAGTGTCCCTTTAAACTTTCATTATTCAGATAGGACTTTTAATTTTAATCAACTTTCCAATTTACTTTTATCATCAAATTTGCTTTTTTCTCTTGGTATTCTTAGTTTAAACTAAACCTAGGTAGGCTCATATGCTAATTTCTAAGCCTTTGAGGGCTGCCTCTTATCACATGCTTTGTAAATCTCTTTTCAACACAAAGAGACATAAAGTACATGTGGGCTATATAGATAACACTGTGTTCAGGCTCAGGGGGTTATTTAAGATTTAGAACAAAACAATGCTAAATTTAAGACAATAGATAATAAACAGTCACAGTCATGTGATCAGGGGGCTGTAAAAAGGTTCTTAGATACAAGGTAATCACAGAGGTAAAAAGTACATTAATATAACTGTGTTGGTTATGCAAAACTAGGGAATGGGTAATAAAGGGATTGTCTATCTTTTAAAACAATAACAATTCTATGGTAGACTGTCCCTTTAAAAAAACATGAATGTGATGCATAGGAACAGGCCATTTTTTGTTTGTGAACCTTTCTTGCTTATTGGTTGGTAAATGGAAGCCTCCAATAAGCAAGCACTATCCATGTGGCTGAGCAAACCATAGTCTGGCTGCTAAGATTTACATTCCTGCTCTTAAAAAGAATATATCAAGTTAAACTAGCGAAAATATTGATAATTGTAGTAAATTAGAAACTTTATTACAATGACATGCTCTATCCGAATCAGGAAAGAAAACAATTTGGTTGAGTGGCACTTTAACAATGTTAGTATATTAAAGTTTACAAATTGTTTGATTTGATAATTGAGCCCTTAGCTATCAGACTGAGAGAGTTACTGATTGGAATCAGCATAGGTAAGGTGACATTTAAAACTGCTTTATTTGCGGATGATCTTTTATTATTTGTAGCCGATCCAAGGAATCAGATTGACGGGATTTTGAACTTTTTGGATCAGTATAGTGTAGTTTCAGGTTATAAAACTAATTTTGCAAAATCTAAAATTCTTTGGCTAAAAGAAAACCTTGGGGAGTCCCAGCCTTACCAATTTATAGAAACTAAAACATTGGACTATCTAGGGCTGAAAATTTCTGCAAATATGGTAGATTGGTATAGGGATAATATCTTGATGATTTTGAGAGACACCAAATATAAGTTAAAAACCTGGGCAACATTCCCAGTTTCTTTAACAGGTAAAGTAGCCTTGTTCAAAATGTTTATTATTCCAAAAATTCTCTATACATTGAGGATGTTTCCGTTTTTGATTAAGAAAATTGATCTTTGGCGTTTTAACCAATCGTTAAGGTATTTCCATTAGAGTGGGAGGAAAGCAAGAATTAAACTTGCTAAGTTATATCAACCCTATTGTAAAGGAGGGATGGCTCTACCTAACCTAGAATGGTACAATCACGCTTCTATTTTGCGTTTTCCAGTAGACTGGTTGTTACGTTTTTTTATATATTCAGATGAGTCTTTAGAAAACCAGGTTTGTTCCCCATTCTCCTTGAATTTTGTTATTTTTGCGTCAAATAAAGACTTGGGGGGAATATTTCTGAGCACCCTCTATATAGGGACATAGAAAATTTATCTAAACATTTGGGAATAGCGCAAAATATTTCTAAATGGTTACCGATAAAGGGAAATGGCTACTTACCGCTGGGTAATATGTCAGACATCTTTGAAAGATGTCGCCATCTAAAGCATTGATCGTGAGGGATTTTTATGACTATTAGTCTGATAAACTATACACTTTTGAAAATTTTCAAAAAATGTTTTCAGCAGTACAAAGAAAACATATATTTTATTTTCTACAGATAAAAAGCTATATTCTTAGCCTAATAAAGATTTTCCCTCAAATATGGATGGATCATCCCCTTATGGATTCTATAAAAACAGGGAAGAAGTTACTGTCTGTTCTTTATAGGTCTCTCCTGTCTAGAGAAGAAAGCTCCTTGATACAAGATCTAGTATCCCATTGGACAAAAATGGTAGACAGAGGATTTAGACAAAGTATTATTGAATAGTTTAAAAAAACTCAAAGACTCTTTTCTTCATCATTCTATAGAGAAACACAATTTAGAGTGGTACATAAGGATTACTATCCCACGTAGAGTTGCCAAATGGAATAAGAGGGTGTCCAATGCCTGCTCTAAATGTTCTTTTCAGGACCCAGACTTAGGCCATCTGTTGTGGGATTGTCCTAAGATGAAACAGTTTTGGGCAAGGTTGGAATATTTTCTTTCCAATATAGTTAAAGGGAAGGTACAATTGGAAAATGAATCTGTCCTCTTTTTGATGAGCCATACTTCTTGGGATAGAAATGTGAATTTCGTACTTACGGTAATAATAATTGTTAGGACACTTATTTTAAAGAATTGGGTTACCCACAAAGTACCCTCTATTGTGGAAGTAAAAAGACTGCTACTAGATTCAGCGATTAAGGCTGCCTATGAGTCTAAGTTAGATGGGGTAAGAGGAAATTCCTTTTCTAAGATCTGTTGTATCCTATATAGAACAAATTATCAATATAAAATTGAATTGAGGGAGAGGGGATGGGAGAGAGAAACTGTATAGGTATAAATTTCTTTTTTTTTTGTCTTATTAAAGACAGTTAGTGAACTAGAAAAGCTCGCTGGGAAGGATAAGAAGGATAAAAAGGAGTTGAAAGAACTAACTACACATTATTGAATTGGAAGTTTTCTGTTTTTGTTTTTTGGTAATTGATTTGATATTTTGATTGTACTATTTGGAAAAATTATGTTTGTTTGTTTGTTTTGTATGTGTTTTTTCTTTGTGTAAAAATAAAGATAATAAAATGTAAAAAAAAAAAAAGTTTACAAAGTTAGAAAAGTAAGCATGCAGAACTGTGTTAGTAGAGTAAAATGTAATTGTAATTAGTCGGTAAAAATGAACTTCATGAACAATGTTAGTAGGTTATAAATTTAATTGTAAGAAAAATAAACATGCAGAACTGTGTTAGTAGAATGAAATTTAAATTCTTGATTAAAAAAAATCACTATTAATAAAATTGGAGTAGCATGCATAACTTCCTATTTTTAACAATTGTGTTAAACATTTTTCTATGTTTATTTTTTACTTGATTTTTTTTTTTTATATATTTATATGTTTATAGATATGTGAAGTAAGAAAATAAGGGGTAAACAGCCACCACACTACCTTTGGTCAATGTTGGTGGAAACACCCAGGAGTGAAGCTTTATCTCCACCTATGCCACTAACACTATTGGATATTGAATTATCTCCCAAACCATATCAAGGTTTTCATAAAAACACACAGACAGGTAATGGTTATTTAACATATAATTGATATTTTTAAAATAGTTTTTGGCTTCATAGTTGTTTATCTTTATCTTTGTTATTACTTTAACATAGATATTACCATGGAAGACCTAGAAAATTTGGCTGAAATAGATGATTTTCAAAATCCTGATAGTGTGCCATTAGGTGAAGGGTTGAGTTCAGATTATAGTCAGCCAAGAAATTAAGTTTTAAGAACAATGATGGAAGATAAAGGCATGTTTCATACTCATTACTTGCATATTTTTAGGGGTAGGGTCCGATGAAAGCTTTAAAGGAGTGGACAAAAGTGTAGAAGCCAATATAGTCGATGAAATAGATAATACACCAGCAGGAGGTAATAATTGTGAACAGATAACCATATGATAAATTGAATATGGATATGTAAATTTAAATAATAATTGTTTTGTTTTTGTTATTCTACAGATATATCTTCAACATCTACTACTGAAACTGAAGACAAAGTACTCAGAGTTGTCTTGAAGATAATGTTAAACTCAAAATCTCTAAAATTAGGGCAACTTTGGGAATGTTATTGGAGCAAGTAGATTATCTGATTATCTGTACCGAAAATATGTTATTTGATTTTATTCTGTTATTTGTTTTATAAAAAAAATTGGAATATAATTTGCATAAGAAAGGCAACAAAAATGCCAAATCCTTTTTTTGTTTGTGAACAATCAATAGTAAGGACAAAGAGATGAAATATCCCACAGTCTGTTGTACCCTCCCTTTCCCTTATAATAGATAATAGTGATTTGAGTGTCCTTTCAGTGAGGCTTATGGCTCTATTTATTTGCTGGGTTTTTTTTTTCCTCGTCCATCTGCCTCTGCCACTAAAACATTTCTCTTTGGAGATTTAATTTTTGTCTTTCTATTTCCATTTTTTCTTTTTCAATTTCAATACTTTTTTCGGAAATGTCTGCCCAACGTTCATTATTGTTAATAACATTTTGCATGTCCCTGTGGTCCTCTCTATATTGCCTGGCAAGTGACAACATTTCCGTTAAGCCAACATCTGCTAATAGTCCATCAGCTGGTGGATTTTAAATATTTACATCCCCTGTTTCTTGTGGTGGTGGTGGTGCCTGTGTTTCTACTTGTTCCTCCTGATTTTCAGGGGTATGTATTTCCAATTGCTGGGCATCTCCAAATTTATCGAGAAAATCTGGAGTCTCACTTCCATCTTGACGTCCTGTATTTTCTTTGGAATATGGATTTTCCTCTCTTATTGGTATGAGATTTGTGGTGATCTCCCTTGATGAGTTTTCTTCTAGATCAAACAAAATAAAATGTTAGAAAATGACAAAAAAAATTTTTTACAGATGGTTTCATAGATGGAATAGAAGGAGATAGATGATAAAACAGTCATACCCAAAAATTTAAATTATATTATATATATCATTGACACATACCATCAAATAATGGTGATGAATGTCTGGTCAAACTATGGAACAGACGTCCCAAATCAGCTATAAACAAAAAAAAAATGGACAATAAGATTTAAGTAAATTGGAATTATTGACATATATTAGAATGCGATTACATTCCCTTTAAATGTAATTTTAAATATACATTTAATATCAATTAAGTTTGAGATTTAATGATAAGCTCAGATCATTGTTATATGTCATTCAACTGCCATTCCATCTCTAAACTATATTGAACTAGATTCTTTCAATGCTAACATTGTACATTTGTTATTGTTTAGTAAAAAATTTTTTATTTGAAATCTAAATTTATGGATTTGATAGATGAAATACATAACACACGCCATTTAAAAAAATTTTGGGCAAATTTGATTTTTATTTTAAAAAAAGAAAAATGATAGTGCTAATTTGTGATTTTGTTAGAAAAAATAATTTACTTACCAGTTCCTCTTCCAACACCTGTATCTGGAGTGCTGGTCCTTACATCAAGGAGTGTATCTGCAGATGAAGAACTGTGGCTCCTATTTAAGAAAGTCTGGCGGACCTGATCCGACAGTGCGGATCAGGTCCGCCAGACCTCGCTGAATACGGAGAGCAATACGCTTGCCGTATTCAGCATTGTACCAGCAGCTCACAAGAGTTGCTGGTGCAACGCCGCCCCCTGCAGACTCACGGCCAATGGGCCGCCAGCAGGGGGTGTCAATCAACCAGATCGTACTCGATCGGGTTGATTTCCGGCGATGTCTGTCCGCCTGCTCAGAGCAGGCAGACAGGTTATGGGGCAGCGGTCTTTGTGACCGCTGCTTCACAACTGCTGTTTCTGGTGAGCCTGCAGGCTCACCAGAAACATAGGGCATTAAGCTCCATTCGGAGCTTGATAGATAGGCCCCTGTGTGTGAAAGTAGATGTGGACCGTATAAATTGACCATAAGCTGCACTAGTAGATGGTCTTGAAACAGCTGCAGAAGATCTTGAAGAAGTGGCCGCTTCATTGGTACTCCTCCCAGGCTGTGCTTGTGGTGTCGGTGTAGCTTTAAAATAAATTTTAAAAAAAAGAATATTTTTAGTAATGAATTTATTTATTTTTTATTTCTAGTTTAATCTGAAAGCTAATAGTGGTAATAATACTCTGATCGCAGCAGTGGCTGCTGGCACAATCATTAAAGGGACGTGAAAACTAACATTTTTCTTTCATGATTTCAAAAGAACATGCAATTTAAAAATACATTTTTGAATTTAATTCTATTATCTTTTTTTTGCTTCATTCCATTGATATACTTTGATGAAAAGCATATATAGATAGGCTCAGTAAATGATCATTGGTTGATGCACATAGATGGGTCATGTGATTGCGTCACCCATGTGCATCGCTATGTCTCAAACCAAGGATATCTATAGAATGCAGAAAATTAGATATTTTAACTAATTTGGAATGCTGTTAAAAAATGTATTCTATACTCGAATCCTGCAACATGAAAGTCAATAGATAATAAATTTACAAAGGCATGTGATCAGGGGGCAGGCATGTGATCAGGGGGCAGGCATGTGATCAGGGGGCAGGCATGTGATCAGGGGGCAGGCATGTGATCAGGGGGCGGGCATGTGATCAGGGGGCGGGCATGTGATCAGGGGGCAGGTATGTAATCAGGGGGCAGGCATGTAATCAGGGGGCAGGCATGTGATCAGGGGGGCAGGCATGTGATCAGGGGGGCAGGCATGTGATCAGGGGGGCAGGCATGTGATCAGGGGGCAGGCATGTGAACAGGGGGCAGGCATGTGATCAGGGGGCGGGCATGTGATCAGGGGGCAGGTATGTGATCAGGGGGCGGGCATGTGATCAGGGGGCAGGCATGTGATCAGGGGGCAGGCATGTGATCAGGGGGCAGGCATGTGATCAGGGGGCAGGCATGTGATTAGGGGGCGGTCAGAATATGCTGAGATAAAAGTTAAAGTGACATGAAATCCAGAATTTTTCTTTCATGATTTTATGTCGAACATACCATGTTACACAACTTGAATAATTTATTTCTATTATCAAATTTGCTTATGTCTCTTATCATTATCTCTTGAAGGAGATTCAATGCACTACTGGTTTCTAAATGAACATTTGGGTGAGCCAATGACAATCGGTAGATACTATATGTAACCAACAATCAGCAGCTAGAACCTAGGTTCTTTGCTGCTCCTGAGCTTACCTCGATAAACCCTTCAGCAAAGGATAAGAAGAGAACGAAGCAAAATAAAAAATAAAAGTAAATTGGAAAGTTGTTTACAATTGCATGCTCTTTCTAAATCAGGGAAGAAAAATAGTTTGTTTCATGTCACTTTAATATCATATCATTTACTTGTATCGAACCATATTATAAAGCAAACCTGTTCACATGTCATTTATTACATAAATATTACAATTAAATTTAATACAAATATTTTGATTACAAAGGCACGGCATGAGCACAATGTTATCTTTAGGGATCACATTACTAGTTCTCCCCTATATCTATAAAAAACTCATAAAAAGAAGTTTATAGGCGTCATAAAAAAGTTGTTTTACTATCGAGTAAATCTTTATCTTTTTAATTCCCTATTGTATGCATGAACAATACAGTAGATATATATCAACATTTTTCTTATATTCCCGTTATAGCTTCATACAACAAATAATTATAGAAACCATATTATTGTACAATCTCATTTATACTTTTTTTATTATATATATATATATATATATATATATATATATATATATATATATATATATATATATATATATATATATATAAAACATGGAAGGGAACTGCACTCCAAGACCGGATCAGGTACACATCCTGTGACTCAGTAACATCCAGCCCTGGGTGCTAAATAGCACTCCAAAAAAAGCTGTGATGTCACCAGAGCCACAGGCAGTTAACCCCAGTCCGGAATGGGTGCAAGAACCAAGGGAGATTACAAATAAAAAGTAATACAACACATAGAAACACCCAGCACTCACCAGCTAGCTCACAGCTAAGATAAAATCACAACTGGAAAGGTTAGTCACCGCATCTGGCCAAATGGGAAAGCTCAGGCACCACGTCAAGGTCCTTTCCTTAGCCTGAGTCCCTAACACAGGCACACCATCATGCGAGCTCACAAAGCTAAACAAACTGAGAACAAAGAAGGGGTGCACAGGTGGCTGTAATCACCCATAGAAAATACAAAACATGGAAGGGAACTGCACTCCAAGACCGGATCAGGTACACATCCTGTGACTCAGTAACATCCAGCCCTGGGTGCTAAATAGCACTCCAAAAAAAGCTGTGATGTCACCAGAGCCACAGGCAGTTAACCCTAGTCCAGAATGGGTGCAAGAACCAAGGGAGATTACAAATAAAAAGTAATACAACACATAGAAACACCCAGCACTCACCAGCTAGCTCACAGCTAAGATAAAATCACAACTGGAAAGGTTAGTCACCGCATCTGGCCAAATGGGAAAGCTCAGGTACCACGTCAAGGTCCTTTCCTTAGCCTGAGTCCCTAACACAGGCACACCATCATGCAAGCTCACAAAGCTAAACAAACTGAGAACAAAGAAGGGGTGCACAGGTGGCTGTAATCACCCATAGAAAATACAAAACATGGAAGGGAACTGCACTCCAAGACCGGATCAGGTACACATCCTGTGACTCAGTAACATCCAGCCCTGGGTGCTAAATAGCACTCCAAAAAAAGCTGTGATGTCACCAGAGCCACAGGCAGTTAACCCCAGTCCGGAATGGGTGCAAGAACCAAGGGAGATTACAAATAAAAAGTAATACAACACATAGAAACACCCAGCACTCACCAGCTAGCTCACAGCTAAGATAAAATCACAACTGGAAAGGTTAGTCACCGCATCTGGCCAAATGGGAAAGCTCAGGCACCACGTCAAGGTCCTTTCCTTAGCCTGAGTCCCTAACACAGGCACACCATCATGCGAGCTCACAAAGCTAAACAAACTGAGAACAAAGAAGGGGTGCACAGGTGGCTGTAATCACCCATAGAAAATACAAAACATGGAAGGGAACTGCACTCCAAGACCGGATCAGGTACACATCCTGTGACTCAGTAACATCCAGCCCTGGGTGCTAAATAGCACTCCAAAAAAAGCTGTGATGTCACCAGAGCCACAGGCAGTTAACCCCAGTCCGGAATGGGTGCAAGAACCAAGGGAGATTACAAATAAAAAGTAATACAACACATAGAAACACCCAGCACTCACCAGCTAGCTCACAGCTAAGATAAAATCACAACTGGAAAGGTTAGTCACCGCATCTGGCCAAATGGGAAAGCTCAGGCACCACGTCAAGGTCCTTTCCTTAGCCTGAGTCCCTAACACAGGCACACCATCATGCGAGCTCACAAAGCTAAACAAACTGAGAACAAAGAAGGGGTGCACAGGTGGCTGTAATCACCCATAGAAAATACAAAACATGGAAGGGAACTGCACTCCAAGACCGGATCAGGTACACATCCTGTGACTCAGTAACATCCAGCCCTGGGTGCTAAATAGCACTCCAAAAAAAGCTGTGATGTCACCAGAGCCACAGGCAGTTAACCCCAGTCCGGAATGGGTGCAAGAACCAAGGGAGATTACAAATAAAAAGTAATACAACACATAGAAACACCCAGCACTCACCAGCTAGCTCACAGCTAAGATAAAATCACAACTGGAAAGGTTAGTCACCGCATCTGGCCAAATGGGAAAGCTCAGGCACCACGTCAAGGTCCTTTCCTTAGCCTGAGTCCCTAACACAGGCACACCATCATGCGAGCTCACAAAGCTAAACAAACTGAGAACAAAGAAGGGGTGCACAGGTGGCTGTAATCACCCATAGAAAATACAAAACATGGAAGGGAACTGCACTCCAAGACCGGATCAGGTACACATCCTGTGACTCAGTAACATCCAGCCCTGGGTGCTAAATAGCACTCCAAAAAAAGCTGTGATGTCACCAGAGCCACAGGCAGTTAACCCTAGTCCGGAATGGGTGCAAGAACCAAGGGAGATTACAAATAAAAAGTAATACAACACATAGAAACACCCAGCACTCACCAGCTAGCTCACAGCTAAGATAAAATCACAACTGGAAAGGTTAGTCACCGCATCTGGCCAAATGGGAAAGCTCAGGCACCACGTCAAGGTCCTTTCCTTAGCCTGAGTCCCTAACACAGGCACACCATCATGCGAGCTCACAAAGCTAAACAAACTGAGAACAAAGAAGGGGTGCACAGGTGGCTGTAATCACCCATAGAAAATACAAAACATGGAAGGGAACTGCACTCCAAGACCGGATCAGGTACACATCCTGTGACTCAGTAACATCCAGCCCTGGGTGCTAAATAGCACTCCAAAAAAAGCTGTGATGTCACCAGAGCCACAGGCAGTTAACCCCAGTCCGGAATGGGTGCAAGAACCAAGGGAGATTACAAATAAAAAGTAATACAACACATAGAAACACCCAGCACTCACCAGCTAGCTCACAGCTAAGATAAAATCACAACTGGAAAGGTTAGTCACCGCATCTGGCCAAATGGGAAAGCTCAGGCACCACGTCAAGGTCCTTTCCTGTGAGCTAGCTGGTGAGTGCTGGGTGTTTCTATGTGTTGTATTACTTTTTATTTGTAATCTCCCTTGGTTCTTGCACCCATTCCGGACTGGGGTTAACTGCCTGTGGCTCTGGTGACATCACAGCTTTTTTTGGAGTGCTATTTAGCACCCAGGGCTGGATGTTACTGAGTCACAGGATGTGTACCTGATCCGGTCTTGGAGTGCAGTTCCCTTCCATGTTTTGTATTTTCTATGGGTGATTACAGCCACCTGTGCACCCCTTCTTTGTTCTCAGTTTGTTTAGCTTTGTGAGCTCGCATGATGGTGTGCCTGTGTTAGGGACTCAGGCTAAGGAAAGGACCTTGACGTGGTGCCTGAGCTTTCCCATTTGGCCAGATGCGGTGACTAACCTTTCCAGTTGTGATTTTATCTTAGCTGTGAGCTAGCTGGTGAGTGCTGGGTGTTTCTATGTGTTGTATTACTTTTTATTTGTAATCTCCCTTGGTTCTTGCACCCATTCCGGACTGGGGTTAACTGCCTGTGGCTCTGGTGACATCACAGCTTTTTTTGGAGTGCTATTTAGCACCCAGGGCTGGATGTTACTGAGTCACAGGATGTGTACCTGATCCGGTCTTGGAGTGCAGTTCCCTTCCATGTTTTGTATTTTCTATGGGTGATTACAGCCACCTGTGCACCCCTTCTTTGTTCTCAGTTTGTTTAGCTTTGTGAGCTCGCATGATGGTGTGCCTGTGTTAGGGACTCAGGCTAAGGAAAGGACCTTGACGTGGTGCCTGAGCTTTCCCATTTGGCCAGATGCGGTGACTAACCTTTCCAGTTGTGATCTTATCTTAGCTGTGAGCTAGCTGGTGAGTGCTGGGTGTTTCTATGTGTTGTATTACTTTTTATTTGTAATCTCCCTTGGTTCTTGCACCCATTCCGGACTGGGGTTAACTGCCTGTGGCTCTGGTGACATCACAGCTTTTTTTGGAGTGCTATTTAGCACCCAGGGCTGGATGTTACTGAGTCACAGGATGTGTACCTGATCCGGTCTTGGAGTGCAGTTCCCTTCCATGTTTTGTATTTTCTATGGGTGATTACAGCCACCTGTGCACCCCTTCTTTGTTCTCAGTTTGTTTAGCTTTGTGAGCTCGCATGATGGTGTGCCTGTGTTAGGGACTCCGGCTAAGGAAAGGACCTTGACGTGGTGCCTGAGCTTTCCCATTTGGCCAGATGCGGTGACTAACCTTTCCAGTTGTGATTTTATCTTAGCTGTGAGCTAGCTGGTGAGTGCTGGGTGTTTCTATGTGTTGTATTACTTTTTATTTGTAATCTCCCTTGGTTCTTGCACCCATTCCGGACTGGGGTTAACTGCCTGTGGCTCTGGTGACATCACAGCTTTTTTTGGAGTGCTATTTAGCACCCAGGGCTGGATGTTACTGAGTCACAGGATGTGTACCTGATCCGGTCTTGGAGTGCAGTTCCCTTCCATGTTTTGTATTTTCTATGGGTGATTACAGCCACCTGTGCACCCCTTCTTTGTTCTCAGTTTGTTTAGCTTTGTGAGCTCGCATGATGGTGTGCCTGTGTTAGGGACTCAGGCTAAGGAAAGGACCTTGACGTGGTGCCTGAGCTTTCCCATTTGGCCAGATGCGGTGACTAACCTTTCCAGTTGTGATTTTATCTTAGCTGTGAGCTAGCTGGTGAGTGCTGGGTGTTTCTATGTGTTGTATTACTTTTTATTTGTAATCTCCCTTGGTTCTTGCACCCATTCCGGACTGGGGTTAACTGCCTGTGGCTCTGGTGACATCACAGCTTTTTTTGGAGTGCTATTTAGCACCCAGGGCTGGATGTTACTGAGTCACAGGATGTGTACCTGATCCGGTCTTGGAGTGCAGTTCCCTTCCATGTTTTGTATTTTCTATGGGTGATTACAGCCACCTGTGCACCCCTTCTTTGTTCTCAGTTTGTTTAGCTTTGTGAGCTCGCATGATGGTGTGCCTGTGTTAGGGACTCAGGCTAAGGAAAGGACCTTGACGTGGTGCCTGAGCTTTCCCATTTGGCCAGATGCGGTGACTAACCTTTCCAGTTGTGATTTTATCTTAGCTGTGAGCTAGCTGGTGAGTGCTGGGTGTTTCTATGTGTTGTATTACTTTTTATTTGTAATCTCCCTTGGTTCTTGCACCCATTCCGGACTGGGGTTAACTGCCTGTGGCTCTGGTGACATCACAGCTTTTTTTGGAGTGCTATTTAGCACCCAGGGCTGGATGTTACTGAGTCACAGGATGTGTACCTGATCCGGTCTTGGAGTGCAGTTCCCTTCCATGTTTTGTATTTTCTATGGGTGATTACAGCCACCTGTGCACCCCTTCTTTGTTCTCAGTTTGTTTAGCTTTGTGAGCTCGCATGATGGTGTGCCTGTGTTAGGGACTCAGGCTAAGGAAAGGACCTTGACGTGGTGCCTGAGCTTTCCCATTTGACCAGATGCGGTGACTAACCTTTCCAGTTGTGATTTTATCTTAGCTGTGAGCTAGCTGGTGAGTGCTGGGTGTTTCTATGTGTTGTATTACTTTTTATTTGTAATCTCCCTTGGTTCTTGCACCCATTCCGGACTGGGGTTAACTGCCTGTGGCTCTGGTGACATCACAGCTTTTTTTGGAGTGCTATTTAGCACCCAGGGCTGGATGTTACTGAGTCACAGGATGTGTACCTGATCCGGTCTTGGAGTGCAGTTCCCTTCCATGTTTTGTATTTTCTATGGGTGATTACAGCCACCTGTGCACCCCTTCTTTGTTCTCAGTTTGTTTAGCTTTGTGAGCTCGCATGATGGTGTGCCTGTGTTAGGGACTCAGGCTAAGGAAAGGACCTTGACGTGGTGCCTGAGCTTTCCCATTTGGCCAGATGCGGTGACTAACCTTTCCAGTTGTGATTTTATCTTAGCTGTGAGCTAGCTGGTGAGTGCTGGGTGTTTCTATGTGTTGTATTACTTTTTATTTGTAATCTCCCTTGGTTCTTGCACCCATTCCGGACTGGGGTTAACTGCCTGTGGCTCTGGTGACATCACAGCTTTTTTTGGAGTGCTATTTAGCACCCAGGGCTGGATGTTACTGAGTCACAGGATGTGTACCTGATCCGGTCTTGGAGTGCAGTTCCCTTCCATGTTTTGTATTTTCTATGGGTGATTACAGCCACCTGTGCACCCCTTCTTTGTTCTCAGTTTGTTTAGCTTTGTGAGCTCGCATGATGGTGTGCCTGTGTTAGGGACTCAGGCTAAGGAAAGGACCTTGACGTGGTGCCTGAGCTTTCCCATTTGGCCAGATGCGGTGACTAACCTTTCCAGTTGTGATTTTATCTTAGCTGTGAGCTAGCTGGTGAGTGCTGGGTGTTTCTATGTGTTGTATTACTTTTTATTTGTAATCTCCCTTGGTTCTTGCACCCATTCCGGACTGGGGTTAACTGCCTGTGGCTCTGGTGACATCACAGCTTTTTTTGGAGTGCTATTTAGCACCCAGGGCTGGATGTTACTGAGTCACAGGATGTGTACCTGATCCGGTCTTGGAGTGCAGTTCCCTTCCATGTTTTGTATTTTCTATGGGTGATTACAGCCACCTGTGCACCCCTTCTTTGTTCTCAGTTTGTTTAGCTTTGTGAGCTCGCATGATGGTGTGCCTGTGTTAGGGACTCAGGCTAAGGAAAGGACCTTGACGTGGTGCCTGAGCTTTCCCATTTGGCCAGATGCGGTGACTAACCTTTCCAGTTGTGATTTTATCTTAGCTGTGAGCTAGCTGGTGAGTGCTGGGTGTTTCTATGTGTTGTATTACTTTTTATTTGTAATCTCCCTTGGTTCTTGCACCCATTCCGGACTGGGGTTAACTGCCTGTGGCTCTGGTGACATCACAGCTTTTTTTGGAGTGCTATTTAGCACCCAGGGCTGGATGTTACTGAGTCACAGGATGTGTACCTGATCCGGTCTTGGAGTGCAGTTCCCTTCCATGTTTTGTATTTTCTATGGGTGATTACAGCCACCTGTGCACCCCTTCTTTGTTCTCAGTTTGTTTAGCTTTGTGAGCTCGCATGATGGTGTGCCTGTGTTAGGGACTCAGGCTAAGGAAAGGACCTTGACGTGGTGCCTGAGCTTTCCCATTTGGCCAGATGCGGTGACTAACCTTTCCAGTTGTGATTTTATCTTAGCTGTGAGCTAGCTGGTGAGTGCTGGGTGTTTCTATGTGTTGTATTACTTTTTATTTGTAATCTCCCTTGGTTCTTGCACCCATTCCGGACTGGGGTTAACTGCCTGTGGCTCTGGTGACATCACAGCTTTTTTTGGAGTGCTATTTAGCACCCAGGGCTGGATGTTACTGAGTCACAGGATGTGTACCTGATCCGGTCTTGGAGTGCAGTTCCCTTCCATGTTTTGTATTTTCTATGGGTGATTACAGCCACCTGTGCACCCCTTCTTTGTTCTCAGTTTGTTTAGCTTTGTGAGCTCGCATGATGGTGTGCCTGTGTTAGGGACTCAGGCTAAGGAAAGGACCTTGACGTGGTGCCTGAGCTTTCCCATTTGGCCAGATGCGGTGACTAACCTTTCCAGTTGTGATTTTATCTTAGCTGTGAGCTAGCTGGTGAGTGCTGGGTGTTTCTATGTGTTGTATTACTTTTTATTTGTAATCTCCCTTGGTTCTTGCACCCATTCCGGACTGGGGTTAACTGCCTGTGGCTCTGGTGACATCACAGCTTTTTTTGGAGTGCTATTTAGCACCCAGGGCTGGATGTTACTGAGTCACAGGATGTGTACCTGATCCGGTCTTGGAGTGCAGTTCCCTTCCATGTTTTGTATTTTCTATGGGTGATTACAGCCACCTGTGCACCCCTTCTTTGTTCTCAGTTTGTTTAGCTTTGTGAGCTCGCATGATGGTGTGCCTGTGTTAGGGACTCAGGCTAAGGAAAGGACCTTGACGTGGTGCCTGAGCTTTCCCATTTGGCCAGATGCGGTGACTAACCTTTCCAGTTGTGATTTTATCTTAGCTGTGAGCTAGCTGGTGAGTGCTGGGTGTTTCTATGTGTTGTATTACTTTTTATTTGTAATCTCCCTTGGTTCTTGCACCCATTCCGGACTGGGGTTAACTGCCTGTGGCTCTGGTGACATCACAGCTTTTTTTGGAGTGCTATTTAGCACCCAGGGCTGGATGTTACTGAGTCACAGGATGTGTACCTGATCCGGTCTTGGAGTGCAGTTCCCTTCCATGTTTTGTATTTTCTATGGGTGATTACAGCCACCTGTGCACCCCTTCTTTGTTCTCAGTTTGTTTAGCTTTGTGAGCTCGCATGATGGTGTGCCTGTGTTAGGGACTCAGGCTAAGGAAAGGACCTTGACGTGGTGCCTGAGCTTTCCCATTTGGCCAGATGCGGTGACTAACCTTTCCAGTTGTGATTTTATCTTAGCTGTGAGCTAGCTGGTGAGTGCTGGGTGTTTCTATGTGTTGTATTACTTTTTATTTGTAATCTCCCTTGGTTCTTGCACCCATTCCGGACTGGGGTTAACTGCCTGTGGCTCTGGTGACATCACAGCTTTTTTTGGAGTGCTATTTAGCACCCAGGGCTGGATGTTACTGAGTCACAGGATGTGTACCTGATCCGGTCTTGGAGTGCAGTTCCCTTCCATGTTTTGTATTTTCTATGGGTGATTACAGCCACCTGTGCACCCCTTCTTTGTTCTCAGTTTGTTTAGCTTTGTGAGCTCGCATGATGGTGTGCCTGTGTTAGGGACTCAGGCTAAGGAAAGGACCTTGACGTGGTGCCTGAGCTTTCCCATTTGGCCAGATGCGGTGACTAACCTTTCCAGTTGTGATTTTATCTTAGCTGTGAGCTAGCTGGTGAGTGCTGGGTGTTTCTATGTGTTGTATTACTTTTTATTTGTAATCTCCCTTGGTTCTTGCACCCATTCCGGACTGGGGTTAACTGCCTGTGGCTCTGGTGACATCACAGCTTTTTTTGGAGTGCTATTTAGCACCCAGGGCTGGATGTTACTGAGTCACAGGATGTGTACCTGATCCGGTCTTGGAGTGCAGTTCCCTTCCATGTTTTGTATTTTCTATGGGTGATTACAGCCACCTGTGCACCCCTTCTTTGTTCTCAGTTTGTTTAGCTTTGTGAGCTCGCATGATGGTGTGCCTGTGTTAGGGACTCAGGCTAAGGAAAGGACCTTGACGTGGTGCCTGAGCTTTCCCATTTGGCCAGATGCGGTGACTAACCTTTCCAGTTGTGATTTTATCTTAGCTGTGAGCTAGCTGGTGAGTGCTGGGTGTTTCTATGTGTTGTATTACTTTTTATTTGTAATCTCCCTTGGTTCTTGCACCCATTCCGGACTGGGGTTAACTGCCTGTGGCTCTGGTGACATCACAGCTTTTTTTGGAGTGCTATTTAGCACCCAGGGCTGGATGTTACTGAGTCACAGGATGTGTACCTGATCCGGTCTTGGAGTGCAGTTCCCTTCCATGTTTTGTATTTTCTATGGGTGATTACAGCCACCTGTGCACCCCTTCTTTGTTCTCAGTTTGTTTAGCTTTGTGAGCTCGCATGATGGTGTGCCTGTGTTAGGGACTCAGGCTAAGGAAAGGACCTTGACGTGGTGCCTGAGCTTTCCCATTTGGCCAGATGCGGTGACTAACCTTTCCAGTTGTGATTTTATCTTAGCTGTGAGCTAGCTGGTGAGTGCTGGGTGTTTCTATGTGTTGTATTACTTTTTATTTGTAATCTCCCTTGGTTCTTGCACCCATTCCGGACTGGGGTTAACTGCCTGTGGCTCTGGTGACATCACAGCTTTTTTTGGAGTGCTATTTAGCACCCAGGGCTGGATGTTACTGAGTCACAGGATGTGTACCTGATCCGGTCTTGGAGTGCAGTTCCCTTCCATGTTTTGTATTTTCTATGGGTGATTACAGCCACCTGTGCACCCCTTCTTTGTTCTCAGTTTGTTTAGCTTTGTGAGCTCGCATGATGGTGTGCCTGTGTTAGGGACTCAGGCTAAGGAAAGGACCTTGACGTGGTGCCTGAGCTTTCCCATTTGGCCAGATGCGGTGACTAACCTTTCCAGTTGTGATTTTATCTTAGCTGTGAGCTAGCTGGTGAGTGCTGGGTGTTTCTATGTGTTGTATTACTTTTTATTTGTAATCTCCCTTGGTTCTTGCACCCATTCCGGACTGGGGTTAACTGCCTGTGGCTCTGGTGACATCACAGCTTTTTTTGGAGTGCTATTTAGCACCCAGGGCTGGATGTTACTGAGTCACAGGATGTGTACCTGATCCGGTCTTGGAGTGCAGTTCCCTTCCATGTTTTGTATTTTCTATGGGTGATTACAGCCACCTGTGCACCCCTTCTTTGTTCTCAGTTTGTTTAGCTTTGTGAGCTCGCATGATGGTGTGCCTGTGTTAGGGACTCAGGCTAAGGAAAGGACCTTGACGTGGTGCCTGAGCTTTCCCATTTGGCCAGATGCGGTGACTAACCTTTCCAGTTGTGATTTTATCTTAGCTGTGAGCTAGCTGGTGAGTGCTGGGTGTTTCTATGTGTTGTATTACTTTTTATTTGTAATCTCCCTTGGTTCTTGCACCCATTCCGGACTGGGGTTAACTGCCTGTGGCTCTGGTGACATCACAGCTTTTTTTGGAGTGCTATTTAGCACCCAGGGCTGGATGTTACTGAGTCACAGGATGTGTACCTGATCCGGTCTTGGAGTGCAGTTCCCTTCCATGTTTTGTATTTTCTATGGGTGATTACAGCCACCTGTGCACCCCTTCTTTGTTCTCAGTTTGTTTAGCTTTGTGAGCTCGCATGATGGTGTGCCTGTGTTAGGGACTCAGGCTAAGGAAAGGACCTTGACGTGGTGCCTGAGCTTTCCCATTTGGCCAGATGCGGTGACTAACCTTTCCAGTTGTGATTTTATCTTAGCTGTGAGCTAGCTGGTGAGTGCTGGGTGTTTCTATGTGTTGTATTACTTTTTATTTGTAATCTCCCTTGGTTCTTGCACCCATTCCGGACTGGGGTTAACTGCCTGTGGCTCTGGTGACATCACAGCTTTTTTTGGAGTGCTATTTAGCACCCAGGGCTGGATGTTACTGAGTCACAGGATGTGTACCTGATCCGGTCTTGGAGTGCAGTTCCCTTCCATGTTTTGTATTTTCTATGGGTGATTACAGCCACCTGTGCACCCCTTCTTTGTTCTCAGTTTGTTTAGCTTTGTGAGCTCGCATGATGGTGTGCCTGTGTTAGGGACTCAGGCTAAGGAAAGGACCTTGACGTGGTGCCTGAGCTTTCCCATTTGGCCAGATGCGGTGACTAACCTTTCCAGTTGTGATTTTATCTTAGCTGTGAGCTAGCTGGTGAGTGCTGGGTGTTTCTATGTGTTGTATTACTTTTTATTTGTAATCTCCCTTGGTTCTTGCACCCATTCCGGACTGGGGTTAACTGCCTGTGGCTCTGGTGACATCACAGCTTTTTTTGGAGTGCTATTTAGCACCCAGGGCTGGATGTTACTGAGTCACAGGATGTGTACCTGATCCGGTCTTGGAGTGCAGTTCCCTTCCATGTTTTGTATTTTCTATGGGTGATTACAGCCACCTGTGCACCCCTTCTTTGTTCTCAGTTTGTTTAGCTTTGTGAGCTCGCATGATGGTGTGCCTGTGTTAGGGACTCAGGCTAAGGAAAGGACCTTGACGTGGTGCCTGAGCTTTCCCATTTGGCCAGATGCGGTGACTAACCTTTCCAGTTGTGATTTTATCTTAGCTGTGAGCTAGCTGGTGAGTGCTGGGTGTTTCTATGTGTTGTATTACTTTTTATTTGTAATCTCCCTTGGTTCTTGCACCCATTCCGGACTGGGGTTAACTGCCTGTGGCTCTGGTGACATCACAGCTTTTTTTGGAGTGCTATTTAGCACCCAGGGCTGGATGTTACTGAGTCACAGGATGTGTACCTGATCCGGTCTTGGAGTGCAGTTCCCTTCCATGTTTTGTATTTTCTATGGGTGATTACAGCCACCTGTGCACCCCTTCTTTGTTCTCAGTTTGTTTAGCTTTGTGAGCTCGCATGATGGTGTGCCTGTGTTAGGGACTCAGGCTAAGGAAAGGACCTTGACGTGGTGCCTGAGCTTTCCCATTTGGCCAGATGCGGTGACTAACCTTTCCAGTTGTGATTTTATCTTAGCTGTGAGCTAGCTGGTGAGTGCTGGGTGTTTCTATGTGTTGTATTACTTTTTATTTGTAATCTCCCTTGGTTCTTGCACCCATTCCGGACTGGGGTTAACTGCCTGTGGCTCTGGTGACATCACAGCTTTTTTTGGAGTGCTATTTAGCACCCAGGGCTGGATGTTACTGAGTCACAGGATGTGTACCTGATCCGGTCTTGGAGTGCAGTTCCCTTCCATGTTTTGTATTTTCTATGGGTGATTACAGCCACCTGTGCACCCCTTCTTTGTTCTCAGTTTGTTTAGCTTTGTGAGCTCGCATGATGGTGTGCCTGTGTTAGGGACTCAGGCTAAGGAAAGGACCTTGACGTGGTGCCTGAGCTTTCCCATTTGGCCAGATGCGGTGACTAACCTTTCCAGTTGTGATTTTATCTTAGCTGTGAGCTAGCTGGTGAGTGCTGGGTGTTTCTATGTGTTGTATTACTTTTTATTTGTAATCTCCCTTGGTTCTTGCACCCATTCCGGACTGGGGTTAACTGCCTGTGGCTCTGGTGACATCACAGCTTTTTTTGGAGTGCTATTTAGCACCCAGGGCTGGATGTTACTGAGTCACAGGATGTGTACCTGATCCGGTCTTGGAGTGCAGTTCCCTTCCATGTTTTGTATTTTCTATGGGTGATTACAGCCACCTGTGCACCCCTTCTTTGTTCTCAGTTTGTTTAGCTTTGTGAGCTCGCATGATGGTGTGCCTGTGTTAGGGACTCAGGCTAAGGAAAGGACCTTGACGTGGTGCCTGAGCTTTCCCATTTGGCCAGATGCGGTGACTAACCTTTCCAGTTGTGATTTTATCTTAGCTGTGAGCTAGCTGGTGAGTGCTGGGTGTTTCTATGTGTTGTATTACTTTTTATTTGTAATCTCCCTTGGTTCTTGCACCCATTCCGGACTGGGGTTAACTGCCTGTGGCTCTGGTGACATCACAGCTTTTTTTGGAGTGCTATTTAGCACCCAGGGCTGGATGTTACTGAGTCACAGGATGTGTACCTGATCCGGTCTTGGAGTGCAGTTCCCTTCCATGTTTTGTATTTTCTATGGGTGATTACAGCCACCTGTGCACCCCTTCTTTGTTCTCAGTTTGTTTAGCTTTGTGAGCTCGCATGATGGTGTGCCTGTGTTAGGGACTCAGGCTAAGGAAAGGACCTTGACGTGGTGCCTGAGCTTTCCCATTTGGCCAGATGCGGTGACTAACCTTTCCAGTTGTGATTTTATCTTAGCTGTGAGCTAGCTGGTGAGTGCTGGGTGTTTCTATGTGTTGTATTACTTTTTATTTGTAATCTCCCTTGGTTCTTGCACCCATTCCGGACTGGGGTTAACTGCCTGTGGCTCTGGTGACATCACAGCTTTTTTTGGAGTGCTATTTAGCACCCAGGGCTGGATGTTACTGAGTCACAGGATGTGTACCTGATCCGGTCTTGGAGTGCAGTTCCCTTCCATGTTTTGTATTTTCTATGGGTGATTACAGCCACCTGTGCACCCCTTCTTTGTTCTCAGTTTGTTTAGCTTTGTGAGCTCGCATGATGGTGTGCCTGTGTTAGGGACTCAGGCTAAGGAAAGGACCTTGACGTGGTGCCTGAGCTTTCCCATTTGGCCAGATGCGGTGACTAACCTTTCCAGTTGTGATTTTATCTTAGCTGTGAGCTAGCTGGTGAGTGCTGGGTGTTTCTATGTGTTGTATTACTTTTTATTTGTAATCTCCCTTGGTTCTTGCACCCATTCCGGACTGGGGTTAACTGCCTGTGGCTCTGGTGACATCACAGCTTTTTTTGGAGTGCTATTTAGCACCCAGGGCTGGATGTTACTGAGTCACAGGATGTGTACCTGATCCGGTCTTGGAGTGCAGTTCCCTTCCATGTTTTGTATTTTCTATGGGTGATTACAGCCACCTGTGCACCCCTTCTTTGTTCTCAGTTTGTTTAGCTTTGTGAGCTCGCATGATGGTGTGCCTGTGTTAGGGACTCAGGCTAAGGAAAGGACCTTGACGTGGTGCCTGAGCTTTCCCATTTGGCCAGATGCGGTGACTAACCTTTCCAGTTGTGATTTTATCTTAGCTGTGAGCTAGCTGGTGAGTGCTGGGTGTTTCTATGTGTTGTATTACTTTTTATTTGTAATCTCCCTTGGTTCTTGCACCCATTCCGGACTGGGGTTAACTGCCTGTGGCTCTGGTGACATCACAGCTTTTTTTGGAGTGCTATTTAGCACCCAGGGCTGGATGTTACTGAGTCACAGGATGTGTACCTGATCCGGTCTTGGAGTGCAGTTCCCTTCCATGTTTTGTATTTTCTATGGGTGATTACAGCCACCTGTGCACCCCTTCTTTGTTCTCAGTTTGTTTAGCTTTGTGAGCTCGCATGATGGTGTGCCTGTGTTAGGGACTCAGGCTAAGGAAAGGACCTTGACGTGGTGCCTGAGCTTTCCCATTTGGCCAGATGCGGTGACTAACCTTTCCAGTTGTGATTTTATCTTAGCTGTGAGCTAGCTGGTGAGTGCTGGGTGTTTCTATGTGTTGTATTACTTTTTATTTGTAATCTCCCTTGGTTCTTGCACCCATTCCGGACTGGGGTTAACTGCCTGTGGCTCTGGTGACATCACAGCTTTTTTTGGAGTGCTATTTAGCACCCAGGGCTGGATGTTACTGAGTCACAGGATGTGTACCTGATCCGGTCTTGGAGTGCAGTTCCCTTCCATGTTTTGTATTTTCTATGGGTGATTACAGCCACCTGTGCACCCCTTCTTTGTTCTCAGTTTGTTTAGCTTTGTGAGCTCGCATGATGGTGTGCCTGTGTTAGGGACTCAGGCTAAGGAAAGGACCTTGACGTGGTGCCTGAGCTTTCCCATTTGGCCAGATGCGGTGACTAACCTTTCCAGTTGTGATTTTATCTTAGCTGTGAGCTAGCTGGTGAGTGCTGGGTGTTTCTATGTGTTGTATTACTTTTTATTTGTAATCTCCCTTGGTTCTTGCACCCATTCCGGACTGGGGTTAACTGCCTGTGGCTCTGGTGACATCACAGCTTTTTTTGGAGTGCTATTTAGCACCCAGGGCTGGATGTTACTGAGTCACAGGATGTGTACCTGATCCGGTCTTGGAGTGCAGTTCCCTTCCATGTTTTGTATTTTCTATGGGTGATTACAGCCACCTGTGCACCCCTTCTTTGTTCTCAGTTTGTTTAGCTTTGTGAGCTCGCATGATGGTGTGCCTGTGTTAGGGACTCAGGCTAAGGAAAGGACCTTGACGTGGTGCCTGAGCTTTCCCATTTGGCCAGATGCGGTGACTAACCTTTCCAGTTGTGATTTTATCTTAGCTGTGAGCTAGCTGGTGAGTGCTGGGTGTTTCTATGTGTTGTATTACTTTTTATTTGTAATCTCCCTTGGTTCTTGCACCCATTCCGGACTGGGGTTAACTGCCTGTGGCTCTGGTGACATCACAGCTTTTTTTGGAGTGCTATTTAGCACCCAGGGCTGGATGTTACTGAGTCACAGGATGTGTACCTGATCCGGTCTTGGAGTGCAGTTCCCTTCCATGTTTTGTATTTTCTATGGGTGATTACAGCCACCTGTGCATCCCTTCTTTGTTCTCAGTTTGTTTAGCTTTGTGAGCTCGCATGATGGTGTGCCTGTGTTAGGGACTCAGGCTAAGGAAAGGACCTTGACGTGGTGCCTGAGCTTTCCCATTTGGCCAGATGCGGTGACTAACCTTTCCAGTTGTGATTTTATCTTAGCTGTGAGCTAGCTGGTGAGTGCTGGGTGTTTCTATGTGTTGTATTACTTTTTATTTGTAATCTCCCTTGGTTCTTGCACCCATTCCGGACTGGGGTTAACTGCCTGTGGCTCTGGTGACATCACAGCTTTTTTTGGAGTGCTATTTAGCACCCAGGGCTGGATGTTACTGAGTCACAGGATGTGTACCTGATCCGGTCTTGGAGTGCAGTTCCCTTCCATGTTTTGTATTTTCTATGGGTGATTACAGCCACCTGTGCACCCCTTCTTTGTTCTCAGTTTGTTTAGCTTTGTGAGCTCGCATGATGGTGTGCCTGTGTTAGGGACTCAGGCTAAGGAAAGGACCTTGACGTGGTGCCTGAGCTTTCCCATTTGGCCAGATGCGGTGACTAACCTTTCCAGTTGTGATTTTATCTTAGCTGTGAGCTAGCTGGTGAGTGCTGGGTGTTTCTATGTGTTGTATTACTTTTTATTTGTAATCTCCCTTGGTTCTTGCACCCATTCCGGACTGGGGTTAACTGCCTGTGGCTCTGGTGACATCACAGCTTTTTTTGGAGTGCTATTTAGCACCCAGGGCTGGATGTTACTGAGTCACAGGATGTGTACCTGATCCGGTCTTGGAGTGCAGTTCCCTTCCATGTTTTGTATTTTCTATGGGTGATTACAGCCACCTGTGCACCCCTTCTTTGTTCTCAGTTTGTTTAGCTTTGTGAGCTCGCATGATGGTGTGCCTGTGTTAGGGACTCAGGCTAAGGAAAGGACCTTGACGTGGTGCCTGAGCTTTCCCATTTGGCCAGATGCGGTGACTAACCTTTCCAGTTGTGATTTTATCTTAGCTGTGAGCTAGCTGGTGAGTGCTGGGTGTTTCTATGTGTTGTATTACTTTTTATTTGTAATCTCCCTTGGTTCTTGCACCCATTCCGGACTGGGGTTAACTGCCTGTGGCTCTGGTGACATCACAGCTTTTTTTGGAGTGCTATTTAGCACCCAGGGCTGGATGTTACTGAGTCACAGGATGTGTACCTGATCCGGTCTTGGAGTGCAGTTCCCTTCCATGTTTTGTATTTTCTATGGGTGATTACAGCCACCTGTGCACCCCTTCTTTGTTCTCAGTTTGTTTAGCTTTGTGAGCTCGCATGATGGTGTGCCTGTGTTAGGGACTCAGGCTAAGGAAAGGACCTTGACGTGGTGCCTGAGCTTTCCCATTTGGCCAGATGCGGTGACTAACCTTTCCAGTTGTGATTTTATCTTAGCTGTGAGCTAGCTGGTGAGTGCTGGGTGTTTCTATGTGTTGTATTACTTTTTATTTGTAATCTCCCTTGGTTCTTGCACCCATTCCGGACTGGGGTTAACTGCCTGTGGCTCTGGTGACATCACAGCTTTTTTTGGAGTGCTATTTAGCACCCAGGGCTGGATGTTACTGAGTCACAGGATGTGTACCTGATCCGGTCTTGGAGTGCAGTTCCCTTCCATGTTTTGTATTTTCTATGGGTGATTACAGCCACCTGTGCACCCCTTCTTTGTTCTCAGTTTGTTTAGCTTTGTGAGCTCGCATGATGGTGTGCCTGTGTTAGGGACTCAGGCTAAGGAAAGGACCTTGACGTGGTGCCTGAGCTTTCCCATTTGGCCAGATGCGGTGACTAACCTTTCCAGTTGTGATTTTATCTTAGCTGTGAGCTAGCTGGTGAGTGCTGGGTGTTTCTATGTGTTGTATTACTTTTTATTTGTAATCTCCCTTGGTTCTTGCACCCATTCCGGACTGGGGTTAACTGCCTGTGGCTCTGGTGACATCACAGCTTTTTTTGGAGTGCTATTTAGCACCCAGGGCTGGATGTTACTGAGTCACAGGATGTGTACCTGATCCGGTCTTGGAGTGCAGTTCCCTTCCATGTTTTGTATTTTCTATGGGTGATTACAGCCACCTGTGCACCCCTTCTTTGTTCTCAGTTTGTTTAGCTTTGTGAGCTCGCATGATGGTGTGCCTGTGTTAGGGACTCAGGCTAAGGAAAGGACCTTGACGTGGTGCCTGAGCTTTCCCATTTGGCCAGATGCGGTGACTAACCTTTCCAGTTGTGATTTTATCTTAGCTGTGAGCTAGCTGGTGAGTGCTGGGTGTTTCTATGTGTTGTATTACTTTTTATTTGTAATCTCCCTTGGTTCTTGCACCCATTCCGGACTGGGGTTAACTGCCTGTGGCTCTGGTGACATCACAGCTTTTTTTGGAGTGCTATTTAGCACCCAGGGCTGGATGTTACTGAGTCACAGGATGTGTACCTGATCCGGTCTTGGAGTGCAGTTCCCTTCCATGTTTTGTATTTTCTATGGGTGATTACAGCCACCTGTGCACCCCTTCTTTGTTCTCAGTTTGTTTAGCTTTGTGAGCTCGCATGATGGTGTGCCTGTGTTAGGGACTCAGGCTAAGGAAAGGACCTTGACGTGGTGCCTGAGCTTTCCCATTTGGCCAGATGCGGTGACTAACCTTTCCAGTTGTGAATTTATCTTAGCTGTGAGCTAGCTGGTGAGTGCTGGGTGTTTCTATGTGTTGTATTACTTTTTATTTGTAATCTCCCTTGGTTCTTGCACCCATTCCGGACTGGGGTTAACTGCCTGTGGCTCTGGTGACATCACAGCTTTTTTTGGAGTGCTATTTAGCACCCAGGGCTGGATGTTACTGAGTCACAGGATGTGTACCTGATCCGGTCTTGGAGTGCAGTTCCCTTCCATGTTTTGTATTTTCTATGGGTGATTACAGCCACCTGTGCACCCCTTCTTTGTTCTCAGTTTGTTTAGCTTTGTGAGCTCGCATGATGGTGTGCCTGTGTTAGGGACTCAGGCTAAGGAAAGGACCTTGACGTGGTGCCTGAGCTTTCCCATTTGGCCAGATGCGGTGACTAACCTTTCCAGTTGTGATTTTATCTTAGCTGTGAGCTAGCTGGTGAGTGCTGGGTGTTTCTATGTGTTATATATATATATATATATATATATATATATATATATATATATATTTATTTAAAAAATCCATAGTAAATTTTTTTTTTTAAATGCGCCATAATTTCTATGAATCAAAAATATTTGGGGCCTATGTGCGACTTAACGTTCGTAAGCAGCTAATTTCTTTAGTAAGAAGACGATAAGGTTATTTTTCATCCATAATATTGGAGACACAGAACTATCATTATTTTACAAGCATTTTGCGTCAATTATTACGTTATACATTTACTTCTCAAATCACTGTCACAGTCGTCCGTTATGCCGGTGATGATCTCCGTTCAGCCCTAGATGCTGATCAAGCTTCTTTTCATAGTCATTTAAGTCGGCCACATATGCTAGTCCACCCCCGGTAGCACTTGCAGAATTTTTTTCTCTGGCCAATTTTGTTTTGGCGAAACGTTTGATGTCGTTATAACGTTTCTTGAACTGTTCAACATACTTTTTTCCAGGACTTTGAGCACTAACAGCATCGCTTATCCTTTGCCAGATCATCTTCCTCCTTGAAAAATTAGTCTGTTTGACACGACATCCAAATAAATAATCATAAGAGTCAATAATCATGTCAATCAAAACTACGTTTTGCTGATCCGAAAAGTGAGGATTTTTGGATTTTGAAGTGGTATCAGATCCAGATGAAGCCATATCCAATTTGTAAATAAATATTACAAAAATAACGCACTGTAATCACTGTTAAAAAAATTTGGAACAATAATAAAGTTGTTTTCTTTTCCCGCAACTACTATGACGTTTCTGACATCTTGCATGTCACATGTTAATAATTGGCCATACAATTCTACTGACATTTAAGTACATTAGCTTAGTCACGGCGAGCGAGGTGTCAAAATTATCAATAATCACCAATAAACACAGTTTTGCACACAACAAGTAACGGCGAGTTTATCCATGTCTACAATGTTGAATTAATTGACGGCTTAGTACATGAAGCCCATAATGATTAAATACTTATATACAATTATAGTAAATCTTTCATAACATATTAATATAGATATTACGTGAAAGCCCTAAAGTTTACAACCTGTATCTACAGAATCACAGCAAAATAAGACTGTAACATAAAGTACTGCAACTGACCTATATGGCAAAAAATAGAAATACAAGTGTCATGAATGGGAAATGTACAGTCTCAGGGGTAGATTTACAAAGCAGCAGATGCTGCAATCTATTCCCGAAGTTTCCGGCTATCCGGAAACTTAAGTTAAGAAGCAGCGGTCGTAAGATACGATCAGGATGATTAACACCCCCTGCTATCGGCCGATTGGCCACGAATGTGCAGGGGCAGTATTGCACAAGCATTTCACCAGAAATGCTTGTGCAATGTTAAATGCCGACAGCGTATGCTGTCGGCATTTAGCGATGTCAGTAGGGTTGCCACCCGCCCCGGTTTCACCGGGACAGTCTCGGTCTGAGGCTCTGTGTCCCATGTCCCGGAACTAGCCTCAAATGACCCGGGCTAAGCGCTCCCCTGGCACAGCAGTGACTCAAGCACAGACTTTGCAAAAAATAAGCTGGCCAGATGAGCGCTTAGCCCGGGGTTACTAACCAGGACTGGGTAGGGGACCATACAGCTCTCCATATTATCCCCTGACAGTCACCCTCAGTTTTAGCCTTACTGACAGCTCCAGGTTGCCATGGTGATAACGCTATGTGCCGGGTGATCACCTGGTGTCAACAGCCGCAAACCGCTTCTCATTGGGACCTTGATGTGTGACAGCGCAGTGCGACTGAGGGAGAGAGCACAGTGGCTGGGAGTGGGACAGCAGAAAGAGCCAGGCTCCGGACTCAGTGCACATCACAGGCCCCGGCCCAGATCCCTGAGCTCAGCCCAGCCTCTAACACCGATAGAGAGATGATCCTGGCCGACTTCCAGGTACAGCTGAGGGAGCAGGCTGAACAAAGATCTGGGGGTGGATAGGCAGCCTGGGTCTTTGACACAATAGCAAACACTGAAGCAGGAGAAGGGATCAGCCTGCAATATGCTCTCCTTGTTATCTCGGTCCCACTAATCTCTGCTGCCCAGATCTCCGACTCCAACTGTCTGTGCTCCTGGTCCCCTGCACGCTCCTTTACTAGATCTATATGGATGGTCAGGGGGGGGCAGGTTCTCATCTTAAGCCGAATTTCCTTTACCCTCATCGGGGCTTCCCTGCTGTGTGTCATATAATATATATATAGTATATATAATATATATTATATATAATATATATATATTATATATATTATATATATAATATATATAGTATATATATAATATATATATATTATATATATATATATATATATATATATATATATTAATACAAGACACAGACACCTAGATTACGAGTTTTGCGTTAGCCTTAAAAAGCAGCGTTGAGAGGTCCCAACGCTGCTTTTTATCTAACGCTGGTATTACAAGTTTTGCAGGTACAGGTCTACCGCTCACTTTTCTTCCGCGACTCGAGGCTACCGCAAATCCCCTTACGTCAAATGCGTATCCTATCTTTTTAATGGGATTTGCCTAACGCTGGTATTACGAGTCTTGGAGAAAGTGAGCGGTAGAGCCTCTACCTTTCAAGACTCCATTTAAAAGTCAGTAGTTAAGAGTTTTATGGGCTAACGCCGGAACATAAAGCTCTTAACTACAGTGCTACAAAGTACACTAACACACATAAACTACCTATGAACCCCTAAACCGAGCCCCCCCCACATCGCAAACACTATAATAAAAATATTTAACCCCTAATCTGCTGACCGGACACCGCTGCCACCTACATTATACCTATGAACCCCTAATTTGCTGTCCCTAACATTGCCGACACCTATATTAAATTTATTAACCCCTAATCTACCCCCCAACGTCGCTGCCACGTACCTACACTTCTTAATCCCTAATCTGCCGACCGGACATCGCCGCCACTATAATAAATGTATTAACCCCTAAACCGCCGCACTCCCGCCTCGCAAACACTAGTTAAATTTTATTAACCCCTAATCTGCCCTCCCTAACATCGCCACAACCTACCTACAATTATTAACCCCTAATCTCCCACCCCCAACGTCGCCGCTACTATAATAAAGTTATTAACCCCTAAACCTAAGTCTAACCCTAACCCCCCCTAAGTTAAATATAATTTAATTTAAACTAAATAAATTTACTATAATTAAATAAATTATTCCTATTTAAAACTAAATACTTACCTATAAAATAAACAATAAGATAGATACAATATAACTAATAGTTACATTGTAGCTATTTCGTGATATTATTTTTATTTTACAGGCAACTTTGTATTTATTTTAACTAGGTACAATAGCTATTAAATAGTTAATAACTATTTAATAGCTACCTAGTTAAAATAATTACAAAACTACCTGTAAAATAAATCCTAACCTAAGTTACAAATACACCTAACACTACACTATCAATAAATTAATTAAATAAATTAAATACAATTATCTAAAATAAAATACAATTAAATAAACTAAACTATATTACAAAAACCCCCACTAAATTACAAAAATAAAAAAATTACAAGAATTTTAATCTAATTACACCTAATCTAAGCCCCCTAATAAAATAAAAAAGCCCCCCAAAAAAAGAAAATTCCCTACCCTATACTAAATTACAAAAGTAATCAGCTCTATTACCAGCCCTTAAAAGGGCTTTTTGCGGGGCATTGCCCCAAAGTAATCAGCTCTTTTTACCTGTAAAATAAAAGAAATACAATACCCCCCCAACATTACAAACCACCACCCACACACCCCTACTCTAAAACCCAACTGATCCCCCCTTAAAAAAAAACTAACACTACCCCATTGAAGATCAGCCTACCTTGAGCTGTGTTCACCCAGCCGGGCACCGATGGGCCAGAAGAGGACATCCGGAGTGGCGAAAGTCTTCATCCGATCGGGGCAGAAGAGGTCCTCCATCCAGCAGAAGTCTTCATCCGATTGGGGCAGAAGAGGTCCTCTATCCAGCAGAAGTATTCATCCAAGCGGCATCTTCTATCTTCATCCTTCCGGCGATGAGCGGCTCCATCTTGAAGACCTCCGGCGCGGAGCCTCCTTCCAGCACAACGGACTAACGATGAATGACGGTTCCTTTAAATAATGTCATCCAAGATGGTGTCCCTCGAATTCCGATTGGCTGATAGGACCTCACATTCTATTGGCTGATCCAATGAGCCAATCAGATTGAACTTCAATCAATTACATCAGCCAATCGGATTTTTCCTACCTTAATTCCGATTGGCTGATCAGCCAATCGGAATTCGAGGGACACCATCTTGGATGACGTCATTTAAAGGAACCATCATTCATTTAGGGGTTAATACATTTATTATAGTGGCAGCGATGTCAGGTCGGCAGATTAGGGGTTAATAAGTGTAGGTAGGTGGCAGCAAAGTTGGTTGGGGGCAGATTAGTGGTTAATAAATTTAATATAGGTGTCGGCAATGTTGGGGGCAGAAGATTAGGGGTTCATAGGGATAATGTAGGTGGCGGCGGTGTCCAGGGAGGCAGATTAGGGGTTAATAGTATAATGCAGGTGTCAGCGATAGCGGGGGCGGCATATTAGGGGTTAATAAGTGTAAGATTAGGGGTGTTTACACTCGGGGTTCATGTTACGGTGTTAGGTGTAGGCATAGAAAGTGTTTCCCCATAGGAAACAATGGGTCTACGTTAGGAGCTGAACGCTGCTTTTTTGCAGGTGTTAGGTTTTTTTTCACCCAGCTCAGCCCCATTGTATCCTATGGGGAAATCGTGCACAAGCACGTTTTTCCAGCTTACCGTTACCATAAGCAACGCTAGTATTGAGGATTGAAGTGGAGCTAAATTTGCTGAAAGATCACTTTTCTGAGTCTAACGCAGCCATTCAGAAAACACGTAATACCAGCGTTGGCTTAAGGGAGCGCTGGAAAATAAAGGCTCGTTAGCACCGCAGGTCTTTACCGACAAAACTCGCAATCTAGGCGAGAGAAAGTCCAGCACTGTGCAGTCCCCTTCCGTGTTTTGTATATATATATATATATATATATATATATATATATATATATATATATATATATATATTTTATATATACTGTATATTATATATATATATATATATATATATACAGTATATATATAAATAAATTTCATAATGAATTTAAAGGGACATTATACACTCATTTTTTCTTTGCATAAATGTTTTGTAGATAATCTATTTGTATAGCCCATAAAGTTTTTTTTTTAAATTAATGTATAGTTTTGCTTATTTTTAAATAACATTGCTCTGATTTTCAGACTCCTAACCAAGCCCCAAAGTTTTATGTGAATACGCTCGACTACCTACTCCAGCTTGCTCCTGTTTGTGTAAAGGGTCTTTTCATATGCAAAAGAAGGGGGAGGGGGGAGTGTCTTATTTGCCACTTGCAGTGGGCTTTCCAGCTACCTTTTCAACAGAGCCAAACTGACAGCTTCTAAGTAAGTTTTTAAACTGTTTTATACTGGATTTTTATATCAGTATCTGTGCATATTATTCTTTATAGTAGTGTCTATTACATGCAGTTATATGAAAATGAGTGTATACTGTCCCTTTAAGGTTGCCCCAAACCATGCCCTCTCCACGCCCACTTAAAAAGTGTCTAGGGTTTTTTTGGGCAAAAGGTGGGAACCATAGATGTCAGGCAGACATGATTCGCTACAGAAAATCATGTCCGCCCGTCGCTTGATAATTCGGCCCCTTGGTCTTAAAGGACATGGTTTGTAAAATTGTATAATGGGCAAACCTCAGGTTTTGTTGTTAAATACACTCTATATGCTGTGGCATCTGGATAAATATTAGTATTAGTATGTCCTTTTTTTTATGTAAGCTTTACAGAGTATAATGCATAAACTATGAATTACTAACTGGCCAGTGTAGCATAACTGACATAGCGTTTTTAGACTTTTATCCTCTTTGTATCTAAAACTGCAAATGATAAAATGAGAATGTCCTTAAAGGGACACTGAACCCATTTTTTTTTATTTTGTGGTTCAGAAAGAGCATGCAATTTTAAGCAACTTTCTAATTTACTCCTATTATCAAATGTTCTTCATTTTCTTGGTATTTTTATTTGAAAAGCAAAAAAAAAAGTTTAGATGCCGGCCCATTTTTGATGAAGAACCTGGGTTGTTCTTGCTGATTGGGGGATAAATTCATCCACCAATAAACAAGTGCTTTCAAATAAAGATAGCAAGAGAACGAAGAAAATTTGATAATAGGAGTAAATTAGAAAGTTGCTTAAAATTGCATGCTCTATCTGAATCACAAAAGAAAAGAAAATTGGGTTCAGTATCCCTTTAAATGGTGCTGGGCTTATATGTTAAGACTAGTGATGTTGCAAACCTAAAATTTTCAGTTCGCGAACGGCGAACGCGAACTTCCGCAAATGTTCGAGAACCGGCGAACCGCCATAGACTTCAATAGGCAGGTGAATTTTAAAACCCACAGGGACTCTTTCTGGCCACAATAGTGATGGAAAAGTTGTTTCAAGGGGACTAACACCTGGACTGTGGCATGCCGGAGGGGGATCCATGGCAAAACTCCCATGGAAAATTACATAGTTGATGCAGAGTCTGGTTTTAATCCATAAAGGGCATAAATCACCTAACATTCCTAAATTGTTTGGAATAGCGTGCTTTAAAACATCAGGTATGATGTTGTATCGATCAGGTAGTGTAAGGGTTACGCCCGCTTCACAGTGACAGACCAAACTCCCCGTTTAACGCACCGCAAACAACCGCAAACAATCCATTTGCACAACCGCAAACTCCCCATTTGCACAAGGTTGGACCTGAGCTCTGCAATGACGGCATTCTGTTGGTGGCAACAACATGCGTTGATTGGTGTGCTGTCTGGCTGACCCCGGGTTCCGATGCATGCCTGACTGTGCCACTAGCTCCTTGCGACGACCTCCCCCTGCTTCCAACTCGTCTCCTCCTCCTATCTGTTTCCCCATCTGAACTTTCCCCCTGTTCTTATTCTCTTCTAGCGGGCACCCACATGACATCCACGGACGCATCGTCATCATCAACCACTTCACTTGTATCTGACAACTCAGCAAAGGAAGCAGCAGCGGGTACAACATCATCATCATCACACCGTGTGTGTCCATGTGTGTAATGCTGCCTAACTGAGACATATCCCTGTTATCTACATCCTCTGGCAATAATGGTTGCGCATCACTCATTTCTTCCAACTGATGTGTAAATAACTCCTCTGACAGATCAAGTGAAGCGGCTGTGGTGCTAGTGTTGGTGGTGGCGGCAGGCGGGCGAGTGGTAACTTGAGAGGTGCCCGAAGCTAAGCTGGAGGAGGATGGTGCGTCAAGGTTCCAAGCGGAAGCTGTAGAAGATTGGGTTTCCTGTGTTAGCCAGTCAACTATGTCCTCAGAACTTTTCAAGTTCAGGGTACGTGGCCTCTGAACACTGGGGGGTGGCCTGCCTCTACCTGTCATTTTTTTTTTGATTAGTGGTACTACGCGTGCAAGCTACTGTGACAACAGATATGAGTGGCACTGTGCACTGGCAGAAGCCTGAAACACACTCTTGCAGACAACTAACTGCTATTCAATCTATTACAGTCAAAAAAAATTTTTTTTTTTTAAATGTACACTACTGTTATACCAGATATGAGTTGCACTAGGGTGACACTGTGCCCTGGCAGGCCCTGAAACGCACACGTGTGAAGGAAACTGACTGCTATTATTTCACAGTCAAATTTCTAGTTTTTTTTTTAATGTACACTACTGTTACACCAGATATGAGTTGCACTGGTGTGACACTGTGCCCTGGCAGGCCCTGAAACGCACACGTGTGAAGGAAACTGACTGCTATTATTTCACAGTCAAATTTCTAGTTTTTTTTTTAATGTACACTACTGTTACACCAGATATGAGTTGCACTAGGGTGACACTGTGCCCTGGCAGGCCCTGAAACGCACACGTGTGAAGGAAACTGACTGCTATTATTTCACAGTCAAATTTCTAGTTTTTTTTTTAATGTACACTACTGTTACACCAGATATGAGTTGCACTGGTGTGACACTGTGCCCTGGCAGGCCCTGAAACGTACACGTGTGAAGTAAACTGACTGCTTTTATTTCACAGTCAAATTTCTAGTTTTTTTTTAACCCCTTAATGACCGAGGACGTACGCCATACGTCCTCAGAAAAAATACAGTTAACGCCTGAGGACGTATGACGTACGCCCTCAGTTTGGAAAGCAGCTGGAAGCGATTATTGCAGGATGCCTCGATATCGAGGCATCCTGCAATAACAAATTTTACCCCTCCGGTGCAGAGAGAGCCACTCTGTGGCCCTCTCTGCACCGGGCATCGATGGCCGCATTCGTTGGTGGGAGCTGAAGTGGGAGGCGGGTGGGCGGCCATCGATGCGGTCCTTGTCAGAGAGGAAGGCGGGATCAGGGGCGGGATCACCGGGGGCACGCGCGCATGCACGGGAGGAGGCGGGCGGGCGCGTGCACGGGGAGGGAGCGGGTGGGACCCACTACACTACAGAAAAAAATGTTTTTATAAGTGGGAGAAAGCCAGGGGTGCAAAATATTTAGTACTTGGAAATCTAAGTGATCTGGGAGCGGGTGGGGGGAAGCCACACTACAGAAAAATGAAATAAAAAAAAAAAAAAAAACATTTTATTGGCAAACTGGGTACTGGCAGACAGCTGCCAGTACCCAATATGGCCCCCAATATGGCCCCCAATAAGGCAGAGGGGGAGGGCTAGGAAGCTGTTTTGGGGGGGATCAGGGAGGTTGGGGGCTAAGGGGGGGATCCTACACAACAGCATATGTAAATATGCTAAAAATATATATATATTAAAAAAAAGATACCTTTTTTTTTAGTACTGGCAGACTTTCTGCCAGTACTTAAGATGGCGGGGACAATTGTGGGGTGGGGGAGGGAAGAGAGCTCTTTGGGAGGGATCAGGAGGTCTGATGTGTCAGGTGGGAAGCTGATCTCTACACTAAAGCTAAAATTAACCCTGCAAGCTCCCTACAAGCTACCTAATTAACCCCTTCACTGCTGGGCATAATTCATGTGTTGTGCGCAGTTGCATTTAGTGGCCTTCTAACTACCAAAAAGCAACGCCAAAGCCATATATGTCTGCTATTTCTGAACAAAGGGGATCCCAGGGAAGCATTTACAACCATTTGTACCATAATTGCACAAGCTGTTTGTAAATAATTTCAGTGAGAAACCTAAAGTTTGTGAAAAAGTTGACTATTTTTTTTAATTTGATCGCATTTGGCGGTGAAATGGTGACATGAAATATACCAAAATGGGCCTAGATCAATACTTGGGGTTGTCTACTACACTAAAGCTGAAATTAACCCTACAAGCTCCCTACAAGCTCCCTAATTAACCCCTGCACTCCTGAGCATAATACACGTGTGGTGCGCAGCGGCATTTAGTGGCCTTCTAATTACCAAAAAGCAATGCCAAAGCCATATATGTCTGCTATTTCTGAAAAAAGGGGACCCAGAGAAGCATTTACAACCATTTGTGCCATAATTGCACAAAATGTTTGTAAATGATTTCAGTGAGAAACCTAAAATTTGGTTTGCATTTGGCGGTGAAATGGTGGCATGAAATATACCAAGATGGGCCTAGATCAATACTTTGGGTTGTCTACTACACTACACTAAAGCTAAAATTTTCCCAAAAAGCTCCCTACATGCTCCCTAATTAACCCCTTCCCTGCTGGACATAATACACGTGTGGTGCGCAGTGGCATTTAGCGGCCTTCTGCTATTTCTGAACAAAGGGAATCCCAGAGAAAAATGTACAACCATTTGTGCCATAATTGCACAAGCTATTTGTAAATAATTTCAGTGAGAAACCTAAAGTTTGTGAAAAAATTTGTGAAAAAGTGAGCAATTTTTTTTTATTTGATCGCATTTGGTGGTGAAATGGTGGCATGAAATATACCAAAATGGGCCTAGATCAATACTTTGGGATGTCTTCTAAAAAAAAATATATACATGTCAATGGCTATTCTGGGATTCCTGACAGATATCAGTGTTCTAATGTAACTAGCGCTAATTTTGAAAAAAAAAAAATGGTTTGGAAATAGCAAAGTGCTACTTGTATTTATGGCCCTATAACTTGCAAAAAAGCAAAGAACATGTAAACATTGGGTATTTCTAAACTCAGGACAAAATTTAGAATTTAGAAACTATTTAGCATGGGTGTTTTTTGGTGGTTGTAGATTTTGGGGGTCAAAGTTAGAAAAAGTGTGTTTTTTTCCATTTTTTCCTCATATTTTATAATTTTTTTTATAGTAAATTATAGGATATGATGAAAATAATTGTATCTTTAGAAAGTCCATTTAATGGTGAGAAAAACCGTATATAAAATGTGTGGGTACAGTAAACGAGTAAGAGTAAAATTACAGCTAAACACAAACACCGCAGAAATGTAAAGATAGCCCTGGTCCCAAACGGACAGAAAATGGAAAAGTGCTGTGGTCATTAAGGGGTTAATGTACACTACTGTTACACCAGATATGAGTTGCACTGGGGTGACACTGTGCCCTGTCAGGCCCTGAAATGCACACGTGTGAAGGAAACTGACTGCTATTATTTCACAGTCAAAAAAGTGTTGTTTTTTTTAAATGTACACTACTGTTACACCAGATATGAGTTGCACTGGTGTGACACTGTGCGCTGGCAGGCCCTGAAATGCACACGTGTGAAGGAAACTGACTGCTATTATTTCACAGTCAAAAAAAGTGTTGTTTTTTTTATTGTGCACTACTGTTACACCAGATATGAGTGGTGGCACTGGGCAAGTGGGCACAGTATACGCTGTGAGTCTGACACACACGCTGGCAGGCAGGCAACTGCAATTAGATTACACAGGGAAAAAAAAAAAGCAGACTGATGTTCTAGCCATAAAAAGGGCTTTTTAGGGTGCTGTCCTTACAGCAGAGATCAGATGAGTCCTTCAGGACTGTAGTGGATATTGAATACACTAGCCTAGCTATCGATTTCCCTATTAAATCAGCAGCAGCTACACTGTCCCTCCTCTCACTAAGAATGCAGCTTCCGAATGAATCTAAAATGGATGCTGTCCAGGAGGTGGTAGGGTCTGGGAGGGAGGGTCTGCTGCTGATTGGCTGGAATGTGTCTGCTGACTGTGAGGTACAGGGTCAATGATGACGAATAGGGGGTGGACCGAACATCGCATGCTATGTTCGCCGGGAACTATTCGCCAGCGAACTATTCGCGGCATCACTAGTTTAGACTGATATCACACATTATAGAGTTAATGGTACTTTGAATCACTGAGTTAAGTACATGTAAACATCAATAACACCACCTGATATTTTGATTTTACCAAGTATTTTTTAGCTATGTATGTAAATACCAACGTCTGAACAACAGTCAAGATTAGAAAAACAGAAATAATGTAGCCAGAAGCATTATCATTAAAACATGGTTGTCAGATTAAAAAACACTATCCAAACTTGTGAATCTTTTGTACATTAAACACAAGAAGCACAAACGTAGCACAAATGAATGGAACATATCTTTTTGCAATTTAATTACATGGGGTGGAAAGTGGACCATGAGGTCACATGGGCTAAAATATAAAGTGCAATAGCTCAGAAACGAAACCAGCAACAATGTTTTGTTTTTGCGGCACAAATCAGCACAAACATAGCACAAATAAAAGCTGTGTTTTTTTCTTGATTTAATTACATGGGGTGGAAAGTGGACAGAGATGTCACATGGTCTAAAATATAAAGTACTATATCTCAGAAACAAAAATGTTTATTTTCCCGGCACAAACCAGCACAAACAATTGGTGTATTTTTTTTTTACTATTTAATCACATGGGGTGGAAAGGGGGCGGAGACTAATGTCACATGGGCTAAAATATAAAGTGCAATATCTCAGAAATGAAAATATTATGTGCAATATCTCTGAAATGAAACCTAGCACAAACTAATGGTATATTTGTATTCACAATTAAATTGCATGGTGTGCCAACTTCACACAGCTAGGGAAAAGTAGTAGCTATGAAGGAATTTATCTGTATAGCCAGGGACACGATTTCATTACGGTTATCTTGTAGTAAAAACATGTCTACATACATTTTAATAAAGGTTTTTACTATCAGGTATTAGCCATTCACAGCTCCCGTGCAACCTAAGCTCATCTCTTGTATTTTACATACTGTGCTGTGTATGTTTATATTTTTATAGAAAGGGGCATACAAGTGTCAAAGATAAAGCTCTAATGTGTTTAGAGAATTTTATTATTGCACTTTTACTTTTTTATAGCTATGCAAAAGAGTTAAACACATAGAAAAAGGGAGCTTCAGAGCAAGCATGCACTACTAGGAGCTAGTTGATTACATCTGGTTAGCCATTGATGAGAAGCATATGTCTGTAGTCACCAACTAGCTCCCAGCATGCATTGCTGCACCAAGAGAGCAATGTCAATTTGATGACAGAAGTAAGATAAAAAAAGTCTTGTCAAATTGTGTGCTCTATCTGAACCATGAAACTTTCATTGTGACTTTCATTTCTCTTTAAAGATGCTAAACATAAGTAAGTACAATAATAATATTCCCTCCCTAATTCTGGTCTGAAACTCAGTAATTACTCATTTCAATTTAACAATGCGCGCGCAGCCAAAAGAACCCACCTGGATGCAGGGTAAGCAAACCCGAAGCATTAAAAAAAAAAAAAAACATGCAACCGCCCGCACGAAATATTGAAAAAATACATACCGCCCGCAAGAAATAAATAAAAACACATAACCGCCCACACGAAGTTTAACAAAAAAACTACTCGCCCGCACAAAGTATTAACAAACACCTAAACCACAAACCCCCACATTGCAAAATAATAAAGTAATTATCCCTAATCTGCAAATAACATATTTAAAATATTAACCCCTTAACCGCCAACCCCTCAGATCGCAATAAACCTAATTAACCTATTAACCCCTGAACCGACAAACCCCCACATCGCAATAAACCTAATAACCCATTAACCCCTAAACCGACAACCCCCCAACATCGCTATAAACCTAATTAACCTATTAACCCCTAAACCACCAAACCCCCACATCGCAATAAACCTAATTAACCTATTAACTCCTAAACCGCCAACCTCCCCACAATGCAAATAACTAATTTAATTACTACGCCACCTAAGCTAACACTCCCTAAATTAACCCCAATACTAAGTTACACTTAAATAAAACCTAACATTAAATTACAAAAAATAATCTAAAATTACAAAAAATTTAAAACTCTAAAATTCCAGAAAAAAATAAACAAAATTATCAAAAATAAAAAAAATTAAACCTAATTCTTATGAAAATAAAAAATCCCCCCCAAAATAAAAACACCCCCTAAAGTAAACTACCAATAGCCCTTAAAAGGGCCTTTTGTAGGGCATTGCCCTAAGTTAAACAGCTCTTTTACATTTTAAAAATTACTAAATCCCCCCTAACAGTAAAGCCCCACACACCAAACTAAACCAAAATAAAACAATCACTAAACAAAACCCCAAAAATAAAACTAAATCCTAACACTAAGCCCCAAATAGGTACTCCCTACATCCGGAGCGAAGGAGGCATGGAGCTGACTTCCCCGATGCGTGGATCCTCAGTGGTGGTCCTCTGCGGCAGTCCTCAGCGGCGTGGAGGTTCCTTTTCATGCGATAGTCCGTCGCACACTGAAGATTGAATGCAAGGTACCCCATATACCATACGCCGCTGGTGAGGACCGCCGCTGAGGATCCACAGCTCCGCACCGCCTTCGCTCCGGGATGAAGATAGAAGATGATGGAGCCACCTGGAAAAAGACCTCAGCCGGACTTCAGGAACGGTGACTCTGAGTACCTATTTGGGGCTTAGTGTTAAGATTTTTCTTTAAGATTAGGGAATTAATTGCCTGGAAAAGAGCTGATTGCCCTTTTAAGGGCAGTAAAAGAGCTGAATGCCCTTTTTAGGGCAATGCCCATACAAATGCCCCATTAGGGGCAATGGGTAGTTTAGTATTTTTTACTGTTAGTTTTTTTTATTTTGGGGGGTTTGGTGGGTTGGGGGTTTTACTGTTAGGGGGGATTTAGTAATTTTTAAATGTAAAAGAGCTGTTTAACTTAGGGCAATGCCCTACAAAAGCCCTTTTAAGGGCTATTGGTAGTTTAGTATTAGATTGGGGGTGTTTTTATTTAATATCATTGTGGGGTGGTTGGTCCTACTGAAACTAGACGTCATCTTGTTATTGGTCCATCCATCTTTACTTTTTATTGCTCTTCTTGCCCTCATTTTACGCCAACAGGTATTTGCCCCTTTCAAGCTACTCTCCCCATCTTTATTATTATGAGTTATTTGTAGAGTGCTAACAGATTCAGCTGATCATCTTCATCATGGACTCCCACAGGAGGGAGAGGGATATATATGTGTGAAAGTGCTTTTATTAACAAAGGGGAGAACATATGAAATGTAGGGTGAATAGATCATATTTATCTCCTTATGTAAATCTAAGGCTGTAGATTTCTTTTTTTTATTATTTAAACTTTTTTATTTTTTTAATGAGGTGATTGAAGGAATCTTGAACCACTAAAATAAAAAAAAAAAATAAAAAAATAACTGATTTACTCAAGACCAGTAATAAAGTAATTTACACACATTTTGTTTTTTTATAGTACTGTATGTCCAACCCTCTGGCAACTGAGGGGTTAAATATTTAGATGACACATCTCCACTAAATCTGCTTTTATTTAGTCAACTTGTGACTTTGATATTAAGACATGTTCCCAGTATTACGTTGCTAAGAAGCTACACCCACATGCTGCTCTATTCATTTCATTTTCCTTTCCGCTTCTATTACTTCAGCCTGATGTTTATGAGCACTTTGATATTGCCAGGACTATCTCTTGAGCTGAACTCTTTTTACAATATTCCCAGTAATAACTCATTAATTATTATTAGTAAATTTCCATACAGTGGATTTCTTTTTTTTTGCGTTATATGTCAGTTTATATTAAAGGGACCAAAAATGTTTCTTTCATGATTCAGACAGAACATGTGATTTTAAACTACTTTCCAATTTATTTCTATTATATAATTTGCTTCATTCTCTTGGTATCCTTAGTTGAAAAGCATACTTAGGTGCAATAATGCACTGCTTTGAGCTAGCTGATGATTGGTGACTGCACACCTATGCCTTTTGTTATTGGCTCACCTAATGTACTATCTCCCAGTAGTGCACTGCTGCTTCTTCAACAAAGGATACCAAAAGAACTAAGCAAATTTGATAATAGAAGTAAAGTGGAAAGTTGTATAAAATCACATGCTCTATTTGAATTATCAAAGAAAATATTTCGGATTCAAGTTCCGTTAAGGTATGATGCAGTCAATGAACAGATATTTAGTTTATTGATGTATTTCTCCTTGCTACATTTAAATGAAGTTGGATTTAGTATATAGTACTGTAGTTGATGCATATTAAAGTGACATTGATCACTGTTTATACAGATAATGGGGGATATTTATCAAAGCGTCAATCGCGGTGCATTCGCTGGTGTCAATACGCTTGCAAGACATTGCTGCCAAGGAACTGCATACGATACCCTTATTTATCAAAAATTCAGTCAAAAACACACGCATCAAGTACGGCGCAATGAGCATCAGACTGTTGATACATAAGAGTCATCGATGTTGCGGATATTCTGTTTTTTTCCAACGTTATTTCATTACTGTCCATGAACATGCACATTTCTCTAAAGCTAATCTTATTTTTCATCTGTTAATGTCCAAGAAATAGCTAGATGTATACCTGAACAAACCATAATATCTCCGTTATTTTCAATGTATTTGTTATACAAAATCTGATATGATATTTTCACATAAATGAATGTGTGTTTGTATTTCTAGAAATCATGATATGCCCATCTCATTTTTAAAAATGATTATTAATTCTAGAATTTGTACATATATCTTTGCACATACTTGTATATATATATTTGGTATGTCAGAAATCTTTTGCAAACATATTTACATGTCCCTAAATTCTTTTTTTTGTTGTTCTAAACAATGTTTTCTTTCATATCTCTGTGTTTATTTATACCACTTTATGTATATAGTGTAAATATATTATTATTCTGAGCAGGAATATAACATGTCATCAGGGTATCATATGTATTTATTTGCAATCAATGGATATATTAATAGCTGGGCCAGTTTTCTCTCTGCACCTGTGTAACCCTTATTGCAGTGTATTTTTTAACACCACCCCTACACAGGTGTTACAAAATGGCCTGGTATATAAGATGACATTTCTTAATGAAAATGAAATACAAGAGAAGTAAGAAAATCACTGAATATAGCATGACAGTAAAGAGGTGATTTTAATTTCTGCTATATCTGATTCATGACAGTTTAATGTTTGCTTAAAAGGGTTATCCCTTTGAGCTATCAAGGCCTATTTATCATATGTCTGTCAGACCTGATCCTGAATTCCGGCGATTCCTGTCTGCCTCATCAGAGCAGGCGGACAGGGTTATGGAGCAGCGGTCTTTAGAAACACTGGGCCTCAAGCTCCATTAGGAGCTTGATAGATAGGCCCCACAATCTTAAGATTATATTGAATCAAGCATCATTCGATTTTTAAAATCATTGTCGAAAATATTACACTGTGTGTCCTAATGTCAGCATCAATGTTAATTTTAAAAAAGTTTAAAATTTACTTTTATTATATAATATGCTTCATCGTCTTGCAGCATCGAACATAACCTTTCTGTGTTTTCAGACTCCCATTGATTTCTATGGCATCCACGGCCTCAACGGTGGCGGTTTGAATGATAGGTGCGCTGCGTTGGAATAGACGCGAGCATACATGTTGAATGTTTGATAAATTTGAAAAATCGTCAACTAAAGTCAAATGTGAATTCGAAACATTTGGGATGATGCAAGCATCGATCTGCGTCGGATTGAGATTGCGGGAGTGTATATTACGTCACACATTTCAACATTTGACAATCTTGTTAAATATGTCGGATTCAATTTGCGTTGAATATGGCGTGCGATTCAAGCGGATTCCATCATATTATCAGTTGAAGCTTTGATAAATATCCCCCAATGTGTATATTAGTTACATTAAATTTTAAGTTTGATTTTTTGATGAACCTAACCTTGGAATAAAGTTCTAACTGATTTCCTTATATTAAAAACTAAAGAAAATAATTATACCTTGTGCAGATAAGGGGGATCAGCTAATAATTTTCTTCAGTATTTTCCTCCAGAATGACATCTAGGGCCCGATCCAATATAAATCTTCGCCTGCAAAAGCCGGCGACGCCAAAATTTGTGCTGGTTTGGTATCACACGTATATTTCTGCCTTCGGCCGTAGTTTTTTGGCCCATAGACAGGTATACCAAACCAGCGCAGTTTGGTATCCAATATACAGCGTAAGGACTTATGTGGCGAAAATGGAGAAATCTTACTCCATTTTCACCTCACCACAAATTGCAGGCATAGTAAGCCTTACGCTGTGTATTGGAGCCCCGTAACTCCCTAAACTACCTGCAAAAAAAAACTAACACCAAACGCATGCGCAATGTCTATCTACCTGTCAACCGCGAACTGCAAAATAAAACCTAACACCTAACGCATGTGCAATGTCTATCTACCTGTCAACCGCGATCCCCCGCCGCAATCCCTAATAAAGTATTTAACCCCTAAACCGCCGCTCCCGGACCCCGCCGCCACCTACATTAACTACCCCCTAATGTGAGCCCCTTACTCGGCCACCACCTACATTACCTACCCCCTAATGTGAGCCCCTTACACTGCCGCCACCTACATTAACTACCCCCTAATGTGAGTCCCTTACTCCGCCGCCACCTATATTAACTACCCCCTAATGTGAGCCCCTTACACCGCCGCCACCTATATTAACTACCCCCTTATGTGAGCCTCTTACTCCACCGCCACCTACATTACCTACCCCCTAATGTGAGCTCCTACCCCGCCGCCAGCTATATTAAAATTATTAACCCCTAATCTAATCCCCCTACCCCGCCGCCAGCTATATTAAAATTATTAACCCCTAATTTAATCCCCCTACCCCGCCGCCAGCTATATTAAAATTATTAACCCCTTATTTAATCCCGCTACACCGCCGCCAGCTATATTAAATTAATTAACCCCTAAAATACTAAAATATCCCTACCACTAAACCTAAGTCTAACCCTACAAATAGCCCTGAAAAAGGCTTTTTGCGTGGCATTGCCCCAAAGTAAACAGCTCTATTGCCAGCCCTTAAAATGGCTTTTTACGGGCCATTGCCCTAAAGTAACCAGCTCTTTTACCAGCCCTTAAAAGGGCTTTTTGCGGGGCATTGTCACAAAGTAATCAGCTCTTTTGCCTCTAATCTAAATACCCCTACACCGCCGCCACCTATAATAAATGCATTAACCCCTAATCTAATCCCCCTACACCGCCGCCACCTATATTAAATACATTAACCCCTAATCTAATCCCCCTACACCGCCGCCACCTATATTAACTATATTAACCCTAATTATATTAGGGTTAATATAGTTAATATAGTTATTATATTATATATATTAACTATATTAACCCTAATTATATTAGGGTTAATATAGTTAATATAGTTATTATATTATATATATATATATATATATATATTAACTATATTAACCCTATCTAACTCTAACACCCCTAACTTAATTATTATTAAAATAAATCTAAATAATATTAATAATATTAACTAAATTATTCCTATTTAAATCTAAATACTTACCTATAAAAAAAAACTTAAGATAGCTACAATATAATTAATAATTACATTGTAGCTATTTTACGGTTTATACTTATTTTACAGGTAACTTGGTATTTATTTTAACTAGATACAATAGCTATTAAATAGTTAATAACTATTTAATAGCTGCCTAGTTAAAAGAATTACCAATTTACCTGTAAAATAAATCCTAACCTAAGTTACAATTAAACCTAACACTAAACTATCATTAAATTAATTAAATAAATTACCTACAATTACCTACAATTAAATACAATTAAAAAAAACTATTCTATAAAACAAAACAAAAAAAACACTAAATTACAAAAATAAAAAAATATTACAAGAATTTTAAGCTACTTACACCTAATCTAAGCCCCCTAATAAAATAATAAAGCCCCCCAAAATAAAAAAATGCCCTACCCTATTCTAAATTAAAAAGTAACTAGCTCTTTTACCAGCCCACCCAAACCCCCCTTAAAAAAAACCTAACACTAACCCCCAGAGGATCTCCCTACCTTGAGTCGTCTTCACCCAGCCGGGCCAAACTCTTCATCCAGATGTGGTCCTCCATCTCGGCGATGTCTTTATCCAAGCGGCAAAGAAGAGGTCTTCCATCCCGGCGATGTCTTCATCCAAGCGGCAAAGAAGAGGTCTTCCATCCCGGCGATGTCTTCATCCAAGCAGCAAAGAAGAGGTCCTCCATCGGGGCGAAGTCTTCCTCCAAGCGGCATCTTCAATCTTCTTTCTTCCGACCTCCGACGCAGAACATCCAGCTGGCCCGACGATTGAACGACGAATGAAGTTTCCTTTAAATGACGTCATCCAAGATGGCGTCCCTCGAATTCCGATTGGCTGATAGGATTCTATCAGCCAATCAGAATTAAGGTAAGAAAATCTGATTTGCTGATTCAATCAGCCAATCAGATTCAAGTTCAATCTGATTGGCTGATCCAATCAGCCAATCAGATTGAGCTTGCATTCTATTGGCTGATCGGAACAGCCAATAGAATGCAAGCTCAATCTGATTGGCTGATTGGATCAGCCAATCGGATTGAACTTGAATCTGATTGGCTGATTGAATCAGCCAATCAGATTTTCTTACCTTAATTCCGATTGGCTGATAGAATCCTATCAGCCAATCGGAATTCGAGGGACGCCATCTTGGATGACGTAATTTAAAGGAAACTTCATTTGTCGTTCAGTCGTCAGGCCAGCTGGATTTTCCGCATCGGAGGTCGGAAGAAAGAAGATTGAAGATGCCGCTTGGAGGAAGACTTCGCCCGATGGAGGACCTCTTCTTTGCCGCTTGGATGAAGACATCGCCGGGATGGAAGACCTCTTCTTTGCCGCTTGGATGAAGACATCACCGGGATGGAAGACCTCTTCTTTGCCGCTTGGATGAAGACATCGCCGGGATGGAGGACCAAATCTGGATGACGAGTTCGGCCCGGCTGGGTGAAGACGACTCAAGGTAGGGAGATCTTCTGGGGGTTAGTGTTAGGTTTTTTTAAGGGGGGTTTGGGTGGGTTTAGAGTAGGGGTATGTGGGTGGTGGGTTGTAATGTTGGGGGGTGGTATTGTGGGGTTTTTTACAGGCAAAAGAGCTGATTACTTTGGGGAAATGCCCCGCTAAAAGCCCTTTTAAGCTGGTTACTTTTTAATTTAGAATAGGGTAGGGCATTTTTTTATTTTGGGGGGCTTTATTATTTTATTAGGGGGCTTAGATTAGGTGTAAGTAGCTTACAATTCTTGTAATATTTTTTATTTTTTGTAATTTAGTGTTTTTTTTTGTATTATAGAAGAGTTTTTTTAATTGTATTTAATTGTAGGTAATTGTAGGTAATTTATTTAATTAATTTAATGATAGTGTAGTGTTAGGGTTAATTGTAACAGGTTAGGATTTATTTTACAGGTAAATTGGTAATTCTTTTAACTAGGTAGCTATTAAATAGTTATTAACTATTTAATAGCTATTGTACCTAGTTAAAATAAATACCAAGTTACCTGTAAAATAAGTATAAACCGTAAAATAGCTACAATGTAATTATTAATTATATTGTAGCTATCTTAAGGTTTATTTTATAGGTATAATATATAGGAATAATTTAGTTAATATTATTAATATTATTTAGATTTATTTTAATAATAATTAAGTTAGGGGTGTTAGAGTTAGATAGGGTTAATATAGTATATATATATATGATATAATAACTATATTAACCCTAACCACATTATGGGGTAAAATAGTTAAATTAGGTAGCGGCGGGGTAGGGGGCTCACATTAGGGGGTAATATAGATAATGTAGCTGGCGGCGGGGTCCGGGAGCGGCGGTTTAGGGGTTAATAACTTTATTAAGTGCGGCAGGGTCCAGGAGCGGCGGTTTAGGGGATAATACATTTATTATTAGGAGAGTGAGGGGGGATAGCGGATAGAGGGGTATACGTGTCGGGCTATGTTTGTGAGGCGTGTTAGACAGTACGGGAGATTTAATACTTTAGTCAGTTTTTGTAGGCACCAGCAGTTTCTAAAGTGCCGTAAGTCACTGGCGACTCCAGAAATTTGTACTTACGCAGATTTCTGAACATCGCTAGTTTGTCAGACTTACGGCACTTTAGCATCTGACGGCGCCGTATATAAGATAGCTCGAGTTGAGAGCTGAAACTACGGGCGGCGCAGGTTTCCACGCTTGCGCCGAAACCTGCGCCATATATCGGATCGCGCCCCTAATATTGGGGTCTATTCCAATCCACAGACAAGTTGTACAAGATGAAGCACATATGTTTATTAGTGTTTTCAAACTCAAACAATCGGAATACCTGATATTTTTATGGTCTCATAATGTATTGTTTTTTATTAATGAAATTACAGCTTACATATCTTTGATTTATCTAATTCTAATTAATTTAAAAAAAAAAATCTACATCCCGCAATATTTCATTTGTCCAGCTCATTCTAGTCAATACTCACCGGAAAAGAACTCAGCACGTGGAAGTGAACCCAACTTTTCTTACTTACCTAGGTAAAGGTTAGCTGCCTTCAATTCTTCCTTATGCATAGTGGACAGACCTCTCTCCCCTCTTTTGGTTTCCTGGCAGCCTGCTTAGTGTTTGGGGAGTGTTGGCACCTGTACAGGGATGCTTTGGTCAGATACCCTGTAGCCTTGCACAGATTTTTGTGGACAGGTGCCTTGTAGTCTTGTTTCATTTACCAAGTGTCCAGTAGGCTCAAGCAGGTTCTTCCTAGTGCCTAGTGGTACTGGACCTCAGACACTCTTTCCCTGGTAGACTAGTGGTGAATGCCATCTCGAGTGCATATGGACAACCTCTTTGTTTACATTGACACTGAAGTCATTTTTTACAGGTCTCACTTTTGGGACTATGTGGAAGTATTGTGGGAGTGCATATGCACATAGGGTCACAGAAGGTCATGTTAGGTCATGAATGCATGCTCTTGAAAATAGCTGTTTACGCAACAGGACCTCTGTATAAAAAAGTCACCAAACAACAAAGGTCTCTATTCCGATTTATCAATGTCTGTCCAACATGATACGCTTTTAACATTGCACAAGCAGTTCTGGTGAACTTCTTGTGCAATGCCACCCCCTGCAGATTCTGTCAATCAATCCGATTGTATAGGTTTGGGTGGATTGCAGACCGCAGCCTCAGAGATAGCGGACCACTTAAGGAGCAGCTGTCTTAAGACTGCTGCTTCATAACTGCTGTTTCTGGTGAGCCTGAAGGCTTGCACGGAAACAGGGGTATCAGGGGCCATTCGGCCCTTGATAAATCAGCCCCTAAGTCTTCCCTTTGCAAATGCTCTGCAAATATTATAAAACTTTTAATGCAGAAAAATTGGCCATAACGCTGGAATGGCCAGGAATGCATATTACAAGTCGTGTCAGTATAGCTGTAATGCAAGCATTTTAGCCTGTAACCCAATGTCCATTCCGAACTCAAAAAATTACGTTTTTTTGTGGGGGATTTTCATAGCACCAGTATTACATGTTGTGCATTCTGGCTAAAAAGCTTGTGTTACAGCCTATACCGACACGAGCCATACCGCCATCTGAGAGCAGTAGTTATGAATTTTGTATAACAAAAATGTTTCACAAAATTCATAACTAAAATGTTACAAAGTACACTAACACCCATAAACTACCTATTAACCCCTAAACCGCCACCCTTCTGCATCGCAAACACTATATTAAATCTATTAACCCCATATCTGCCGCCCACCCACATTGCCAACACTATTTAAATATATAAACCCCTAAACCGCTGCTCCCCGATATTGCTGACACTACTAAAAGTTATTAACCCATAATCTGCTGCTCCCCGACATCGCCGACACCTAAATAAACCTATTAACCTCTAAACCGCCGGCCCCCCACATCACCAACACTATAGTAAAGTATTAACCCCTAAACCTCCAGTCCCCCACATCGTAACTACTAAACTAAACCTATTAACCCCTAGACTGCCGCCCCCCTATATCACAAAACACAAAATAAAAATATTAACCCCTAAACCTAACACCCCCCTAACTTTAAATTAAAATTACAATATAACTATATTTAAATAAATAAAAACTTACCTGTGAAATAAAAATAAACCTAACATTAAACTATAAATTAACCTAACTATTCTAATAAAATAAAAAAATACTACCAATTAAAAACCTAAATTAGACATTTAAAAAAACCTAACACAAAGGAAAAAAATAAAAAAATCTAAAATTACAAAAAATAATAAACACTAAATTAAGAAAAATAAAAAACACTAAGCTTACAAAAAATAATAAACGAAATTATCGAAAATAAAAATAATTACACCTAATCTAATAGCCCTATAAAAGTAAAAAAGCACCCCAAAATAAAAACACCCCCTTACCTACAATAAACTACCAATAGCCCTTAAAAGGGCCAATAGGATGAGAGCTACTGAAATCCTATTGGCTGATTTGAACAGCCAATAGGATTTCAGAAGCTCTCATCCTATTGGCTGATTTGAATTTGAAGAATCAAATCAGCCAATAGAAATGCAAGGTACGCTATTTTGAAACGGCTACCTTGCATTCAGCTTCAGTGTACGGCGGTGACCGTATGAAAAGGACGCTCCGCGCAGGATGTCTTCCAGTATAGCTCCGTTCCGCACCGCCAGGATGAAGCTTGAAGTCGTCCCCGAGATAGATAAAGGTGTCGCCGCTTGGATGAAGACTTCTCGCCGCCTGGATGAAGATGGATGTCCGAACTTTAGGAACCGCGAGTAGATTTTATGGGGTTAGTGTTAGGTTTTATTTTATTTTTTTTTGGTGGGTTTTTTTTTTAGATTAGGGATGGGCACTTGTAAAAGAGCTGATTGCCCTTTTAAGGGCAGTGAAAAAGAGCGGAATGCCCTTTTAAGAGCAATGCCCATACAAATACCCCTTTAGGGGCAATGGGTATTTTAGGATTCTTTAGAGTTAGCTTTATTTTATTTTGGGGGTTGGTTGGGTGGTGAGTTTTACTGTTGGGGGGACTTTGTGTTTTTGTACAGGTAAAAGAGCTGTTTAACTTAGGGCAATGCCCTACAAAAGGCCCTTTTAAGGGCTACTTGTAGTTTATTGTAGGTTAGGGGGTGTTTTTATTTTGGGGGGGCTTTTTTTTATATATATGGCTATTAGATTAGGTGTAATTGTTTTTATTTTTGATAATTTTGTTTATTATTTTTTGTAATCTTATTGTTTTTTTCGTTTGTAATTTAGTGTTTATTATTTTTTGTAATTTTAGATATTTTAAATTTTTTCGTGGTGTTAGGTATTTTTAAATTTGTTATTTAGATTTTTTAATTGGTAGTTTTTTATTTTATTAGAATAGTTATGTTAGGTTAATTTATAGTTTAAATGTAGGATTTTTTTTATTTCACAGGTAAGTTTTTATTTATTTTAAGATAGTTATATTTTAATTTAAAGTTAGGGGTGTGTTAGGTTAAGGGGTTAATAGTTTAATTTAATTTTTTGCGATGTGGGGGGCTGGTGGTTTAGGGGTTACTAGGTTTATTTAGTGGCGGTGATGTGTGGGGCTGGGGGTTTAGGGGTTAATAACTTTATTTAGGTGTTGGCGATGTCAGGGGCGGCGGATTAGGGGTGTTTAGACTTGGGGTTTATGTTAGGGTGTTAGGTTTAAATGTAACTTTTTTTCCCCATAGACATCAATAGGGTTGCGTTACAGAGATTCTTCATTCCGCACTTCAGGTGTTAGTTTTTTTCTAACACTCTCTCCCCATTGATGTCTATGGGGGAAAGCGTGCACAAGCACGTCAAATCACCCCTTGGATTTTGTGTGGTATGGAGCTTAACAAACCATATCACACAGCACAAGGGAGGCTTTTCAGTAATTTGTAATGGCAGCGCTATGGAGAGTGAAATAAGGAAACTTTTTGGCGTTAGTTTCGCACCCTGTTTAGCACAAAACTCGTAATCTAGGCATTTGTTTGGTAATTAAAGACTCTGCTCATATACACTCTCCAAACTTATATTCAGGTGCCAGGAACTCTCCCTTACACACAGACGCACAGACAGCCTCCTACTGTTACGTACACACATGAAAGTACTTTTCCTTACACCCCAAGGTCCTTTGTTCCTTTAAACACACCCACCAATTGCTTCCCATTCCTTGCATATATAGGTACTTTTCCACCCACATGCAAACCCACAAATACTTTTTCTATCCTCACACACCCCAGGCATTTTCCTACTGTTACTAATGCCCACTAGGTTCTCTCCCACCCATGGGCATCCTCCCAGAAGCACTTCCACCTTCTACACACCCTAGTAGGCATTCTCTCACAATTATATAAACACAACCACATGAATTCAAACAAAATTTGCGCTCTTCGGCTTAGCACGACTAAAGACCTCACGTAAAAGGTTAGGGATAAATAAAAAGTTGCACCAAACACAACATGAATACATTAAAATAAAGTGTTACACTCATATAGACACTGTCTGATGTAAATTATTCACAAAAATATTAAAAATAAAAAGTTAGAGGGGCTGAGCCAACTAGAGGGGCGGAGCCAACTACCAACATGGATGGTCGCACATGAAGAGAGCTCTGAACACTAGCAAATTAAAGAGGCCAACTATTACTTAATAACTGGTAAACAACTACCACAATAGCCTTCTAATAGCTCCTAAACTACTCTGAAACTAATTTGCCACCTCTCGGAGTTGTACGTTCCTGCTGTGTCTATAGGACCGGGAGACACGGGGACGAAGTTTTGCGGCCTTCTTTGGGTATTGAATATGGAGGACCCTTACGCTACGCTACAGTCCTTGCTTAAGCATCTAGAAGATAAGATGGACAACCACTTTATTGATCTCGCAGCAGCATGTAGAGGCGTAGACAGAGATTTTTCAGATTGGCCTAGTACAGTGACGCCGGCATCCATTAGGGTGGGAGACCAAACTGAGCCGCTTCATAACGATCCACCTTCAGACTGCACTGAATCGACGGGGAAGTTTGCGCTTCTCCCAGCAGCAAAAGAGCTTTGTGAGAGTCAGATGGCAGTAGCGGCGGAACAACTCCTTAAACTGAAGAAGTATAGGGGTACTAGGATTCCTGCTGACAGATTCCTGGCTCCCTGCGATTCTAACTTGTTTTCAGATAAGTCCTTGACTTCTACATACTTCGGGAGGCTAAAGGCCCACAGCATTCTTGATACCTATGGCTGCTGTAGCAGCGCAACTCACCTAAGCTCCCCTGAATACTTGTGCTACATCGCGTCGCTTGTTTTACGGCCGGATGGGACCCAGCTGGGGTTGAAGCTGCTATGGAACACTGTGGCTATCCAGATCGCCGGGCGGGGCACGGGATGGATCCGCCTGGGAGTCGGCTAGATTGGTGCTTTTTACTCCGACTGGGTATGAGATCAGACTCACACGGGACGTGCTCTGGCCTTAGCTCCCCTGAGGATAGACTTTAGTCACTGACACCAATGATCTATACCCGCTACCACTGTGGACACTTCACTCACCTATACATACCTCCCTCTGACATTAGGTACTACTATAATTTACCGAGTACTGTTGCTTGTTATTTTGACTTCAGTGAACTTTTCTCTAGTTCGGGACTATACTTTGGCCCAAATTATTTTGCCTGCTTGTGCGATACCTATGCCTTGCTCATGTAATCCATGCTGGGACTCTAGAGGTTTATTCTTGGGGATCTTGTCAAAGAACAGGGTTTGACTGAATACTCGACAGGGTTATGCTTTTTTTGAGCCAGCTATACATGTTTTATTGTTATTCGCTTATGCTATTTCTTCAGTGAGGTTCCGACTGCAGCAGTTTTAACTCTAGCTCTTCCAGCCTACTGGTTATATGTCACTCTGTAACGGCTTGGACAGAGCCATATATTGACTTAACATTTCAGTAGAGCTTTTTAACTTATAATTAAGGCAAAGTGATTAATACCGCTATGTGTTATGTTTCATCCATTGTTAAACGTATATTCTAGCTCTTAAGTCCTACTATTAATGTGTATAAATGCTGTGCGTACATACTTCACTGTATGAGAGGTCAGCTGTCTCTGCCCTCATGTTTATTTTTATGTAGAGTCCCCTTTAGCTTGTAGGTACAGCAGGGAAGTGCCCAGTGCCCTCGTCATATCTTGCTCACACAGAACTAGCCTTGAAGCATTGCAAACCCTCATAAGTTTTAACGGTCTCACATATAAACAGGACAGCACCTAAGACTTGGCCACTCATTATTAAAAACCGAATTTTCTATGTTATCATGCAACATTTTTTTTTATATCTTATATATACCATATATTTTGCAGGCAATTTCTGTATAGATTAATCCAGATGAGTTGCAAAGTTTGCCATGTCTTTGACAGTATGTGTATATATATTTACTGTTGCCTACTACCTAGTCCTGATGTAAACATAAAGGGGTGACCTATTACAGCTATAAAACATATAAATTGATTCCTGTAAAACATGAAGAGCAACTACATAGATGAGTCTTATTGCTCTTGCTAGCATAAGTGAAGTTTTGGCCTTCACCTCTGATCTTACTATGGATGTCATTCATTTCTCTCTCCCCACATGGGTATAGCCACATAAAACTTTAATATACACCTATGGTATTTTATGTACATGTATATGCATAGATATGGGTATATATATGTTTATATATATGTCATTACTATTTCTTCTCCCCTTAACATATGTGTAGCTATACTCCCTTATCTAAGTACTTTTCATGGCTCCATACTAATCTCTACATGCACTGTACTGTCAGGTCATATCAGTTATATAGTTGTGTTTCACTGCACAACCATTTTTATACAAAACTTAATTTTATACATGGGGATACTCCCATATCATCTACATCGATACTTGTCATATATATCCTGGAGCTCAGACTATTACCCCATGCTCTAATATCAGTGGTCTATGGTATGAGTCACAGGACTATTTCTTGTATCTTTCTTATACCACACTATTACATTAGGCTAGCTACCAATCATTATATTCCTTATAGCCATCAAATTTATCGATTTTGCTATCTGAAGAATATTATTGTACCATAGGTTTCTGTATCAAGGCTTACACTAGAGCTGATATTGATCCACGAATGTAATCCTGGTAAACCCTTTGTCTTTCTCTTTATTAGATTGACCCTACCTTTCCTACAATTCAGAACTGGAAATTTTTAAGCTTATTCAGATATATGGAACTGCTCTCCCCAAATGATACTCTTTAATCTGACTCAATCTACAGCGACCCTTATAGGTTGCTTTCATACTTCTCCCTATTATAGCTGTTCATATTACATTATAAGGACCCGGAATCAATCCTATTGTACCGGAGAGATAGAGAGCTTTGCCATTGCATGTGATACCCTAACTCAATTTCCCCAAGGTATTAATAGAGAGTAACTTTACTAGCATTGTTTTGGAAAACTTAGAGACCCAATATTTAGTAACCACCATTCTGATTTGCGGACTGGCTCCGCCCTCCATCCCCATTCCCCCCCCCTATTCCATTTTGAGTGGCTCTCGCTCCGCTGCACTCCCTCCCCCCTTAAAACTATAAAACTAACTCCCCCTGGCCCTATCAGTAACTGAATAGATATTGTATTTTACTATTTCTATGGCTCGGAGAGGACCATTTCTAGCTTATTATATATATAAATTACACAAGACCGTGATACCTAACTATATTCTCATAGTTTGGAATTTATTCATTTTGCTATGTTTTATTAAACATCATTATATTTCACCCTGTTTATACTCCAATAAACAGTGAGAGTTAATACTTTATACTAATATGTACTGTATGGTAAGCGGTCTACAATGTAAAGTTTAATGAAAAATGAGAAAAACCCTCTCAGATAAGCAACCTCTAGATGAAGATTACACTTAGATTTATGGAAACATTATTAGTATGTTCTCTTTCACCTCACTTAACCAAGTCTATTGACAATTCTTTCTTAACCATAGGACTAACTGCTTAGTAAGATGTACTGTTGACTCTTGTATTGTTGTGATGAGTTTGACTCGCAGATCTGTTGCGTTTATTTGATGTTATTGTAATTTCTCAATAAAAACTTTATTTAAAAAAAAAAAAAAAAAGTTATAAGAGTTGAAAGGTATTTGAATGAAAATGACTATAATGCATATATACATACATATGTGTGTATGTATGTGTATATATATATATATATATATATATATATATATATATGTATATATGTGTATACATGTGTATGTTTATATTATGTGTGTATATGTATATGTGTATGTATATATATATATATATATATATATATATAATTATATATATATATATATATATATATATATATATATAATTCAAAAAACCCACAAACAGCAAGCAAATAAGTTGGAAGTGTCACTCTCTGGATTTTCACAACAGTGTTTTTAATGTGATGTTTCGGGGTAGTTAACCCCTTCTTCATAGATATATATTTTACAAAAAAAATCATATATACATATTTAAAAATAAATCGCATTTTCTTTTATGTGAAGAGCATTGTAATGTAAAATATTCCTAACAGCCTGCAGGTAGCGCAGTTGGTCTAATGCTTGTCAGGTTAGCTCACAAGCGTTAAGTGATATATTTTTTTTAGTTTGAGTGCTCCATTGAAATCTAGGGGGAGAAGAAGTTAGCTTGCGTCAGCTTACGCTTGCACGCAAACAATTTACTTTCAACTTGTAATAAGCGGGTGTTAAAAGGTTACTTCTGGCGGTGTTTGTGTGCGAGTAAAAGTGCTAAATAGCACACCACTTGTAATGTGACCTTTTCTTTTGGGGAGCTAACAATTCTGAGCTTTTGTTGAAGGTTGAATGCACTACTGGGAGCTAGCTGAATACATCAGATGAGCCAATAATAAGAGCCTTATATGCGAAGCCACTAACTAGCAGCTAACTCCAAGTAGCGCTTTGCTACCCCTGGGCCTATCTAGGTATTCTTCTTGAAAATGATAGAAAATTAGTTAATAGTAGTGTGATGAGAGTGGGAGGTGACGTCACTGGATGGGGGTGTGGCTTATAGTTGTTATTGTCTATGTCGCAGTTACTAAATTAGATGTGTTGTACAAGCTGTATACTTCTATGCTCTGCAATAAAATAGTGTTGTACCTTCTATGCTGTGTCCTGCATTTCATGACATGAAAGTACTTGCCTACGCTTCTGTTTCCTGAGTAATGACGATGTCGAAGTTTACCCCACATGAGCCTTTTGATTTCTCTCAGCCTGCAGCTTGGCCCACATGGTGTCAGCGGTTTCAGCGCTTCAGGATTGCTTCCAAGATGGACAAGGAGAGTAGTGAAGTACAAGTTAATTCTCTTTTATACTCTATGGGGAAAGATGTGGAGCCAGTGTTCAATGCTTTTACTTTCCAAGAAGGGGAAGAATTTGTCTTTGAAATAGTTATGAACAAACTCAGTGCTCACTTTGTGCCCAAAAGAAATGTCATTCATGAGAGGACTTGTTTTCACAAACGTGCTCAGCGTGTGGGAGAATCTGTGGAGTCATTTGTGCACAGCCTGTATGAACTAGCTGAATTTTGGTGTTGCTAAAGAAAAGCAAATCAGAGACTAAATAGTCACAAGAATTGCAGATGCTGAGGTCTCACTGAAGCTACAGTTGGAGGCTGAATTAACGTTAGATGGGGCTTTTAAGATGGCCCGCCAGAGGGAACTGGTGAAAAAGCAAAGTGCTGATCTGAGGTCTGAGAGTATTGTGGATGAAGTGCAGCAGTTCAGGAGAGCTACAGGTGAAAGGCACAGTGTGAGCGGCAGACCAAGGGTAACAGATAGGCCCAGAAGCGAACAGGCGCAGCAGGCTCGCTGCATGCGGTGTAACCGTACCCATGATCAGAATGTCATATGCCCCGCTAATGATAAAAGATGTAGAAAGTGTAACCGAATGGGCCATTTTGAAGTGGTGTGTAAAACTGAATACATTAAGGAGATGCAGGTGGATAGTGACCAGGAGGGTCAAGAAGTGTCCTTTGTAAGGTCTGTTGTTGAATGGTCTGGTTCAGACGAAGATTGGCGGGTTACCCTTACTGTAATGGGAGCCAAAGTTGTCTTCAAGATTGACACGGGAGCAGACATCAATGTTATGTCCCTTGCAGCATTTATAAAACTGCCTTGACAGCCTCAGCTGGCGAAAGTTACAACGAAAGTTCATAGTCCTGGTGGCCGCAACGATTGTGTGGGGAAATATTTGTGCCAGCTGCGAGTACAAGCCAAGGAAATTCACCATGTGGGTACATGTGATTAGAGGTCAGTATGTTAACAACCTATTGAGCAGAAAAGCAGCCTGTGGTTTGGGCCTGGTCGCCAGAGTAAATGAGATTTTGGAAGACATGTTTGGTGAATTGGGCCTACTGAATTGCAACCCAGTCCGAATATCACTTAAAAGTTATGCAGTCCCACACAGCATTACCACTCCTCGTAGAGTTCCATTCCCGCTTATGCCTCAAATGGAGAAGGAACCTCTGCGTATGAAGAATATGGGAGTTATTGAAGAGGTTGTTGAAGCAACTGACTGTTGTCCCCCCATTGTTCCTGTTGTGAAGAAAAATGGGAAGGTACACATCTGCGTAGATTTGAAAAGGCTGAATGAGGCGGTGAAGAGAGAGAGATATGTGCTGCCGACGCTTAAAGACATAGCTCTGAAACTGGCTGGGGCAAAGTTCTTCTCTACACTGGATGCTTCCAGTGGCTTTTGGCAGATACCTCTAGATCCACAATGCCGCAAACTGACCACCTTCATTACACCGGCAGGTAAGTTTTGCTTCTGCAGGCTCCCCTTCGGGATATCCTCTGCTCCTGAAATCTTTCAAAGAGAGATTAGTTTCCTCCTAAGGGACCACGAGGGCACGGCAGTCGTCATGGACGACATTCTAGTGTGTGAGTCTACATTGTAAGAACATGATCAGCGATTGAGCTGTGATGAATTCCCTCCTAAAGGACCACAAGGGCATGACAGTCATCATGGATGACATTCTAGTGTATGGGTCTACATTGGAAGAACATGATCAGTGATTGAGCTGTGTGCTGCACACCATTAGAGAGTCCAGGCTGAAATTAAATAAAGAGAAATGTCATTTTAGAAAATCTGAGTTATGTTACTTTGGGCATATCATCAATGGAGATGGCATCAAGCCGGACCCTGATAAAATCCTTGCTATTGAACAGAGGAAAAAGTCCTTCTGATGTACACGAGTTGAGACAAATATTGGGCCTTGTGAATTATGTGGGCAGGTTCCTTCCAGATCTATCCACAGTACTACACCCAATCACAGAGTTGTTGAAGAAAGATGTTGCCTGGGTCTGGGGTCCTTCACAGAAAGAAGCTTTTGTACAGGTCAAGTCCTTGCTGGGGTCTCCCCAGTGTTAGGGTTCTACGACTCTTCTAAAAAGACTGTGGTTAGTGCTGATGCGAGCAGTTATGGGTTAGGGGCCAACGTCCTGCAGCTGAATGAGAACAAACTACAGCCCATCACCTACTGTTGCCATACACTGACGACTGCTGAGTCAAAATATGCCCAAATTGAGAAAGAGTGCCTGGCTGCAGTTTGGGCCTGTGAGCACTTCCAGCGTTACCTAGTGGGTTTAGAGAAATTTAGTCTGGAGACTCACCATAAACCGCTAGTCCCTCTAATAAACTCCTAAGATATTGACAAAACACCCCTAAGATGCCAGAGACTTCTGATGAAGCTGCTCAGGTTCAATGTTCAGGCAGTGCATGTGCTGGGAAAACAACTGGTAGTGGCAGATACACTTTTCAGGCTCCCGCTGGCTGCTGCTGAAGAATCCATTTTGTCAGGGAAGCTAGAGCAAATAAGAAAGGAGACACATTTAGATACAGACCTTCAAGAAGTTATTAAGTACATAAAAGAATGTCGGCCTGAGAGCCGGGCAGCCTGGATGTCTTTAAGTTCTTACCAGTCAGAGAGGTCACAGCTCACAGAGCTGGATGGGTTGGTGCTGTTCCAGGACCGTTATTCCTGGTAGCATGCGGCAGGAGATGTTAATCAGGATTCATGATGGCCACTTGGGCATTACAAAGTGCAGAGAAAGGGCAGCTATGGCAGTATGGTGGCCTGGGATCAGTTCCGACATTGCAAGCCACTTGTCAAAATGTGCCTTTGGCCGGGAATGCCGGCCTACTCAGAGAAGGGAGCCCTTGATTTCTACTCCGCTGACTGCAGGCCCATGGCAGAAAATAACTGCTGATTTGTGCGAACTGCACAGGAAAAAGTACCTAGTCGTGATTGACTACTATTCCAGGTATTTGGAGATTGCACCTTTGAATGAGATCACCAGTCAAGCCGTTATCACTCGTCTCACGCGCTTGTTCACCCGGTGCGGCATACCAATGGAGTTAGTGAGTGACAACAGAATGCAGTTTGCTTCTTTCAGCAGTGAATATGATTTTGTCCATTCTACGTCAAGTCCATATTACCCGCAGGCCAATGGAATGGCTGAAAGGGCAGTTCAAAAACAAAGTTCATTTTGAAGCAATCTGAGCCATACATAGCCATACATAGCTCTCTTGGCCTATAGGGTGACTTCCATCCAAGCCACATGTTTTAGCCCGGCACAGCTGATGCTAGGACATCAGATTTGCACCACTTTACCATCTGTATGTGTCTTCCAGTCAACCAGCACTGTTCCTTGGGATGAGGTCCTTAGGAGGGATGAAGATGCTAAAAGGGATTATCAATTCTTCTACGACAGAAAACACTCTGTGAGGCCCTTGCAGGAGCTTAATGTGGGGCAAAGTGTCAGAGTTAAACTGGATTATGAGAAGAAATGGAAGACGTCTGCTACGGTAATTGGGCGTTCTCCAGAACCAAGGTCTTATGTAGTCCTTACTGATGGAGGGACAGTAACACATCGAAATAGAAGACATCTTCAGCCAGTTGCGCTTCCATAGGCTCCTATAGAATCCTTGTTCTCATGCTGTGAGACACGCCATAAGAACTAGCGCAGCGAAGGGGGTAAGTCGCAAAGTAATGTGCAGCAAATTGAAATATATATGTATATGAATATATATTTCAAAGATGACTCCAACTCATATAACTTGTCTTTTCAAGAGCATTTATTTTCATACACGTATGAACACATAAATATATACAGTAAGTATATAAGCATATACATATATATTTATAGAGAACACATAGTTCCCCATAGACTGCAATGTAAATGCACTTTTCAGTACCTTTTTTTCTAACACTCCATACCCGCTCACTTTAACACCTAAAAACTGCTTTGTGCAGTTTTTTTCTTTATTAAAATAAATGCTATTTTTTTTTAATAAACAACTATGGGGCACATTTTGCAAATTAACCAGAGTTCTGATCTCTGGTTAATTTCCGAAGGGCTAATTGCTACTGCGAGCTCACGGTAGCAATAATCAGTCACTTGTAATGGCTCGTTATTTATTGCACACCAGTACATGGTTGAATTTTCCTGTTTACGGGCGTCCAATAAATTAGCGCTCCACTTGTAATCTAGCCCTAAACCAGCTAATGGTAATCTTTGGTTTAGCAAATAAACACCTAGATTACAAGTTGTGCGGTACGGCTATACCGCTGAAAAATTGGCCTTTGCGAGCGGAATATTCAGCTCACCCGTATTACAAGTCACGGCGGTACGGCTATTCCACTAGTGTTTTAGTCTATACCGCAACGATCCATTCCGCACTCAAAAAATGGCTTTTGAGTGTGGAATATTCAGCTCACCTGTATTAAAGCTTGTGCGATACGGCTATTCCGCTAGTGTTATAGCTTATACCGTTACGATCCATTCCGCAATCAAAGACCAGTAGTAATGGATTTTGCGAAACAAAAATGTTTCACAAAACTCATAACAAAAATGTTACAAAGTACACTAACACCAATAAACTACCTATTAACCCCTAAACCGCCACCCCCTCACATCACAAATACTATAATAAACCTATTAACCTCTAATTTGCCACCCACCCACTTCGCCAACACTACAATAAACCTATAAACCCATATTCCGCCTCCCACCCGCATCGCTAACACCTAAATAAAATGATCGGTCCCCCGAACTGCACTCCATACTCAATGCCTCTTTTAATGCATGCTAGTATCTTATTAGCCTTTGTAGCCGCTGCCCTGCATTGTGCACCCATCTTTAGCTTGTTTTCTATTACTACTCCCAAATCTCTTTCCTCCTGTGTTTGGCTAAGTCTTGTCCCATTTAAATAATACGTTGCCTGCTTATTTTTACTTCCAAAATGTAGAACCTTGCATTTTCCTGTATTAAATCTAATTTTCCATTTACCTTTCCATTTACCTGTAAATTAAAGTTACAATATAACTACCTTAAAATAAATAAAAACGTACCTGTGAAATAAGAAAAACCTAAGCTTAAACTATAAATAAACCTAACATTACTATTTTAAAAAAACAAAATATACCAAAAATAATAAACCTAAATTACTAAATTAAAAAATCCTAACACCACGGAAAAAAAACCCTAACATTACAAAAAATAACAAACTTTTAAATTAATAAACGAAATTATCCATAATAAAAAAAATTAAACCTAATCTAATACCCCTATAAAAACAAAAAAGCCACCCACAAATAATAAAAATCCTAATCTAACAATAAAATACCAATATCCCTTAAAAGGGCCTTTTGTAGGGCATTGCCCTGAAGAAATCAACTCTATTACATAAAAAAACTACAAATTAACCCCTAACATTTAAAAACCCCACCCACCCAACCCTCAATTTAAAAGGGCAATCAGCTCTTTTGCTGCCCAGTAAAAACTAAAAAAAGCCTAATCCAAAAAACACCCCTCAAAAAAACAAAAAACTAATGCTAACCCCAAAAAATGTACTCACCATTCCTGAAGTCCGGACATCTTCTTCCAGGCGGAGCAAAGTCTTCATCCAGTCAGTGAAGATCTACTTCCAGGACAGCACCATGTTCCATCTTCATCCCGGTGGCACGGAGCGAAGGCCGCGCAGAGCAGAGCTGGAACGGCGTTCGCGCAGACATCCGATGTGGAGGGTCCTCTTCATGCGATCGTCCACCGCACACTGAAGATTGAATGCAAGGTATCCGTTTTATATTGGGGTACCTTGCATTCCTATTGGCTGAAATTTTCAAATCAGCCAATAGGATGAGAGCTACATAAATGAGAGCTACCGAAAACCTATTGGCTGTTCAAATCACAGGTACATTTTTATTTATTTTAAGGTAGTTAAATTGCAACTTTAAATTAAAGTTAGGTGGGTGTTAGGTTTAGGGCTTAATAGTTTAATTTAGTTTGTCGCATTGTGGGTGTTTTTAGCAGTTTAGGGGTTAATAGTTTTAGTTGAGTATTTGCGATGTGGGTGTTTGGCGGTTTAGGGGTTAATAGGCTTAGTTTAGTGATTTGTGATGCGGGGGCGGCGTATTAGTGGTTAATAGCTTTATTTAGGTGTTAGCGATGCGGGTGGGTGGCGTATTAGGGGTTAATAGCTGTATTTAGGTGTTAGCGATGAGGGTGGGTAGCGCATTAGGGGTTAATAGGTTTATTGTAGTGTTGGTGATGCGGGTGGGCGGGGGATTAGGAGTTAATAGGTTTATTGTAGTGTTGGCGATGCGGGTGGGTGGTGGATTAGGAGCTAATATCTTTATTTAGTGTTGGCGATGTCGGGGGACGGCGGATTAGGGTTATTTAGACTAGGGGTTTATTTTAGGGTGTTAGATTTATAATAAACTTTCTTGTCTCCATAGACATCAATGGGAATTGCGTTATAGCGATCGCCATTCCGCAATCACAGTTTTTTTCTAACACTTTTTCTTCATTGATGTCTATGTAGGGATATATGCACGAGCACATCAAGTCAGCACAAGAAGGTTTTTTTTAAAAAAATAATGGCAGCGCTATGGAAAGTGCGGTACCGCTAAATGTTTAGCGTTATTTACGCACCGTGTTTCACTTGTAACTTGTAATCTAGGTGAAAGAAAAAAATGAGCTCTTATTATGTAATAAAATTGCCTCTAAATTAAGAATACCAATATATAATTGGTGCAAGTCAATGCTCAGGAAAGAAGTCCAAATGGATCCATAGCAAAATGATGAAAATACTGTATGGCTGGACTCCAGCAATAAAAAAATAATCATCAAATCCTTGGCACTGAAGGGATTAATTGCTTGTCTTTCATTTATATAATAGAAAAGATTAATGACTATTTAATGCAGTTAGATGTCTGCAAAATGATAATATAATGATGAAATCAATATTTGTAGGGTCATTTGAGGGAAACTCTTAGAGGCAACTCTCACAATAAGGTACCTCTGTATTGCAAAACTGTTGATACTTTTACAAGAAAAGTTTTGAATTTTTTATAATTAAGATATTACATTGTGACTGAATAAATTATGAAACCAAAATTGAATAAAAGAAAAATGATAAAAACACATGTTGTTAAGAACTCAATGTCTCTTAAAAATCCAGAACCCAATTTGGCTCTTAATGACCAAACCACAAACAGTAGACAAGTCATTTAAATCTATTTGAATATTTCAATGTGTTTCTCTTCGGGCCACAACATCTTAAGCAAGGAGACAGGAATCTTCCCAGTAGGCTAATAAAACTAGCATTTTATATACGGACACATCTGCTCATGATTTATCTAACAAAAAGACTTCAGAACATTCAGAATACAATGTATATTATGTATACTGTATGCTATGTTGTCTAGTGATATTGCCATATCTAACAGACATTTTATTCAGACTTTTTGTGAAATGTTTTGTGCAAGTCTGTGAAATTGATGATTAAGACGGGACTTCTGTAGTCAAAAGGCAGGACTTTAATCATTTTATTCTATTAAAATATAAGATTTGTGGATTAAATAATACCAGAGTAATGTTTCTTTTATTACAAATGCATGCAAATGAAAAAAACTATTTTTTAAGTCTGTATGAATTATGCCCTTGGTGAGAAACCTACATAACCAGCGGCATAATTTCAAAGGTTTCAGTAAAGACTAGGCCCACATTTCTAAAAGATCTATTTAGCCCTACAATTAGTAGCATCATCAGTGCACAGACGGCTGGTGGGCCCTGGTCCCACTTGTATCCTGTCTGGCCCCTTAGTGTGCCCTCCTGCAAAAAAGGGCTTACAGTTTATGGAAAGTGCATAGATTTGCCTTTAGAATTGTTAGGGTTGTCAGGTGTCCAGTATTCAATCAGTCAACTATTTTAGCAGGTTGTTGTTTCGCTGTCTACCACTTCCAATACAGGTACTTTATCTCAACCATTTTCAAGCTATTTCCACGTCATACATTTGGGAGCATTAACCTCCTTGGACATCATTGAGACGACTTCTGCTGCTTTTGGTTGGGGGAATGTTGGTTCCAAGGGGCATATCTATCAAGCTCCAAATGGAGCTTGACGGCCCGTGTTTCTGGCGAGTCTTCAGACCGCTGCTCCATAACCTGTCCGCCTGTTCTGATGAGGCGGACAGAAATCCCCACAATTCAACCCGATCGAGTACAATTGGATTGATTGACACCCCCCCTGCTGGCAGCCGATTGGCCGCAAATCTGCAGGGTGCGGCGTTGCACCAGCAGCTCACAAGAGCTGCTGGTGCAATGCTGAATACGGAGAGCGTATTGCTCTCTGCATTCAGCGAGGTCTGGCGGACCTGATCCGCACTGTCGGATCAGGTCCGCCAGACCTTTGATAAATAGGCCTCCACATGTCCATTACTACTATAAAGCAGCTATGCTCTTCGCATAGTCGTTTAAGAAAGACCCTTCCAGGTGGAGACAGATGGAACAAGCTTCACTCCCAGCGGGATTTGAGCTGGTAGATCTGATCTGGATTCCAGGTCATGAGCCAGTGCTTCTAAGCATGACTAACTAAATTTTTAAGTCCTGTTTACAGTGCTGGAAATCTAATAGACATGAAAAATTCACTGCCCCACATCCTTCTGCTCATTCCATTCATGCCCTTCTATTCTGCCTGAGGGATTCACATCCAAAGTTGTGGGAAGATAATGGCTTTATACACTAAAGAGACACGGGGGGGGACATTATTGACATTATCGCATTTGCTAGAGAGAAACCCACTTCCTAGGTGAATGCATTTTGAATATATTAGGTTCCTGGCATCACTGAGATCCTGGGGATTTCCTATGCAAGACTTTAGACAGACAACATTGTGGGAGCAGAAATTTTTGGCTGCTAATTACCATACAAGGCTCTCAATTTTTATTATCAAATAATCCTTAATTGTCCAACTATCATTTAATCAAAATCTAAACAAAATCACTGTTACTCTAATAAAATGATACAATATAACAATGAACAAACTTGAAAGGATACAGTCATTTAAACTGATATCTTACACTCCTGTGCTGGTAATTACCTACTCTACACAGAGCTTCACTACATAATATTTATTTTTTCCCTGATGTCTACAGCCCAGCACAAGAGCAGAAGACATCAGTTTAAAGGACTATATCCTTTCAAGTTCTGAGTACATTAGAGTGTGCAATTCCAATTTATAATTTTCTCATTAAATCAAGACAGATGAGGGAGTCTGAGACTAAGTGGGATAGGGAATTCATGGAGATACATTTTGCATTGCCATTTCCTATACTTGATTGGCCATCCACTGTGCAAAACTGTATGAATTATAGCTGCAGCTTCTCATTAAATGGCACAGGGTCCGTGATAAACTTCATAGCATCCTCCCACCTTGTACAAACTTATGTTGGAGGGGCTGCAGTGAGATTGGTTCACACCTCTATACTTGGTGGAGCAGCCCTAAACTACAAAATTATTGGACTTCTGTGATGCTTTTTTTTGTTTGCATTAGGTCTATTCAGCTTCAGAGGCGCTCTTTTATCTGGGTAACTAGAGGCTCTCCAAGCAGGCCAAATACTTATCTTTGTACATACTATTGGCAGCTACGCTGACAATAGCACGTAAGTAGTTGAAGCAGGAGGAGCCCACCTGGAACTAAGCCCTGGAGATTATCACAATTAAGGAACACTCCTTTATGACAGATGGCTGAGTGGCCCTTCCTAATTCAGTATGGGTTGCCTGGGATAAATGGGTAACTAAAACCTGAAAAATAAAGCTGTGGAGTTTTTGTTGTTTGTTTGTTTTTTGCCTTTTCTTTCTTTTATTCTCCCTTTCCTCCTCCCTTGAACTTGACATAGCTGACTCTTGGACCACATATAGGTTTCAAGCCAGATTTTTATGACGTTTTCTGGAAAGTTTTAATATTTGTTCTGCTTTTTGGCCCCTCAGAAGTCATGACACAGCTGCCCTCTATTTGAAAATATTATAGTTTTCATTTTTCTTTTAACTTTCTTAGATGCATTGTTATATTGATGTTCTTTTATGCTGTTATCTGATCGTGAAGGTTTTGGCCTTTGGACTAAAATATGGACTGAAATTATATGGGGCCATTGATCACATAAAAGTGACTAGTTAATGTTACAACATAATCTAGGATTTATGACCCCTGCTTATTTTTAGTTTTGGACTCACTCAGGCCATGAGAAACGTTTAAGGACACTAGCGCAGTAATGTCTGTGGATTTCTAAGGGAAATGTTAAAAAAAGTGCACTTTCTCGCCCAGATAAAAAAAATTAAAATAAGAGAAGGCTCAAACCTGAAATATTCTGCATGCAAACTATACTTATCTAGGTACCCTCTAAAAAGATTTAGGACTGAGACTCAAACCCTTTCCATTATAAATTGACCATAGAAGTGGACCTTTTAGCGATTTTCATAATTACATTAGGATTAGTTCTAAGTCTAACAATCAAGAATATGAAAATTATTTATATATGAACATGTATCTTGTAATGTGATCTAGAGATTAGTTTTTGTTCCAAGGAGCTAAGACCATCCTAACCTGAAATATTGAGGCTTCTTTAAACATCTGTATAACAAAAATGTATTGTGCGCAATGAAACAAAGATGGCTGCTGTGGTTAAACTAAGTAAAATACAAATAAAAAACTGGTGGTTTTGCAATACCAAGACATAGAGGTAATAACTCAAAAGCAACCAACTTTACAATTATTGGACAACTTGAGATGGACTGACCCAGTTACAATTGATATGCTGGTAGCCAAGAGGAAGAGTGTAGTCACTCATGCCAAAGGTTCGCTATCCCTGTCCAAAGTAGAAGTAGAGATGGCTTGCAACAGCTTTTCTTGAAACATAAAATCAAATATGTCACCAGACTCATATCAACACTTATAAACAGAAAAATTATAATTTTATCATGTATTGCCTTATAAGCATAACTATTATTTACAAAAGTCATATAAACATCTTAAACTTCCCTTTACAAGAAAATATCACCATAAAAATATTGTATGGTAGCCAGATATCCCCAACCCCCAACTGAGAGGTTGAATGCCTGTAAATATTACTACTAATTAATAAACAGCAACCTAAAAGAATTAAACAAATCTCCTAATCATAGAATTAAATAACAGCACAAGAACAATAAGGACGAAATAATTTCAATGCTGTCTCAAGATGTGGCCACAAAACATTATGTCCTCATCTTGTATTTTATTTGTTTAATTATACAATTAGTCTTTTTTTTAGTCCTAATTTTGAACTTAATATAATGCAAATATCTCTTATTTGTGGGAAAAAATAGTGGTGACAATAAAATGACAAACTGTTAGTGGTGATACATCCCACAAGTTCAGATGATTTTGGCATAATATTCATCTGACAAGGTTGTAAAGGGTGACCCCCAGTTGCAGTTTCAGAAACCTTATAATGGGTCAATTACTCCTGAATGGAGTCGTTGGTGTTCCACAGGTGTGGAAAAGATGGATGGAGGTGAATTTACGGGAGTTTAATGGGCAGGGGCAGGGCAGGATGCAGATGTTATGAGGGCAAAGCCAGGTGGTCCAGGGGTTTAGTAAGACACTTGTAGCCTGCCTAAAAGGACTGAGGCAGGGAGTAGTAATTTACTTTCCCCTTTTTCCCTCCTGTTCAGCCCAATAGTGGTGCAAAATGAAAGAATGGTGGTGTTTGCTCCCTGCCTTGAGCCGCCTTTGGTGATCCCTGTGCACATTATTTCATAATAAAGGAGCATAATAAAGGTATCTATCTATCTATCTATCTATCTATCTATCTATCTATCTTTATATCTTTATATCTATCATTTATCTATCCAGCTATCTGTATGTATGGCTGGCTGTCTCACTGTCTTACTGTCTATCTATCTGTTATATGTTTTGAGTTAACTGTGAAATGTTGACCATAACTCTCTAGAAATGAACTTTGTATCTGCATTTCGTTTTAGCAGGTTAAAAAATTAATGCTAAAATTGCCTTAAGAGGGCAGGCCTGTTTCTGGTTTCTCTTGCAGTGTTTCTGATACTGTGTGTTCCTCCCACACTCCCTCTTATGGACAAATTTGTTAACATCATCCCTCTGCAACTACTGTATTGGCAACTTCTGGCAACTACCTGTCTCTCAGTGATGATGTAACACCAGTTTACTATATAACCATCACCCAGTCCATTTTGTCTCCGCCCTTGCTGGAGTCCAGATCTACCAAGTGCACTCTTGTATTTTGTTCCTGTTCTCCATGTAGGACATTTACTGACTGTTTTCCTAGTTCCGGGCTCTAGCTATTGTTCCTGTAGTTCCTACTCTCTGTGTTCCCTGACCTGGCTCAGCTGTCTACCCGCTTTGGCAACTGTTCTCTGGCTTAGTACTGACTTCGTCCTGGAAATCCCAATTGCTGTTTATTGTTATTTTAAATAAAATTGATTTACATTCTAACTTGCACTTTCTGTTTCCCTCTGTTTCTTGCCCTGACCGGCACCAAATGTTGCAAGTGATCATTTGATATACTTGGGTACTTTTGTGTATTATTAGCAAATAAATGTAAATACAAGTTCTGTAATCTTATCAGACTGACCACTATGATGATACAAGGGTTGAACATGATGTGATATAGTGGTGATCCTTGAAGGACTAAGAACTTAACTTTTGTGCTTATCTGTATCTTAACGACTTTAATTTGATCTTATAAGGAAAAAGATCAAATTAAGTGCACAGCCTATGTAGTGTAGCAGCTTTTGTAACACACCCCAGATTATATTGGACTGTTCCAAGGTACCAAATTGACCTGATAGATCTAGAAAAATCAGGGCCCTATTTTCGCCACTAGCGATGGGTGAATGTTTCTAAAAATTCAAAATTCAAAACGAATTTTGATACATTCGTTCGTTCCAATTGAATTTTGAATGTTTATATAACAATATAACATTCTATTTTCAAATTTTTTAGTAATTCGAAAATATTTGTTCGAATAATAGAATGTTTAGCTATGTATTTTATATCGCATTCAATTTCGAAATGTAATATTCAAATTCGAAATAGTATTTCTAGTCTAATACTGTGTTTTATAAATCTAATATTCGAATTTGAAATAGTATTTCTAGTCTACAACTGTGTTATATAAATGTAATATTCAAATTCGAATGTCACATTTAAATTCAAATATAATATTTGAAGACTGTAAATAACATTTGATAATAGAATTTTTAAGAATATTCATTCTTATCAACATTCGATTTCTACAATAACATTCGTTCAAACATTCTAATTCTAATATAAACACATTCGCCCATCCCTACTTGCTACATGTCAAGATTATGAGCCCCATGTACTAAGGGGCGGGCGGATAGATTCTCAACTTGCAAAGCTGTCCACCCGCCTTCGCTACATACAGGCAGCGGATCTGTTTGTCTGCTGGCCTATATGTATCATTACACACTCATCGCAGTGTGTAATACTCGCCCCTTCATTCACACGACCTGACTAGAGGGGCTGTCAATCATTGAGAGTGAGCAAGTTCTCTGTGATTTTCCCTCGCCACCTGTATATATATATATATATATATATATATATATATATTTATTTATATATTAGCTATGGATTATCACATAGGCTATAGTGATAAAATAACTTCCCTAAATGACTAGAAAGGTCACACCTAGGACTTTAATATTCCCAAAAAACAAAAGGAGGGAGTATGAAACATTTATATAATAAAACAAGTATTTTTTGTGTCTAGAAGCTGCAAACATTTGTCCTAAATTATTGAAAATACTGTATATATACCAACTATGGATTATTGCATAAATCTCTTGTTTATAAACTTCATAAACACGTCTATTTTAAATAGTTTACAGAAATGAATATATCTCTATTGGCTTCATAAACATACCTATTAACTAAATCTAGGGAGGTGAGAAATATCTGAAGGATGTAAACATAGCTATAACTAGTACTTACATAGTCTATTGATTGTATAAACAAGACAATAAAAGATTACATATACTATCCTATATAATCTAGAGAAGCAAAAAATCTCTGTAGGTAGCTGTCCTATAAATGAGAACTATAGACCTTCATTAGGTGTCTCTGATGAACTAAATAGTGTTTCTGACCACAACTATGGAGTTCTAATAAGTCTATCCTCTAAGAACATTAAGAAGATAAATAGCTCTTACAAATGAGTACTTTATAGATTTAGCTTTCACACAGTCAAGTCTTCCAAAATGTGCAAGGGTTCAGGTATAGCTTAAATGGGAACAACACTAATAAAGGTGAGATAAGATATAGTTAGCTATGTCTCTGTAAGGGCATCAGCAGAATCAAATCCCTTGTCTACAAGGAAATATGGCAACTAAATAATGGTTATCTACTACGGACTTGTAAAGGTTGCTACTAAAGTACACTCTAGTTTCTACTTGTCTCCCAGTAGAATATGTAACAGAGGATTAAATAAACTAGTGCTTAAGAGTTAATATCCCTTGGCCTTCTTCTCCTACTATCTACTTCCCAGATAGAAAAGGTGTGTAAAGTGAAGAAATTATGGAGATTAGGCGCTTAATCAGCAGAAGGGATAAAGGAGTGTAGTGGAAATAGTTAATATATAAAAATGAACTAGACTATTGGCAGAATAAACAAAAATTCTTTGCAATTTATTTTCAAATAAAAACATGATATTATCAAGATAAAATAAATCACAATTCCTAAGTGTTGCAACACTATATCGATCAATTTATAAAATTTCTAAAACTAGAATATACTTACGTTCCATGCACCAATAAAAGGTTAACCACTCTTTTGTTTTTCTATATTATTTGCTCAAAAATATTTCAATAGGATGTAGCTTCTTAATCTACACAAATAATAATGTTTGCCCCTATTTGATATTTTGCAAAGTTGATGAAATATTGATGCAAAATATCAAATAGGGGCAAACATTATTATTTGTGTAGATTAAGAAGCTACATCCTATTGAAATATTTTTGAGCAAATAATATAGAAAAACAAAAGAGTGGTTAACCTTTTATTGGTGCATGGAACGTAAGTATATTCTAGTTTTAGAAATTTTATAAATTGATCGATATAGTGTTGCAACACTTAGGAATTGTGATTTATTTTATCTTGATAATATCATGTTTTTATTTGAAAATAAATTGTAAATAATTTTTGTTTATTCTGCCAATAGTCTAGTTCATTTTTATATATTAACTATTTCCACTACACACCTTTATCCCTTCTGCTGATTAAGCGCCTAATCTCCATAATTTCTTCACTCCCAGTAGAATACCCATGAAACATAGAACAAGGGGGTTGCTACAGGACATTGTAGTAAAAAGTATCCATGTCTCAAGGAAGTTTAAACAGGTGAGAAGGCAGTGAGAGCTCTTGACAATATATTGGCAACTGCTAAGCTGGTGGCATTCCTTGCAGACTATGTTACATTAGCTCATGTAAGGATCAGTCCCTGAAGAACCCATCCCCTTCTAGGATGGCTGGCTGCATCCCTCCAGGTAGCCTGTAGATTACATTTTAGGGCAAGTCACCACAAATGACCATCCAGTGATGAGCTTCATGCACCCAATATGGTTGATGTTTGCCGGTAAGCATACATACCACTGTACTCACTCTGTGCATATTCAAAGGTTTCCAAGTCATAACTCCACGAGACTAGAGAGGGGAGGTCAGATCCAGATATGTCTTGCACCAATGTTCCATTGCCACTGCCTATCAAGCAATCTGTGCAGCCTGGTCTATGCAAAGTAGGCGGTTGCAATTTGTTCTGTGTTTTTTCTCTCTGTGTAATTGCGTTATATGCTGGATTGGGTGTGGTCAATATGGGGAGGGCTCGCTCTATTCTCATACAAATTGTCTCTACATGTTCCTTCAGCAATGTCTTAATAGAAAGGTATAGTTCCTCCATATTACACATAAGCCAGCAGTTCATTTGCAGCTTATACCTAAGACTGCATTACAGCAAACATCCAGAGATACCTGCTGGTGGGTTGGTGTGGAGACCGAAGCCTCAAGATAATTTCAAGATTATTAGGGCTGCAAAATAGCACAATATAAAGTTCAATCAATGCAGGAGCCTCTCATAGATTAGGCTCTAGAGGTCTGGACATTGAATTCTTCCAAATATTATAGATTTTGAAAAAAATAGCTTACAGTCCGGAGAAGCTCAAGATATTGTGACCTAAGATGGCCGCTGCCCGGAAGTTCCCCCCTCAATCTGTAATTTATAGTTTTAAAGTTTTAAAAATTTTTTTAAGAAAGACAAAAAATCAGAAAGTTGTAAACCTTCAGAATTGTTTTCCTGATCTTGAGTCTTTTTTTGAGTTCAATTGAGTCAATTGAGTCAATTGAGTCTTAAAAATTCTTCATTCTCTGATTTTGATAATCCTGAGCTTTATAGGTTAAAGAAATTTTGTCTATATCTCGTAAAATTCTTGCAGAATAATTATAGATTTTTTTACAATTTGGTTTTTCTTTTTTGCATATATTTTTTTATAATTAGCTGCCATGTTTTTTTCTCTTTTGCTTTTTTAATGCCTTTTTTAAAATCATTTGTAGCTTTTATGTGAATGAGGCTAGGGAAGTTACTAAGAGGGCTGCTCTGTTTGATTATATCACTCAGAAAGGGTTACAGATTTCTTATTTGCAGGAGACTAACAGTTATGTAGAAAATCAGACACACTTTCACAATCGTTAAAAGAATGGAAAGGGGATTTGTTTTTAAGTCATGGCACTAATTTATGTGGTGGGGTTGCAATTTTATTTTTTGCAGATTTTAGACCTGATTCTTTCAGTGTTCTTGAAATAATTAAGGCTAGATAGTTAAAAGTGACTACTTCCTTAGAGGTAAAATATTTTGTTTTTATTAATGTTTATGCTCCATCCGTTGGTAAGGAGAGGGTTATTTTTTTCAATACCCTTAGTAACCTCTTAAAATACTATAATACTGATGATGTTTTACTTTTGGGAGTTGATTAGAATTGTGCAGTGTCAGATCAGTTAGACCGTAATCATAAAGAACCTCATCCACAATCTGCTAGAGAACTTTGCTCTATTTTAAATACTTTTGATTTATAAGATGTCTGGCGAAATTTACATCCCACTGCCAAACAGTATTTTTGGATAAGAGCAACTTCAAGTATTATATCTATGGCTAGATTAGATCAATTGTATGGCTCAAAGTATAGTATGAATCTTTTGTACAATCTAAAATTATTCCTAATGGGTGGTCAGATCATAATTTAATTTCTATAAAAATTGTTATCCCTTCTGTAAAATGTAAAAATTCCTATAGACATTTTAATCCCCGACTTTTGCATGATTTACATTTTGTGGAGTGTTATACTTTTTTGGGGGGGAAATTAGAGAAGTAAGCAAAGTTCTTTTTTCTCATTGCTACAATGGTGGGATGTTGGTAAGGTACAAATTAAGCTTTTTTGTCAGAAATACACTGAGGATGTTACAAGAAGTATGAATGTAGCTGATAGCTCAGCATGCTAAGGCACTGTGGCTGAGCTCTGTAGCAACCCAAGGGTTGCAGGTTCGATCCCTGGTGAGGTCCACTAAGCCTTTCATTCTTCCGAGGTCGATAAAATGAGCCACAGTGCCTTAGCTGCTGCTGAGGGCTGCCACAGATGACAAGTGCCTGGACCTCTGCTCCTTTGCTGTGGATGAAGATGATGGACCTGCCTGGAAGAAGACTTTCTCTGCCAGCTTCTAAAACCGTGAGTACCTACTTGGGGCTTTAGTGTTAGGATATTTTTAATTTTTGAAGGGGTTTTGTTTTTTTAGATTAGGGTTTTTTAAGACAAATTTCAAAAAAGCTGAATGCCCTTTTAAGGGCAGTGAAAAAGAGCTGAATGCCCTTTTAAGGGCAATGCCCATACAAATGCCCTTTTCAGAGCAATGGGTAGATTAGGTTTATTAGTGTTATTTTTTTTTATTTTGGGGGGTTTGGTGGGGGTTTTACTGTAAGGGGGGACTTGGTTTATTTGTAATGTAAAGAGCTGTTAAACTTAGGGCAATGCCCTACAAAAAGCCCTTTTAAGGGCTATTGGTAGTTTAGCATTAGATTAGTGGGTTTTTTATTTTAAGGGGCCTTTTTTATTTTCATAGCGATTAGGTTTAATTTTTTATTTTGGCTAGTGTTGTTTATTATTTTTTGTAATGTTAGTGTTTTTTTATTTTCTGTAGTTAGATTAATGTAATTTTTTTGTATTTTTATTGTAATTAAAGGGGTTAATTTAGGGGGTGTTAGGTCAGGGGGCTTACTCATTAAATTAGTTTTTGCGTTGTGGGGGTTGGCGGTGTAGGAGTTAATAGGTAAATTAGGTTTAATGCGTTGTGGGGGGTTGGCAGATTAGGGGTTAATATATGTATTAGGTAGTGTGTGATGTTGGGGTTTGCGGATTTTCGTGTTAATAATTTTATTAGGAAGTTGTTGTTTTTTCTTAATACTTCGCGCGGGTGATTAGTTTATTTTTTCTTAATACTTCGTACGGGCTGATAGTTTTTTTGGTAAATACTTATTTAGGGAGCTTAGATTTTTTTTTTAATACTTATTGCGGGCGGTTAGGAGTTTTTTTAATACTTATTGCTGGCGTTATTTATTGTTTTTGTAATGCTCCGTTTGCCTTCGCTGCATCCCGATGGATTCCGAAAAAGGCAGGGTGGTGTGGATTCTTTCACCACCCTGCCATTTTCGGAATCCAACTGGATGCAGCTTCACTGTATCCAGGTGAGTTCTTTTGGCTGCGTGCACAGCCAACATTCCTTTGAGGATGCGTGCGCAACTGCCGACGGTGACGGACATTACAAAAGCAATTATAGTATAGATACGGAAAAAAATACATACAGTAAAATAAAATCAAAAATACTAAATACGTAACATAATTTACAAAATTTAGAGAGAAAAAGAGAGAGAAAGCAATCACTATCTCTACAAAAACGAAAAATGGAAGGCTGCTGAGCAACGGATAAAAAAGTAGGTTTTATTCCATTAAAAAATATATGACATAAAGACACAACAATGCAGGAAGGGTATTAGCCATCTAGATAGATTTGAGATTGTATATATATTAATGTATATTGATATCCATACATATATTTTCATATTAGTGTGTTTTCAATACTCATTTTTACAATCTATTAGATAAGTTTCTTTATATATTTATATATGATTAACTTCCATTCCAATTTTAGTTTATTTTCTAATACACATACATTTTTTACATATGTGTTTGTTCATGCATATATCTTGTTCACTCAAATGACCCCCTTAAACTTGATCTGACGAGAATATCTATTTTATCTATTTTTTTCTACTTTTTTCATGAATTATATGCACTAAATACATGGTTATAATGCTGTCTTTTATGAATAACTGAACATGGTTACCTCTTTAAGAATTACTTTGTGGTTTAGATATTTTCATTAATCTTTCACCATGTTATATATGTGGATGACATATATCAATTGTGCTCTAATATGAATTTATTATGTATTATGTACTAGGCAATATACAAGTAATATGTATTTGTTTTTAATATACAAACTATTGCATTTATACAGGGCAGACAACTTTAACAAATAGGGAGAAATTATTTGTGTGACATCTATTGTATTACGTCACTTAACAAATCTGTTTCCTATTGGTGCCTGGCCCTTTAAATGCATTAGCCTTTCTTACTTGCACTTAGCATCTATGAGTAAGCGCTTGTCTGCGCGAAACATGTTAGATGGTTAATACCCTTCCTGCATTGTTGTGTCTTTATGTCATATATTTTTTAATGGAATAAAACCTACTTTTGTACCTGTTGCTCAGCAGCCTTCCATTTTTCGTTTTTGCTGAGTCTTCTTGTGGTAGTCCTCCGCTTTTTGGTTGGCTCCACACACCCCTCTCCTGTCCTTGGTCTGGTCCGCTCACCCCGGTCCTTTGCGGAAGTACACTGCAGCAGCACCGCCTTCTCTCCTCTCAATCACTATCTCTACCACTAAAAAAAAAAACTAACAAAGTCCCTATGCACTATGCCTAAAACTAAAATAACACTCATCTTCACAACACCTACTAATCCCTAACACTAAACTATTTCTGACCCTGAAATGACCCTTCAGCAATCCCTAAGTCCCTCTATACTGACCCTATAGAAAGAAAAGGAGAGGAGAAAAAAAATAGTAAACTAATAACAAAACCAAAGTATTAACAGTTTCCCTAATAAAACAAAACTATACAAGTCTTCAGTTCCTCGCCTTTTGCTGTCAAGGTAAAAATCAAAAAAGCACCTTCCATGGATCAACCTGCCAGATCAATCACATCCTTTCTGAATACTAAAATGTTACTAACATCCCACAAGGTTTCCTTAACGCAACACACCAAAAACCCTAACACTGCACCCCAGTCATACTTATAATCATTTCCCAAGCGCTTTCTATACTTCTCTCACATACTCACAACTCCAGAATATATGCACCACATTCTCCATTGCCCCACAATGGGCCCTCGGACAACATGCATTCTGAACCAAACTTCTTTTATGCTGAAACTCACCTGGGTCCACGTCACATCCTTCTGTCTCTTCACTATAACCTTATCATTAACTCTACTTTTACACCATAATTCTCTGGACGTGCCTCTCAGACCATATTTCTGAACACACTCGTTCACCAAACCATAAAATCAAGGAATATTTAAACACACCAGGCACCTATTATCCACACAATTAAATTAAACTTACGCAAGACACTACTAGCCACATATCTAGCCATACACCCATCAACATTATCCTTCCTACTCATGTGCACTCACAAACTAACATACTTAAGAAAACTTTTAATCTCAGTTATATTTCTTCCACCCTTCTCTTTCGCACACACAATGTTCTCCCTATTCAGCCTCTCCATTCGGAATATATATATATTTATACATATATAAGAAGGAGTCCTGACTGAATGACTGACTGACTGAGTGATTCATCAATGCCCAAGCTCAAACCATTTAACCTAGGAACATGAAATGAAGGTACATTGTTTTTATGACTTAGGCACCCACTAAGGAAGGATTTTTGGAAATGACGTCCCTAAGGGGGGTGATTTTTTTTTGAGGATACCAATATCTCAAAATCCGATGAAGTTACAGACATGAAAATTGGTATTTAGATTCTCCTTGAAAAATAAAGAAACACCTGTCTTACCATTTCCCCAAAATCCACTTAAGGGGGTCAAAAGTGGGGGGCTGATTTATGTGGATACCTATATCTCAAAAACCAAAGAAATTACAGATGTGAAAATTGGAATTTATATTCTCCTTGAAAAATAAAGAAACATGTGTTTTACCATTTCCCCAAAATCCACTTACGGGGGTCAAAAGGGGGGGGGGGGGCTGACTTATGAGGATACCTATATCTCAAAAACCAAAGATGTTACAGGAGTAAAAATTAGTATTTCGATTCTCCTTTAAAAATAAAGAAATACTTGTTTTAACATTTCCCGAAAATCCACTTTAGGGGGTCAAAAGGGGGGGCGTGATTTATGAGGATGCCTATATCTCAAAAACCAAAGATTTTACAGACGTGAAAATTGGTATTTAGATTCTCCTTGAAAAATAAAGAAATAAGTGTTTTAACATTTCCCAAAATTCCACTTAAGGGCGTTCAAAAGGGGGGGCAATTTATGAGGATACCTATATCTCAAAAACCAAAGATGTTACTGACATGAAAATTGGTATCTAGATTCTCCTCGAAAAATAAAGAAACAAGTGTTTTACCATTTCCCCAAAATCCACTTAAGAGGGGTCAAAAGTGGGGGGTTGATTTATGAGGATACCTATATCTCAAAACCCAAAGATGTTACAGATGTGAAAATTGGAAATTAGATTCTCCTTTAAAAATAAAGAAACACATGTTTTAACATTTCCAAAAAATCCACTTAAGGAGGGTCAAAAGGTGGGTGATTTATGAAGATACCTATATCTCAAAAACCAAAGATGTTACAGACGTGAAAACTGGTATTTACATTCTCCTTTAAAAATAAAGAAACACGTGTTTTAATATTTCCCGAAAATACACTTAAGGGTAATCAAAAGGGGGGATGATTTATGAGGAATCGGGATACCTATATCTTAAAAACCAAAGATGTTACAGACGTGACAATTGGTGTATGTTTACATTTGCCTTTAAAAATAAACGCATTTTAACATTTCCCAAAAATATAGTTAAGGGGGGTCAAAAGGGGGGAGTGATTTATGAGGATACCTATATCTCATAAACCAAAGATGTTATAGAAGTGAAAATTGGTATTTACATTTTCCTTTAAAAATAAAGAAACGTGTTTTAACATTTCCCAAAAATACAGTTAAGGGGTGTCAAAAAGGGGGGGGGGGGGGGATTTATGAGGATACATATATCTAAAAAACAAAGATATTACAGATGTGAAAAGTGGTATTTAGATTCTCCTTTAAAAATAAAGAAATAGGTGTTTTAGTATTTCCCGAAAATCCACTTAAGGGGGGTCAAAAGGGGGACTGATTTATGAGGATACCTATATCTCAAAAAACAAAGATGTTACAGACATGGAAATTGGTATTTAGATTACAAGAACACAGAGAATTAATGGAAACTCAAGAAGTTCATGTCAGCGAGTGTGCAATCCGAATGGGCACACACGTGAGGGCACACGTCGTTGTGAGTGGTCGCTTTTTTTTTACAAATCACAAAATCCACATGAGCAAAGCCGCGGGCAACAGCTAGTTCCAAATAAACAGAAAAATAATTCACACAATCTTCCTCAAACCATCATATCGGCAGGAAATACACAATTCACATACAACAAAATTGGAATCAACACAGCCTTTGCCACAAGCACCTTGCCTTCCATACTCAGACTGCTCAACAACCAGGGGCATAACTAACAGTAGTGCAGAGGTCGCACCTGTGACTGGGCCCGGCAGGTACAACCCTCAGGGGGGCCCAGCTTCAGCTCAACAAACTTTTTTTTCCCCACAAACATTTTTTTTTCAACACTCTTGTTTTTAAAAAGTTTTTGTTTCCCATCATTTTTTTTCAGTGGCTGCGTGCCCCTAACAGTTTTAAAATAAGAGCGTTGACGTGGGTTACCATGGCAACGCTCTGAAACATTTTCTGCTGAGCGCGGGAAAGGAGGCTGGAGCCTGGAGCTGTCTGTGCGTGAATCAACGCAGCCACCAGCCAGTAACGCAGTTGAAAGCGTAGAATGTTTGTGAAGTGAAGGGAAGTAAGAAGAGGTAAGTCAGTGCGTTGCTGAAGTACCTAGCTAGTAGAATCTAATTCTACTCGGTCATTTAACCAACCAGGCAGTCGGCAGAAAGAAAGCAAGTTGTGTGTGTGAAGAGTACTGTAGGAGAGTGCATGGTGGCTGTCACCTGGGTTGAGCATAAGGGTGCGTGCATGTCCGTATGCAACTAGGGTGCAAAGGATACCTGGGGCATGTAAATGACAGTAGAAGACCTAATGGGTGTATGTACATAAGAATGCCTGAGGAAATGCATATGTACAGTATGTGAGAACCTCCCCACCCAGAAGCTCTGCATTGAGCACCATTTGTCCTGCTACACTTAGTCTCCTTGTGTGCTAGAGCTGGGAAGGAAGTCTCAGGTGACATTATTAGTGACTCAGTGGGTACTATCCACCTAAATGTCACCAGTCACGTAGATTAGTGCGGGAGGATAGAGAAAAAATACTGCCTGCAGTGCTTGGTTTGTGCTTCTGGTGGGAGGCTGCTCAAATGCTGGTGTTTCCCACTGCCAGGAGGAACAATGGGATTTTTGTAAGTAAACAAAATGCATTCAAGTTACAAATAGAAATGATGATCAGCTTAATTCTGCTGAATGTTAAATTAATGTACTTGGCACAAATACCACAAATTAAAGCCTCTGCTGCAAGCTTATGGTGAAAACTTTTATATTAGGCTCCTGAAAACTGTTTCATTAAATTGATCATTTAAAAAAAAAAAAAAAAAAAAAAAAACATTTTGAATAAGGCAAATTTGGGCAATAAATGTTCTCAGCTGTAGGGTAGGTAAGGTAAGTACAGAGTATTCTTCTGTTAAATGAATGTTGTTTACATGTACCAGCATAAATTTCTATCAGCCAGAAAAATAATACTGTAGATTATGTTGCAATGTGAGTGTTTTTTCTCTTAACTATGCAATGGTTTAGACAGACCCCAGAGCAAGCCAGGGATAAGGGGCATAGAGAATTGCTTTCCTGTATAGACTGACAGAAGTTTCTTTATCTCTGGGTTGTATGTGCTGCTCTGTAGGGACATTATTGTCCATAGTGCTACATGACAGCATTGTCCCTTCTGCAGATAAAGACATATCTCATGTCCCCCACCTCTGATGTGTGACAGCTCCCTAAAACTAACCCCTGCTCCCTATCAAACAGCTTATGAGAGCCTTCCTTCCCTGTTAGCTATAGTCTATGTGCAGATAACTTAATTCAACCCATTGTGCTTATTCCCTGACCTCTGCAATTATCTAGAGTTTAACTGATGATTATTTTGCCAATATTTAAACAGCTAATGAAACTTTAAAAAAATACATCTAGATGTTATTCTCAGACTAATCTTTTCTTTGAATGCATCATTCTATATAGCATTCTATATAGCATTTATTTTGCTTAATGTCCCTTTAATTCTTTACATTTTGTTGATATGGTTTCAATAACATAATTTATTAAGTCTTCGCAAAATTTAATAAAGGTGGCACTATATAGATTTAGGATGTTTAGAGTAATTCCAATATTAAATATAGGCAAGTAGATAAAGTGAAACAGTATTGTAAAGTTCCACTGAAATTGGAATGGATTTTTTTTTTTTTGGGGGGGGGGCCCTTCATGTATTCTTGCACCTGGGCCCTGAGGTTTCTAGTTACGCCTCTGTCAACAACCAAAACCATTTGTGGGCTATTTTCCCTAGAGGTCATCTGTGGGTAGGTCATCTGTGGGTAGGTCATCTGTGAGAACTACAAGGCTATCCTGTGACTCTATACAGTTGAAGGAGAGGCTTTTATTACACTTTGCTCAACCCTTATTTTTGCTACATGTATCACTTATGTTTTATAAGCATTTTACTGATCATTAATGCATTTATTCACCTATTATAGCATTCATAACTCCTACCATAACATTGAAGCAAGCACTTATTCTTGAAGTATAGGGCGTGAACACAGATGTGTAAGTGGCATGGCTGCATGCCCACATTGATATTAGCTGGAGGACCTTAAAGGGATGTTAAACAATAAATCCCTGGACATACTGGATTTTGTTAAAAGAATGGAGTCCTATGTCTCCCATGTCCACGGGTCCACAGACCTTCAGTCCCAAATTTGGGCACTTCGCCCAAAGTAATTCCCCCTACAAACACTTTGGGGACTTTAGGTTCCTCGGGTTAGCTGTAACCAGTGCTACTAATGTCCTCCTGCCCATTCCCCCTTTCTTCCCCTTATCTGAACCCTCCCAATCTCCCCCGCTCCTATCCCTTGTCGATGTATACCCCCCTCCCTTTTTTTTTTTTTTTTTTCTCCTTTTTGGATAGCTTGACACAGTTTCCTTTTTTTCTTTTTTCTATGTATAATCTGGTTAACATTTCTGATTGTCATATTTTATGTTTAAGCTATAATTTTGGTATGAACATTTATGGTGATGAAACCTCTATACACTAAGGAGTTTGCTGACTTAAATGGGTTATTAATAATATGGGTCTTTTTCCACAACAAATGGACTTTTGCACCCTCCCATGGAGAGGTGGGTATAAGATTATTGACCAACAGACACCGAACATGGACTTAAACATCCAGCATTCTCTCACTTGTGCTCCTTATTTTATGTGATTGTTTTATATAATACTACCTCTGGTTAATCCTGTTATTCCTGTTGTATGTACTATTGATATGTATGTACATGCTTTTGATGCTCTTATGTTCATTTATCTTTTAAAACAATAAAAACTATTTAAAAAAATAAAAAAATAAAAAATAAAACAATAAATCCCTGCTAGATATGGTGATGCATTCAATGCAAAGATTAGCATTAAAATAATATGTAGATGGAGGGCGGAGCCAACGCCTAAGGAGACAAGACGCAGCTTCATGAGACTCCTGTAAATATGTTTAAAAAACCTGCAAATTCAAGTAAAGTTGCCATGAGGAAATGTATTTTTTTTTGGCAGAGGCTCTCTTATAGATCTGGCAGCATACAGATGCTGATATTTTGATTACTATCCCATGCAAAGGCCTGCTAGAATAGCCACATGGTAAAACACTGCGCAGCTCTGGGAGTTATCTTTTGAATATAGCTGCTTGCTTTGTGCCACTGAGACTTTTCAGGGTAAGACTGTTCGTGTATGCTGTCGCAATGTCTTATACCTAAGGGGGTCAGATTAGTGGACACAGCGATTCCTCTCCACAATTTTGATAGCGCCTATAAAAATAAAGAAACAAAAGGAAAACAATGGAGACCACCACTTCCATATTAGAGGAGATTGGTTTACTGCTTCGGGAGCACCACTTAGCTTTTTCAGAAGCACTAAACAACGCTGTTATACCTCTAAGAATCAAAATCACTGAAAAACAAAGCGGAGGCAGCGAGACTGAGGGGTTGCCGCCATTGCCTCCTGCCATTTCTACAGCCATGAGTGTATCGGTCAAAGAAGGAGGATTCTTCTGGGAATGCCAGCAAGCTTCACCCCTGGTCTTGTTTGTGAGGACGAGTTCGGCAGCATTTAAGGTTCTTGACCCTAAGGACAATGGTAACTGCCATGCTGGTCAGCACAAAGCCCTAAGAGATGATAGCTGGAAAACAGAAGAGAGGTCTTCCCCACTAGATTACATCACTACCGTGCTACTTACCCACTTGAAACAGCCACATAGGAATGGGATGAAAGGAGTTCAGCTGCTTCTGATCTCTATTGGATTCTGGATTCATGGCACAGTTTGTGTTGCTGGAAGGGGAGGATTTGCAAGTCCGGCCACATTGAAGCCCCGGTATAATAATAATACTTTCAGACTGCGAAAAAAGAGTGGAATTGGCTAAGCTGGGTCTAGAGATACTGCTCCCTTGTAGACTAATGCTGGCTTGGGACGTTTATGGTAACTTTTTCTCTCACATCATGGTTACCATATTATGATAAGTGACAATTGGAAATACTTGGTTGTCGCATTGGTCATTGTCTTCAGGGTTACTAACTTCTTAGCAACTAGCAAGTCTAATATAAGATATCTATGTCTTCCTTAATGTGCCGTTCCTTTAGTTCTAGTTGGAAGAATGTGTACACTTTTCTGTAGCTAGGCTATTAGTTTTATGTAATTTAGCCTTCTTATTCCATGCTTAGTCACTAATTCAATAGCTAATGCTCTATGGGATGTGTATAACTGTTTCAGATTGATATTATTATACAATTGTACATACTAGTGAATAGACTTGAAAATTACATATCACTTTAAATGAAGATACCATGCTGGATTACTTTAATTGTTTTCTAGTATAGCAGTCTCTATTCTCACACCCTACTAGGGAAAAGGGGCACAAATTAAGCCGTTGACTTTATTTTATTGCATCTTCAGAGTCGCTAACTTGTATTAGGGCTACTAGCTGGACACAAAAAGGTTTTTTGCACCCTAAATTTGCTTTTTAATTTAGGAAACGTTGTTCCTTGTTCTCTAATATCAAGGCGGAGACATGTTTGTGTGGTTATAATTCTTTAAAATTAATATTCTGGGGGGCACTGTGTATCTAGCAATATTTATGTTCTGATTATAAGTCACTTTTTCACTAAGATGTTGAGATAAGTAAGTTCATTATACACTTAAATCTTTGATTAGATGTCATCTACAAGACTACAATTATTTAAGAAAGGCAAAGAGCCTTCACTTTTATATATATATATCATGGTTTATTTTTATACTACGCTTAACTACAATTACTATCTATAATGTTGGGTATTATGTGTATTATTTCAGTGTTTTCCTGTTGCTGGGTGTAGGGCCCACACTTTGGGGACAGGATTTACACCTGCATTTCTACCCTGGGCTAATGTATATGGTAATATTTGTTATGTATTTGGAAGTAGTCTTAGCTTTATATTAATTTAAGAGATCAACTCTTGTTCAATCACAATTTCCTATGCACCAGTGTCTAACCAGGCATATTATAATAACCCCACTAGTTCTCTTTTTGTTAATAAGCCTTACAAGATTATTTATGTTATGTAAATCGGTTGGCCTCCTGCCCCCCCACCCCCATATAGTATTCTGGTTCTTTATGATTTAGACCAGAAACTTACTTTGCAGTTTCCCTTGAGAATGACCGCACTTATCAGCAATATACTTTATATACCTAAGCTCTATAAAAAAAAAAATATATATATATATATATATATATTTTATTTTTATTTTTTTTTCTCACAGCAATGTAGGGCCATATAAAACATTTTGTTTAAAGGAAAAAAATCAAACAAAAATTCTTTAATGTTACAATATATTTCTTTTTGGTTTCATCTGGTATTCTGTTATATAACTGTTAAACGTGTGTTATTTGTGAATAGGGGTACTTTATGTTTATATGCTTATACCTTAGATATGAATCCCCTTTCAAACAAAACAAATAGGAAAAGAAAAAGAGGTTTATTGCGCATTATGGTACTTGAATATACAGTGTTTTTTCTGAAACTTTTTATATCCTAGCATTTTGAGATGTATGTGATGTAAGTTTAATTTCTTGTACCTTGGTGCCTAAGTGTATACGACTAGAGTTTATTTTTTCATGTATTGTATTTTATTTCCTGTATGTATTTTAATTTTCAAACCTCAATAAAAATATTAAGGAAAAAAATAAATAATAATATGTAGATGGATTTTTACAATTATAAGTGTAAAGGTTTAATTTAATGGGTGTGCCTTGTGTGAACTAGTTTTCTAGTTCACTGAAGAGGCCCAAAGAAGGCCAGAACAATCGTCTGGGGTTGCCATGTTCCTTGTTCAGAGAAGGATTGCCTGGTATTTCGGGACTGGACTGACCTTGTTAGACGGACTTAGACTGATATACTTCAGGAACGTTCTTCTCTGTGAAAAGCACAATTGGACTAAAAGATGCTGCTCCTAGGCGGTACATTTCCATAGAACAAGGCATTGAGCTGTTCTTTGAACTGTTGAGAGAGCGCTTCTCTGTCGGTATGTAGTGTTCTTTTTATCTCTCTGCAAACAAGTCTGTGTGGAATCACTTTTAATAAATACTATGTTCCACACAGCCTTGATTGAGCAGTCTCTTTTATTGCCTGTTTCATAAATGTACCTAATTGATCTCACAAAGAAAAATAGAGAAGAGGAAACTTAAAGGGACACGAAACCCAATTTTTTTCTTTCATGATTTAGAAAGAGCATGTCATTTTAAACAACTTTCTAATTTACTTCTATTATCTAATTTGCTTCATTCTCTTGATATCACTTGCTGAAAAGCATATCTAGATATGCTCAGTAGTTGCTGATTGGTTGCTGCACATAAAGGCCTTGTGTGATTGGCTCACACATGTACATTGCTATTTCTTCAACAAAGGATATCTAAAGAATTGAGAAAATTAGATAATAGAAGTAAATTGGAAAGTTGTTTAAAATTGTATGCCCTATCTGAATCATGAAAGTTTAATTTTGACTAGACAGCCCCTTTAAATTAAAACATGAAGGTCCCCATTACTTTATAGAAACTCAGTAGAATTTAGAAAAACAATAATTTTAATAGATAAATTAAGGGGAAAAAATGATAAAATAAATAATACATTTATATTGCAAAGTTTTATTTTAGCTACACAAAACTCAAGATTTTATATTACAATCTCAATATTTAATATCCCTTTAAAATTTCAATAACATATAATCTACCCCTTTCTCTGTTATCTGGTAAACTCCAAAATGTCCAGGACATTCCTAGGTAATCTGGGTAAAGGTTTTCTGCAAAATAGATGTCAGTAAATTTATATTCCTTAATCTATGAAGGTCCAACAAATATACTAGAAAACAAAATGATCATTAAACATCAGAGTGTGCAGGATAGAATGTAAGTTTTTTAGTCCAAAAGATAAAAACAGACAATAAAGTCCCTTTGAAATCATCAAAGTCATTTTTTTAACACATTCACAGTATACATCAAGGTTTAAGATACGGGTTGCAAAACAGCATGTACAATATGTCTCAACAGTGTTTAAACTGTAATTTTATTTGCATTCTTGGGGTACTAGTTTTGTTCTCATTATATTTTTTGTTGAAAAGCATGCCTAGGTGGGCTCAAGAGCTGCTGATTGGGGGCTGAACATATATGCTTCATGGTATTGGCTCAATCAATGCTTTCAGCTGGCTCCCAGTAGTGCGTTGCTGCTTCTTCAACAAAGGATAACAAGAGAATTAAGCAAATTAGATAATAGAAGTAAATTGGAAAGTTGTTTGGGTTTCATGTCACTTTAAATAAAAAAACGTACATTTCATAGAAAATTATTTAGATTTTTCTGTTAAATAATCTCTTGAATAGATGTAGTGCGTAAGTAACAGGAACATTTGACAGTTCCTGCCACCTACTCAGTCAGTATAACACAGCATCAGACAGACATTCCTTGCTGTCTTGCACCATCCCGGAAACACTGTGTGCTAGCTCGGTCACAACCTCACGTCCTTTTCTCACATCGCCTTTAAACATTGAGTTTACTGAGTTTAAAGCTGGCAAAAAGTGTCACGGTTGGTAACAGGTGGAATCTGTAATGCATACAGCAGTGAAAGGAATTTTGCTTTGCATTCTTGCGGCTTGTGGAAGAAGTCAGACATCAATTTGCTCACAGGAAGCACAATAATTACTGCAGTACGGTAAAGATAAATAATTAGCAATGTGAGCAAAGGTCAGATTTTGTTTCAAAGTAGTTATTACAGTAAGTACCTTATACATGTGGGATATCAAGCAGATTATTGTACGGTTTTAAATTATGTAAATGTAACATTATGCTATAGTGCTGTAAATGCCTTAACATTATAGTAAATAAATCTAATCAAATAAAATACATTTATTTAAATATAATAGAATAGCATAATCAACAAATGTATAATAAAAAGACAGTAAATCACACTAACTTTTGATTTCAAATGAGAAGCAGATTTTTTTCAGACAAATTTCAAAGTTTTCTTTCATTTTCCTGTCTCCATGTTTCATGTAACAACTGTTAGCCAATCAAAGAGTCATGTATGCATATGAGCTTTGAACTCTTTCCTCTTCAACAAAGAATAACAAGAGAACAAAGTAATTCTGATAATGGAGATACATTTTTTTTTTTTAATTGTGTGCTCTATCTGAATCAAGAAAATGTATTTTTGACATTCATGTCTGCATTATGAGTAATTAGAGGCAGTGATGGATTGACCGTCGGGATACCAGGAGTTTTCCTGGTGGACCGCCAGTGCCTTAGGGCCACGCTTGGAGGTCACAAAGCGAGCCTTGTGTGCATGTGAAGTGCATTTATTTAAGTCTGCTCCGCTCCTGCTGAGGGTGTTTGGGGCAGATAAGTGGCCCCTTAAAACAACTAAGGCCTCGCTTCCATTGAGTCGTTAAAAATGGAGCCGTAAGCTACCGAAGCGGCCGACAGCTAAAAGTAATTTACGGCTGCATTTTAGTACCAGGTTTCCATTGAAAAGATTAGCGTGTTGCGCGCAGTCGCTCTTTTCGTGTAGCTGTAAGTTAACGTTGTGTTAACGCTTCCATCTGACGTCGGATTTCTTGAAAATCAATTAGTTGCTAAGGTAACCCGACCTTACGCTATAGAATTTACGTTTAACGTCCGTGCTTCTTACCTGTGATCGCCTCTCAAGAAAAATAAAAAAACACTTATCCATATTTTTAATAATCAAATTATATTTAACACTTCATAAATATAAGTAATATTTATTGCTGCCCTAGGCATAGGTCTAGTTTGCATTCTGTAGATATGTTCTTGCATATATTATTATATTTAAATATATACTGATATTTCTATTAGAATATAAGTTCAACTATTTCTATACATGAGACAACAATAAATATTACTTATAACAATTTATTTCTACATTAAAACACTTGCATTATTTGCAAGTTTTATAATTTCAATAGAAAATAGGTCTCAAAAAGCACAATTTTCCTCTTTTACACCTAGTTGAGCTGGGGGTAATATTTCTCAATGTATCGACAGCCTCCGACAATGTATTAACGGTTAGAGCTTTCATTGGAAACCTGGTATAATTTATCGATTAACGGCTTCTATTACTTTCTATGGGACGCGAAGATCTTTTCGGCAGCCGAAGTCCGGCTGCCGATATTGAGGTATAACGCGCCATTGGAAACAGTCGATAAACGATATTGCTTCCGACAGCATATTTATCGGTTTGCGAGTGCACGCAAACTGAATTACGACTCAATGGAAGCGAGGCCTGTGTTGGCAGCAATGGAGAAACAGTGGAGCAGATCTTTAGAATAAGTTGCTCCTGATTGACTCACTGGATTTAACTATGTGTTTAACACTTTGAAGAGATATTCCTGAATTTGTACACACATAACAACTTGCATAGTAATTGGAGTATTAGAATGGCAGGGCTAGGTTAAAAAGTAAGTTACAGTGTATCTTTATTAGAAGGGATCAATTAAAGTCCAAATAAAATAGGGCTTAGATTCTGGACCTGATTTTCAAACATAAAGTTTACCATCACTTTAAACAAATTAAAAACTAAAAGAAACAGGTATATGTCGTGGTTTTCCAGTAGGTTTTTGCAGGGATTTGTAGTAGAAACTATTCTGCTAAATAAAGTATTGTCTTTTTTTTTTTTTGCATGTCCAAAGAGCAAATTTTGAAAAACCAATGAATTCTTCAGAATGCTGATAGAAAGGTGTTTGGGGTGTTAAAATATCCTCATACAATATAAAACAAAGAAGGTCAGAATTTAATTGCAGGTAAAAATGTTTATTGAAAATATAGATATGAACAAACTAGGTACATAGAGGCTGCACTCCCACTTATCTAATGCATTTCGCATATGGTCACACATCGTGGCCGGACTGTTATCCAACGGACATTTGTCCGCCTGACATTTGTGTGATGGATAATATTTCAACAGACAAAAGGCCGTTGGATAACAGTCCGGCCACGAGATAGATAGATTAGATAGAAAGATTAGATAGATAGATAAGTATAGATACCGTTTTACCCAGACAAAGAACCACAAGACGTGCGTGGGACCCATGGTTAGGTTCCCAGAGGTGGTTGCGGCGCCTGAGGCTCTGATTAGAACAGAACACTCTGGAGCGTATCTGCACTTGGCCGAAATCGTGACATAGTCTCACGGACATATGTCTGAAGGACAACTGTGCTTTGGCATTCTGTCCATCTGCATTCTATCCGAGAACCGTCACATGTACTTGCTCATAGATAAATTGGCAACTGTACACATTAAGATATATTAAAGGGCCATAATACCCAAATGTTTAAACACTTGAAAGTGATGCAGCATAGCTGTAAAAAGCTAACTAGAAAATATCTCCTGAACATCTCTATGTAAAAAAGAAAGATATTTTATCTCAAAAGTTCCTCAGTAGCCACCTCCCATTATAAAGGATTTCTAAGCAGCATTTTAGTGTGTTTGTCCTGGGACATCTGAAGGGACTAGCATCGTGCACTCTCATATTATTTCACCAATCAGGTAAAGGAAGCTTACTATGAAATCTCATGAGAGTGAAGTCAAATCTCATGAGATCACAGTAAGAGTTCATGACCTCAGCACTGCTGATGCTGATTGGCTGCTGTTCATTTCTTCATTTTTTTTAATTTTTTTACCTGCAGCTGAGAGCAGCTGAGTATAACTTTTTACACAGAACTTACTCTGCTGAGCTGAGGAAATTGTGAGGTAAAATATCTTCCTTTTTTACATAGAGATGCTCAGGTGATATTTTCCTGTCAGCTTTTTACAGTTATACTGCATCAGTTTCAAGTGATTTAGCATATGAGTATTATGTCCCTTTAAGGAACAGGCAACCAATGAGGGCAGGTTATTTACTTCCCAGCAAGTGCCATTCATTTTCTAAACTTTATTGATCCCTTAGGGCTACACTGTCCTCATTCAGTGCCTAAATATACTAATACACATGAAGAATCTAATACAAAACATAAAAATATTGTTATTTTTGAGCCGCAAATGCATATGTAAAGCTTTTATCACTGGGTTTCCATATGAACTGGAATGGGTAAGAATGTGAAAACTATAAAAAAAAAAAACATGCAATGCAAGGGAATTATGATTGATTGGAACGTAACTCATTTTTACCATGTAAGTAAAGCTGAAACTCTGCAAAGTGTCATTGGCCATTCCTATTGCTGTAGCTTCAGGCGTAACTGAAATTCTTAGGTGTCTGATCCCTTAATAGTGAGAGACAGCTGCTGCTCTGCATAGGCCAAGGGCATCCTAGACAGCACACGCTGTGGAATGATAAAAGTCCAAGTCATGTAGGGAAAGCTATGCTGAGTCAGAACCTGTTGTCTTCCTGGATTCTCTTCCCCAGTCATTTCAAGATGTTATTTGACACAAGATATTTCCTATGAGAGAATTACCTATTTCATACATGACTCAATAAATATTATGAGATAGTGGAAGAAACAGCTGCTCCCTGTACAGGAAATCTGTTAGATGATTAGTGCACATGATGAAGCAGACTATGATGCCTATTTATCAAGGGTCTGTCGGACCTGATCCGACAGTGCAGATCAGGTCCATCAGACCTCGCTGAATGCGGACAGCAATACGCTCTCCGTATTCAGCATTGAACCAGCAGCTCTTGTGAGCTGCTCGTGCAATGCCGCCCCCTGCAGATTCGCGGCCAATCGACCGCCAACAGGGGGGTGTCAATTAACCCAATCGTACTCGATCGGGTTGAATTGTGGTGATGTCTGTCCGCCTGCTCAGAGCAGGCAGACAGGGTTATGGAGCAGCGGTCTTTAGACCGCTACTTCATAACTGCTGTGTCTGGCTAGCCACAAACAAGAGAGGGTTTTGAGAAGAGGCACGAGTGTTAGATAATCTGAAAACCTTCGAGTTAAATCACAGTTTCCCCTATTAGATTTCTACTTACTATCCCCAATCAATAGGAGATAAATGCCACGTATGTTATAAGTTAGAGAAGTCTCTCTGTGGATTTGGTTATGAGAGAAAATAAAAAGGAGAAAATAGTGATAGTGCAATATTGTTTTAATAAAAGATCTGCCAGTGTAATAATAAACGGTGCACTCACATTACATGCCCTCAATGCAGAATGAGGTAACAAAAGCACGCAATGAGTTCACATATTATTTGTATCTTGGTTAGGGATTTTCTACCTCCAAACCCCACTGGATATTACTCAGTTCATATATTCTAACAAACTCGAAGTCCAATTGTAGTTTAAAGTTCTAGGCGCCGATCCCAGATCCATCGCACTACCTACGAAATGCATAAAGAATGCTATTAACCCTGTTACAATTAGATAAATTTAACTTTTAAGCTACAACTATTATTATCATTTTGCATAATTGAATATAACAAAGTACATCATTTCTATTTAATTCACCACTGACTCTAGTGTCCCCCTACATATACCATATATTGTTGCATTAACTATACCTCAAAGCTTTTCCTCTGCTCTGTAGTTGGATATTATATATATTTATAGGTGTGTTTGTGTGTATATATATATATAAACAAAATATATGTGTAAGTACTGACAAGTATACCAGATAACTAAATATTATTTGAAACTTGATGAGAGAATACAAAAGAATCAAATAACCAGATTAATGTTTGCTGTTATCGGTAGTTTAAAAAGGGTAGGCTGGAAAACCCTTGAATGCTGCTATCTATAAAATAGACTGAACCTTTAAAGTCACTAAAATAAAGGAAGTCTATATAAAGTTTTATGTGTAAAAAAGATGATTTTAGACAGCGCTTTCAAGGGAGAAGAAATGGTACACCCAAAAATTGCTTTTATTTTAGTAATTTGAGTATTTTTATACAGAGTCTTTTAAAACTAGGATACCGTTCAATTAGACTTTTGAATGAAACTTCAAGCATCCATTCACCTAGATTACGAGTTCTGCGTTAGAGGCTATGTGGTGCTAACGAGCAGTTTTCTCTCACTGCTCACTTACCTACAGCGCTGGTATTACGAGTTTTCAGAAACCCGTTGTTAAAATGAAGATAGAAGATGCCATCTGGATGAAGACTTCTGCCCGTCTGGAGGACCACTTCTGCCCGGCTTGGATGAAGCCTTCTGCCCGTCTGGAGGACCACTTCTGCCCGGCTTGGATAAAGACTTCTGCCCGTCTGGAGGACCACTTCACCCAGCTTGGATGAAGACGTCTCCCGGTAAGTCGATCTTCAGGGGGTTAGTGGTAGATTTTTTTAAGGGTGTATTTGGGTGGGTTTTATTTTTTAGATTAGGGTGTGGGCGGCAAAAGAGCTAACTGCCCTTTTAAGGGCAATGCCCATCCAAATGCCCTTTTCAGGGCAATGGGGAGCTTAGGTTTATTTAGTTAGTATTTTATTTGGGGGGTTGGTTGTGTGGGAGGTGGGTTTTACTGTTGGGGGGTGGTTTGTATTTTTTTTTACAGGTAAAAGAGCTGATTACTTTGGGGAAATGCCCCCAAAATGCCCTTTAAAGGGCTATTGGTAGTTTAGTTTAGGCTAGGGTTTTTTTTTATTTTGGGGGGGCTTTTTTTATTTTAATAGGGCAATTAGATTAGGTGTAATTAGTTTAAATTTCTGTAATTTGTTTATTATTTTCTGTAATTTAGTGGGGGGGGGGTTGTACTTTAGCTAATTTAATTTAATTTATTTAATTGTATTTCATTTAGTTAATTTATTTAATTATAGTGTAGTGTTAGGTGTTAGTGTAACTTAGGTTAGGTTTTATTTTACAGGTAAATTTGTATTTATTTTAGCTAGATAGATATTAAATAGTTAATAACTATTTAATAACTATTCTACCTAGTTAAAATAAATACAAACTTTCCTGTAAAATAAAAATAAATCCTAAGATAGATACAATTTAACTATTAGTTATACTGTAGCTAGCTTAGGGTTTATTTTATAGGCAAGTATTTAGTTTTAAATAGGAATTATTTAGTTAATGATAGGAATATTTATTTAGATTTATTTAAATTATATTTAAGTTAGTGGGTGTTAGGTTTAGGGTTAGACTTAGGTTTAGGGGTTAATAACTTTAATATAGTGGTGGCGACGGTGGGGGCGGCAGATTAGGGGTTAATAAATGTAAGTAGGTGGCGGCTATCTTAGGGATGGCAGATTAGCGGTTAATAATATTTAACTAATGTTTGCGAGGCAGGGGTGCGGCGGTTTAGGGGTTAATATGTTTATTATAGTGGCGGCAACGTTGGGGGCGGCAGATTAGGGGTTAATAATTGTAGGTAGGTGGCGGCGACATTGGGTGCGGCAGATTAGGGGTTAATAAATATAATGTAGGTGGCGGCGATGTTGGGGTCAGCAGATTAGGGGTTCATAAATATAATGTAGGTGGCGGCGGTGTCCGGAGCGGCAGATTAGGGGTTACAATTTTTATTTTAGTATTTGCGATGCAGGAGGGCCTCGGTTTAGGGGTTAATAGGTAGTTTATGGGTGTTAGTGTACTTTTTAGCACTTTAGTTATGAGTTTTATGTTACGGCATTGTACCATAAAACTCTTTACTGACTTTTAAATGTGTTAGGGATCTTGACAGGAGAGGGTGTACCGCTCACTTTTTGGCCTCCCAAAATACCGGCGCTATGGAAGTCCCATAGAAAAAATACTTTACGAAGTTTATGTAAGTCGTTTTGTGGTAAAGCCAACAAAGTGTGTGGTGCCCCTATACCTGCAAGACTTGTAATACCAGCGGGCGTAAAAAAGCAGGGTTAGGACCTCTTAACGCTGCTTTTTTACCCTAACGCACAACTCGTAATCTAGCCGATTGTTTTTAAACAAGTGGGATTAAAGTGTTTTTTACTTCATCTTTATTCATTCAGAATTGGAGATTATTAGATTCATCTTTACCACAGTGGGGATTATATATCCTATCCATACCCATTACATACCTCATATTTATGAGTTTGAACCAGGTAAGCGTAATATAACTCACACTTTTTAATTATAATATTGCACTATGATGTTGTTTTGTGTCCTCTTCAACATTTTATAAGTTGAAGACTTTATGGGTATACCATCTCTTCTCCCTTGAAAGCGCTGTCTAAAATCATCTTTTTTGCATATATATATGCCAACTTTTCCCTCTCTCTCTCTCCTTCTCTCTCTCCTCTCTCTCTCTCTTGTATATATATATATATATATATATATATATATATAATAAATCAATAGCTATATATCTATATGACAATATTGTGACACAAAAATACCCTTCTTCTTGGGATTTTTTCCCAGGAACAATATTACTCCGTACAGCCTGAATTAGGTGTAAAAGCATTGGCCTGTTTAGTCAAAGACATTTTGCAGGAATAACATTTTAACATAAACATTACAAAATAAATCCTTGCTCAATAGAGCTTGCTAAACAGAATAAAGCAATCCTGACTGAAGTTTGGTGGATTCTCCACACAACTGCAAAATACAATCAATATCAAAACTTACAGGCCTAGAACTTTTAGACAGCAGCCAAGCCCAGCGTCATTTCTGTCACTCTCACACAGGTTCTAACTAAAAGCCCCATCACACACTATTTAATGAGAGCTAATTGACATTAATTAGCTGCATGTGAGAAAGCCTTAGCTTGTAGGGAAAAACTTGAACTTGATCCCTAGCCTGCAATTTTCCGCCGCATTCAAACTGTGGAGTGGATTACCAGCCCATAAAACACAATTAATAGCACATTTTCGATACCACAAAATTTGGGAAAACATATACTGCATTGTACACAATCCCGCTAGCTCTGTCACATATCCCCCCCCCGCTCAGACCTACTGGGATGAGCGGCCTTAGCAACAAGTCACTGAATTCTGGCATTTCCTGTTTACTTTCTGCTCTGTGATCGGACGAGTAACTGTACTGTTTTTCTTTTTGATTTCCCTCATCTATGTTAGTGGAGCATAATCAGTTACCAATCTGAATTTTATCCTTAAAAGATGTCTACTAACTATATTATCTTAAGACGCTCCTTTTCCAATACTGCATATTTCCTTTCATGAGGATCAAGCCTCCTGTATAAATAGAGGACAGGGCGCTTTCTACCCCTGTCTCCCCTGAGGACCGCTCCAAGGCCTAAATCTGAAGCATCTGTCTGCAAATAATGGGGTATCCATGCTGTTAAATAATTCAAATGACAGTAAATGAATAGAGTTAAACATTTCCGGATAGAATATCACCATAGTAATTAACCATAAAATTCATGGTATAACTATATAATTATATTTACAACCATTTAAAAAAGCAATATGTGGCATAGAAGTCTTTAAGAGCACAGTACAATATTAAAGGGACAGTATACACTCATTTTCATATAACTGCATGTAATAGACACTACTATAAACAATAAGATGCACAGATACTGATATAAAAATCCAGTATAAAATGGTTTAAAAACTTACTTAGAAGCTTTCAGTTTAGCTCTGTTGAAAAGGCAGTTGGAAAGCCCACTGCAAGTGGGAAATAAGACACTCCCCCCTCTCCCCCTTCTTTTGCATATGAAAAGACCCTTTACACAAACAGGAGCAAGCTGGAGAAGGTAGCTGACGGTATTCAAATAATACTTTGGGGCTTGGTTAGGAGTCTGAAAATCAGAGCAATGTTATTTAAAAATAAGCAAAACTATACATTTATTTAAAAAAAAAACTTCATGGGCTATATAAATAGATCATCTACAAAACATTTATGCAAAGAAAAAATGAGTGTATAATGGCCCTTTAAAGGATTATATTGGATGCACCTATGTCCCCAAAGAGAAGATAACGTACAAGGCATAGAAAATGTGGGGATAGAGTACATACATATCCATAAAAACAAAGCAGTAGTGCCCACTAAAAAATAATATATGGCTAGAAAAGAGTCTCTCCATATATGTACATGTGCATGTATACACACACACGTATACACACACATATACACACGTATACACACACACGTATATACACACATATACACACGTATACACACACACGTATATACACACATATACACACGTATACACACACACGTATATACACACATATACACACGTATACACACACACGTATATACACACATATACACACGTATACACACACACGTATATACACACATATACACACGTATACACACACACGTATATACACACATATACACACGTATACACACACACGTATATACACACATATACACACGTATACACACGTATACACACACACGTATACACACACATATACACACGTATACACACACACGTATATACACACATATACACACGTATACACACACACGTATATACACACATATACACACGTATACACACACACGTATATACACACATATACACACGTATACACACGTATACACACACACGTATACACACACATATACACACGTATACACACACACGTATATACACACATATACACACGTATACACACACACGTATATACACACACAGGTATACACACACACGTATACACACGTATACACACACACGTATACACACACACACGTATACACACACACGTATACACACACACGTATACACACACATATACACACGTATACACACACACGTATATACACACATATACACACGTATACACACACACGTATATACACACACAGGTATACACACACACGTATACACACACACACGTTTATACACACACACACGTATACACACACACGTATACACACACACGTATACACACACATATACACACGTATACACACACACGTATATACACACATATACACACGTATACACACACACGTATATACACACACAGGTATACACACACACGTATACACACACACACGTTTATACACACACACACGTATACACACACACGTATACACACACACGTATACACACACATATACACACGTATACACACACACGTATATACACACACAGGTATACACACACACGTATACACACACACACGTTTATACACACACACACGTATACACACACACGTATACACACACATATACACACGTATACACACACACGTATATACACACATATACACACGTATACACACACATATACACACGTATACACACACATATACACACGTATACACACACACGTATATACACACATATACACACATATACACACACACGTATATACACACATATACACACGTATACACACACATATACACACGTATACACACACATATACACACATATACACACACACGTATATACACACACAGGTATACACACACACGTATACACACACACACGTTTATACACACACACACGTATACACACACACGTATACACACACATATACACACGTATACACACACACGTATATACACACATATACACACGTATACACACACATATACACACGTATACACACACATATACACACGTATACACACACACGTATATACACACATATACACACGTATACACACACACGTATATACACACATATACACACGTATACACACACATATACACACGTATACACACACATATACACACGTATACACACACACGTATATACACACATATACACACGTATACACACACACGTATATACACACATATACACACGTATACACACACATATACACACGTATACACACACATATACACACGTATACACACACACGTATATACACACATATACACACGTATACACACACACGTATATACACACATATACACACGTATACACACACACGTATATACACACATATACACACGTATACACACACACGTATATACACACACATATACACACGTATACACACACACGTATATACACACACACGTATATACACACACACGTATATACACACACGTATATACACGTATACACACACACGTATATACACACACACGTATATACACACACACGTATATACACACACACGTATACACACACGTATACACACGTATACACACACACGTATATACACACACACGTATATACACACACACAACATATGTTTAGATTAAAAAAAAAATATATATGAAATATTTTTCCACCTATTTGAATGTGTAGCGGTAACAGTTACACTCGAGCGATAAGGGGTTTATTATGGGTGTTTGCGCACGTCAGGTTTTTCCCTCATATAGAAAGTAAACACGATTGCTTGATTGCAATTGAAGTTAAAGCACTCCAGGTTAACGCAAACTCAGAGCTCTACCTAAATGTTTTGCGAAACAAAAAAGTCTCACAAAGCACTTAAAAATATATTACAAAGTACAGTTAAACTAATAATAAGATGATCTAATAAAAATTATATACAAAAAAAGTTATAAGGGCTCAAAGATATGAAATCTCAGGTGTTAGAAAAATAAAAGGCAGACAAAGGGCTTTAATATTGAGATACATACATATACTTTTAGGGGTTAATACTTTATTTAGGTACTTTGCAATGTGGGGCGATGGCGGTTTAGGGGTTAATAGTTTATTTAGGTACTTTGCGATGTGGTGGGATGGCGGTTTAGGGGTTAATAGTTTATTTAGGTACTTTGCGATGTGGTGGGATGGCGGTTTAGGGGTTAATAGTTTATTTAGGTACTTTGCGATGTGGAGCGATGGCGGTTTAGGGGTTAATAGTTTATTTAGGTACTTTACGATGTGGTGGGATAGCGGTTTAGGGGTTAATAGTTTATTTAGGTACTTTGCGATGTGGTGGGATAGCGGTTTAGGGGTTAATACTTTATTTAGGTACTTTGCAATGTGGGGCGATGGCGGTTTAGGGGTTAATAGTTTATTTAGGTACTTTGCGATGTGGTGGGATAGCGGTTTAGGGGTTAATAGTTTATTTAGGCACTTTATGATGTGGTGGGATAGCGGTTTAGGGGTTAATAGTTTATTTAGGCACTTTGTGATGTGGTGGGATAGCGGTTTAGGGGTTAATAGTTTATTTAGGCACTTTGTGATGTGGTGGGATAGCGGTTTAGGGGTTAATAGTTTATTTAGGCACTTTGTGATGTGGCTCGATGGTGGTTTGGGGGTTAATTATTTATTTAGGTAGTTTGTGGTGGGGGGATGGTGGTTTAGGGGTTAATAGTTTATTTAGGCACTTTGTGATGTGGTGGGATAGCGGTTTAGGGGTTAATAGTTTATTTAGGTACTTTACGATGTGGTGGGATAGCGGTTTAGGGGTTAATAGTTTATTTAGGCACTTTGTGATGTGGTGGGATAGCGGTTTAGCGGTTAATAGTTTATTTAGGCACTTTGTGATGTGGTGGGGGGATGGTGGTTTAGGGGTTAATAGTTTATTTAGGCACTTTGTGATGTGGTGGGGGGATGGTGGTTTAGGGGTTAATAGTTTATTTAGGCACTTTGTGATGTGGTGGGATAGCGGTTTAGCGGTTAATAGTTTATTTAGGCACTTTGTGATGTGGTGGGATAGCGGTTTAGCGGTTAATAGTTTATTTAGGCACTTTGCGATGTGGCTCGATGGTGGTTTGGGGGTTAATTATTTATTTAGGTAGTTTGTGGTGGGGGGATGGTGGTTTAAGATTTATTAGACTAGGGGTTTATGGTGATTCAGGTTTTTTAACTTTTTTGCTCCATTGACTTCTATGGAGCAGTAGGTGATCGTGCTTGCAGCAAATAAGAGTAATAATTTGTAACTTTCATTTTATATCAGCGCAATTAGCAATCTAGCGAAAGGGCTATTTATCGCTTCACTTGTAATCTAGCCCTATGTGTTTTTTTAAACCTTTATTTATTGAAGTTTCCACACATAACACATTAACAAAAGTAAAATAGCACTGTTTCATAGGCAATGCTGATCATAAATATACTAAGGCCTCTATTTATCAAGGTCTGTCGGACCTGATCCGACAGTGCGGGTCAGGTCCGACAGACCTCGCTGAATACGGCGAGCAATACGCTCGCCGTATTCAGCATTGCACCAGCAGCTCACAAGAGCCGCCCCCTGCAGACTCGCGGCCAATGGGCCACCAGCAGGGGGTGTCAATGAACCCGATCATACTCGATCCGGTTGTTTTCAGGCGATGACTGTCCGCCTGCTCAGAGCAGGCGGACAGGTTATGGAGCAGCGGTCTTTGTGACCGCTGCTTCATAACTGTTGTTTCTGGCGAGTCTGCAGGCTCGCCAGAAACACGGGGCATCAAGCTCCATTCTTAGCTTGATAAATATGCCCCTGTGTGCCTAAATACCAAGAAACATTTATAACATTAGTTGTTAACTGTGTTACTTGAACCTGAAGGAAACACATTTGTAAATATTATGCACTAGATTGCAAATGATGGGCTGACTAACTTTTCCGCTTGCGCTGTAACTGCACTCAAAGTAAAATTTTAAGGCAGCCAGGTTCACTGGCGTATTATAAGTTGGAAGAGCGCGCGACTGAAAGTCTGATGCATGCTAACTCCAGGACTACGCTAACTTCTCCCCGTAGATTTCTATGGGGTGCAATTTTAAAAAAAATGTTATCACTTGCACACTAACCTGACACAACTGACCAACTGCGCTAAACCCAAAGGGCAAGATTACAAGTCGCGCGGCAAATCAATTGCGCATTTGGGGCTGCGTAGCTATTACAAGTTGCAAAATAACTTATTTTGTGTGCACGTTAAGCAGTGTAATGCAAACAACCTAATCGCGTGCACGTTCACGTATTCCCCATAGAAGTCAACGGAGAAGACAAATAGAAAAAAACGACACACTAAAACCCAAATATGTTGCGCAAAGCTCATGACGTATTCTCCTTGATAAGTGTACATGAAAATGTGAATATTTCTAATTGCGAAAATGTTTTCGCAACAGAATATTTAATATTTCTCTATACATGTGATGATTTTTGAACTGATATTTCTATTTATAGCGAGATATGTATATGAATATAAATATATATATATCGGTCTAGATATCTCGAGATCTATACGCGAATATCAGTTTGAAAATACATCTGAGATATTGTTTAATGTGAATAAGATTGTAATGTAAAATATTTTCATTATCTCCATAGTTAAACATATGTCTATACATATAAATCAATGTTTCTCTATGTATGTGTATGTTTGTCAATGTAAAATCCCTCAGTCTGCTTTTTTATCTAACACCCGAAATCTCATATTTTTGATCCCTTATAACTTGTGTGCAATATTTTTTTTTAAATAATTTTTATTAGACAGTGTTAATATGAATGTTAGTGTATTTTGTAATGTATTTTTAAAGTGTTTCGTGAAACTTTTATGCTGCACGAAACTGTTAACTACAACTCTTTGAGCGCAAAAAGGATTGTTGCGTAAAAGGTGAATATGTGCGTGCAATAGCAATTTTTCAAGACTTGTAATACCTGCGCAATGGAAATTGATTGTGAAAAGACCACATCGCCCGCGGAAAACTCATAACCCGCTACTTGTAATCTTGCAATCTTGTAATCTTGCCCATAGTGAGTTATGAATACTTTAAATTCCAATGTTCTTCACAATGAGGAAGATTACAAGTTGTGCGGTATAGCCGTAGCGTACACACCACGCAAAATGGGTTTGTACTACTATTTCTATACCGCAGCCATTGCAAGTTACAAAAAAACGTTCTTTTGTTGTGCGGTATGGTAGGTTAAGCTCCATACCACACAAAATCCAAGTCCTGACTTGACGTGCTCGTGCACGTAACCCCCACAGACATCAATGGAGAAAAAGTGTTAGATAAAAACTTGCGATTGCGGAATCGTGATCGCTATAACGCATTCCCCATTGATGTCTATGGAGGCAAGAAAGTTTTGTTTAAATCTAACACCCTCACATAAACCCCTAGTGTAAATACCCCTAATCTGCTTAGGCAAAAACATAACATTTGGAAAATTTGGAAAAAGCATCCAATGATGACCAAGTGGCCGCCTTGCAAATCTGTTCCATTAAAGCATAATTTTTAAAGGCCCAAGAGGAAGCGACAGCCCTAGTGGAGTAAGCCATAATTTTCTCTGGAGGCTGCTGTCCAGCTGTCTCATAAGCCAATCGAATAATGCTTCTTAACCAGAAGGAGAGAGTAGAAGAAGAGGCCTTCTGATCTCACCGTTTACCAGAAAAGACAACAAAAAGAGCAGAAGATTGACGAAAATCATTCGTAGCCTGTAAATAGAACTTCAAAGCATGCACAACATCCAGATTGTGCAACAACCGCTCCTTCTCAGAGGAAGGATTAGGACAAAATGAAGGAACAACAATTTCTTGGTTAATATTGCGTTCCGAAACCACCATAGGTAAAAATCCTAATTTAGTACGGAGAACCGCCTTATCCGCATGAAGAATAAGATAAGGAGAATCATACTGTAGATACGAAAGATCAGAAACTCTATAGGCAGAAGAAATTGCGAACAGAAACAAAACCTTCCAGGACAATAACTTCATATCAACAGAATGCATAGGCTTAAATGGAGCCTGCTGCAGAACTTTAAGAACCAGATTAAGACTCCAAGGAGGAGCAATTGACCTAAACACAGGCCTGATTCTAATAAAAGCCTGGACAAAAGATTGAACATCTGGCAAAATTGCCAGATGATTCTGCAGAAGAATCGACAGAGTTGAAATCTGACCCCTTAGGGTACTGACTGATAAACCCTTCTCCAGGCCCTCCTGAAGAAAGTACAGAATATGCGGAATTCTCACCTGACTCAAAGAAAAACCCCTAGATCCACATAAATTAAGGTATTTACGCCATACCTTATAATAAATTTTGTGAGTAACAGGTTTACGAGCCTGAATCATAGTCTCAATAACTTTAACATAAAAAAACCTTGTCTGGACAAGACTAAGCATTTAATCTCCAAGCAGTCAGCTTCAGAGAGACTAAGTTCAGATGGAGGAAGTAGAAGATCCTTCCTCAGAGGCAATTTTAACAACAGTCCACTGCTCATCGCCCCGTACTTGTTGCGCGGCTTTTTGACAGCTTTTTTGGTAACTTTGGAGAACGTATTCAGGTCCGCGGCAGCGAAGTTAGGCGATCTTAGGCGAGCGTATTGGTTCCGTTGAATGCAAGTAAGTTGACAGCTTGATAAGTAGATGCCCAACACTTTAACCAAAGGACTCTGTGGGCTAGTATAGCAAAACTAGAAATCTTAGCTCCCAGCCTAACAACTTGCATACTGGCATCACAGATAAAAGTATTAGCCAGCTTTATAGCCTTGATCCTATCCTGATTCTCCTTTATAGTAGTCTCCTCTGAAATTAGATCAGACAAAGAATTACACCAATAAAAGGTTGCACCAGCAACTGTCACAATACTAGCAACTGGTTGACACTGCAAACCCAGATTAAGAAAAATCCTTCTTAAATAACCCTATAGTCTCTTTCCATAGGGTCTCTAAAAGAGGAACAATCCTTGAAAGGAATACTAGTTCTCTTGGCTAAGGTAGATATAGCGCCCTCTACTCTAGGAACAGTGCACCACGGATATCGCACTGAATCAGCCACAGGAAACATCTTTTTAAACACAGGGGATAGATTAAAAGGAACACCCGGCTTCTCCCATTCCTGTGAAATAATGTCAGACATGCGATCTGGAACAGGAAAAACCTCCACAAATTTAGTTTTGACATTAACAAACTATTTAGTTTATTAGCCTTTCTAGGAGCCTCTGCAACAGTTTCAGAGTCATCCAAAGTAGCTAAAACCTCCTCAAAAGTAGACAGAGATGCTCCAGTTTAAATCTAAAATTAACCTCCTCAGAATCTATTGTACTAGAAACTGCAGATTCTGAAGCAGAGATCTCACCCTCAGACGCTGCAGAGGAATGATCCTTGCTAGATAACTAAAAAAGACTAACCAAATCAGTCTTGGCAAAATCAAAACCCATAGAAATGTTCGTAGATTTCATCTTCCCTTTTTCCAAACTAGCGCCTAGATTTAGAGTTCTGCATTAGCTGTCTAAACCAGCGTTAGGGGGTCCTAACGCTGGTTTTGGCCGCCCGCTGGTATTTAGAGTCAGTCAGGAAAGGGTCTAACGCTCACTTTCCAGCCGCGACTTTTCCATACTGCAGATCCCCTTACTTCAATTGCGTATCCTATCTTTTCAATGGGATCTTTCTAACGCTGGTATTTAGAGTCTTGGCTGAAGTGAGCGTTAGAACTCTAACGACAAAACTCCAGCCGCAGAAAAAAGTCAGGAGTTAAGAGTTTTATGGGCTAACGCCGGTTCATAAAGCTCTTAACTACTGTGCTCTAAAGTATACTTACACCCATAAACTACCTATGTACCCCTAAACCGAGGTCCCCCCACATCACCGCCACTCTAATAAAAAATTTTAACCCCTAATCTGCCGACCGCACACCGCCACAACCTACATTATCCCTATGTACCCCTAATCTGCTGCCACTAACATCGCCGACACCTACATAATATTTATTACACAATAATCTGCCCCCCCAACGTCGCCGCTACCTACCTACACTTCTTAACCCCTAATCTGCCAACCGGACCTCGCCGCCACTATAATAAATGTATTAACCCCTAAACCGCCTCACTCCCGCCTTGCAAACCCTATAATAAATAGTATTAACCACTAATCTGCCCTCCCTAACATCGCCGACACCTAACTTCAAGTATTAACCCCTAATCTGCCGACCGGACCTCGCCGCTACTATAATAAATGTATTAACCCCTAAAGCTAAGTCTAACCCTAACACTAACACCCCCCTAAGTTAAATATAATTTTTATCTAACGAAATAAATTAACTCTTATTAAATAAATTAATCATATTTAAAGCTAAATACTTACCTGTAAAATAAACCCTAATATAGCTACAGTATAACAAATAATTATATTGTAGCTATTTTAGGGTTTATATTTATTTTACAGGCAACTTTGTATTTATTTTAACTAGGTACAATAGCTATTAAATAGTTAATAACTATTTAATAGCTACCTAGTTAAAATAATTACAAAATTACCTGTAAAATAAATCCTAACCTAAGTTACAATTAAACCTAACACTACACTATCAATAAATTAATTAACTAAACTATCTACAATTATCTCCAATTAAATCAACTAAACTAAATTACAAAAAAAAACACTAAATTACAAAAAATAAAAAAAGATTACAAGAATTTTAAGCTAATTACACCTACTCTAAGCCCCCTAAAAAAATAACAAAGCCCCCCAAAATAAAAAAATGCCCTACCCTATTCTAAAATAAAAAGTTAACAGCTCGGGCGGAGTTTGGCCACAGCTAAGATGGCTGCATAAATCCAGAGCTCCGGAATAGCAGGCACTTTCAAAGTATATAATTTTAAGCAACAGTGTCTCTGAACACCTATATTGTTGAGGAGGTGATTGCTCGACTACCCAGAGATAAATTGCAGCTGCAGTTTGGCTATCCACTCTTGTGGAACACTGAGGAGCGGAACGAAAGGAGGCCCGACATCACAAACACACCCGGTGAGCACGTCGCAACCTCACGAGGTATGATCCCTGCGGCATCTGCATAAATAACTGCAGTGCTCACTAGTTAACAGGCCGTCTTAATCGTCCTGCACCTCACATAACTTATGCGACGGGTCACTTTTATGGCAATATAGGAAAGGACACATAACGGCACCGCTCAGGCACACGCAGCAAAGTTTTTCCTTACTATATGAATAAAGAGCGGGCTGCCAAATATCGCATAGTGGAGTCTGGCTTACAGGACTTAACCTCATCTTCCCTCTCAGAGGCCTAGATTTGGAGTTCGGCGGTAGCCGTCAAAACCAGCGTTAGAGGCTCCTAACGCTGGTTTTGGCCGCCCGCTGGTATTTGGAGTCAGTGATTAAAGGGTCTAACGCTCACTTTTCAGCCGCGACTTTTCCATACCGCAGATCCCCCTACGCCATTTGCGTAGCCTATCTTTTCAATGGGATCTTTCTAACGCTGGTATTTAGAGTCGTTTCTGAAGTGAGCGTTAGAGCTCTAACGACAAGATTCCAGCCGCCTGAAAATAGCAGTAGTTAAGAGCTTTCTGGCTAACGCCGGTTTATAAAGCTCTTAACTACTGTACCCTAAAGTACACTAACACCCATAAACTACCTATGTACCCCTAAACCGAGCTCCCCCCACATCGCCGCCACTCGATTTAAATTTTTAACCCCTAATCTGCCGACCGCCACCTACGTTATACTTATGTACCCCTAATCTGCTGCCCCTAACCCCGCCGACCCCTATATTATATTTCTTAACCCCTAACTTGCCCCCCACAACGTTGCCGCAAGCTACTTAAAATAATTAACCCCTAATCTTCCGACCGCAAATCGCCGCCACCTACGTTATCCCTATGTACCCCTAATCTGCTACCCCTAACATCGCCGACCCCTATATTATATTTATTAACCCCTAATCTGCCCCCCTCAACGTCGCCGACACCTGCCTACACTTATTAACCCCTAATCTGCCGAGCGGACCTGAGCGCTACTATAATAAAGTTATTAACCCCTAATCCGCCTCACTAACCCTATCATAAATAGTATTAACCCCTAATCTGCCCTCCCTAACATCGCCGACACCTAACTTCAATTATTAACCCCTAATCTGCCGACCGGAGCTCACCGCTATTCTAATAAATGTATTAACCCCTAAAGCTAAGTCTAACCCTAACACTAACACCCCCCTAAGTTAAATATAATTTTTATCTAACGAAATAAATTAACTCTTATTAAATAACTTATTCCTATTTAAAGCTAAATACTTACCTGTAAAATAAATCCTAATATAGCTACAATATAAATTATAATTATATTATAGCTATTTTAGGATTAATATTTATTTTACAGGTAACTTTGTAATTATTTTAACCAGGTACAATAGCTATTAAATAGTTAAGAACTATTTAATAGTTACCTAGTTAAAATAATAACAAAATTACCTGTAAAATAAGTCCTAACCTAAGATATAATTAAACCTAACACTACCCTATCAATAAATTAATTAAATAAACTACCTACAATTACCTACAATTAACCTAACACTACACTATCAATAAATTAATTAAATACAATTCCTACAAATAAATACAATTAAATAAACTAGCTAAAGTACAAAAAATAAAAAAGATCTAAGTTACAGAAAATAAAAAAATATTTACAAACATAATAAAAATATTACAACAATTTTAAACTAATTACACCTACTCTAAGCCCCCTAATAAAATAACAAAGCCCCCCAAAATAAAAAATTCCCTACCCTATTCTAAATTAAAAAAGTTACAAGCTCTTTTACCTTACCAGCCCTGAACAGGGCCCTTTGCGGGGCATGCCCCAAGAATTTCAGCTCTTTTGCCTGTAAAAGAATAAATACAATACCCCCCCCCCCCAACATTACAACCCACCACCCACATACCCCTAATCTAACCCAAACCCCCCTTAAATAAACCTAACACTAAGCCCCTGAAGATCTTCACCATACCAGGTTCACCGATCCGTCCTGAAGAGCTCCTCCGATGTCCTGATCCAAGCCCAAGCAGGGGCTGAAGAGGTCCATGATCCGGTCAAAGTCTTCATCCAAGCGGGGCAGAAGAGGATCTTCCATCCGATTGAAGTCATCATCCAGGCGGCATCTTCGATCTTCTTCCATCCGGAGCGAAGCGGCAGGATCCTGAAGACATCCAGCGCGGAACATCCATCCGGACCGACGACTGAACGACGAATGACTGTTCCTTTAAGGGACGTCATCCAAGATGGCGTCCCTCGAATTCCGATTGGCTGATAGGATTCTATCAGCCAATCGGAATTAAGGTAGGAATTTTCTGATTGATCAGAATCAAGTTCAATCCGATTGGCTGATCCAATCAGCCAATCAGATTGAGCTCGCATTCTATTGGCTGTTCCGATCAGCCAATAGAATGCGAGCTCAATCTGATTGGCTGATTGGATCGGCCAATCGGATTGAACTAGATTCTGATTGGCTGATTCCATCAGCCAATCAGAAAATTCCTACCTTAATTCCGATTGGCTGATAGAATCCTATCAGCCAATCGGAATTCGAGGGACGCCATCTTGGATGACGTCCCTTAAAGGAACAGTCATTCGTCGTTCAGTCGTTGGTCCGGATGGATGTTCCGCGCTGGATGTCTTCAGGATCCTGCCGCTTCGCTCCGGATGGAAGAAGATCGAAGATGCCGCCTGGATGATGACTTCAATCGGATGGAAGATCCTCTTCTGCCCCGCTTGGATGAAGACTTTGACCGGATCATGGACCTCTTCAGCCCCCGCTTGGGCTTGGATCAGGACATCGGAGGAGCTCTTCAGGACGGATCGGTGAACCTGGTATGGTGAAGACAAGGTAGGAAGATCTTCAGGGGCTTAGTGTTAGGTTTATTTAAGGGGGGTTTGGGTTAGATTAGGGGTATGTGGGTGGTGGGTTGTAATGTTGGGGGGGGGGGTATTGTATTTATTCTTTTACAGGCAAAAGAGCTGAAATTCTTGGGGCATGCCCCGCAAAGGGCCCTGTTCAGGGCTGGTAAGGTAAAAGAGCTTGTAACTTTTTTAATTTAGAATAGGGTAGGGAATTTTTTATTTTGGGGGGCTTTGTTATTTTATTAGGGGGCTTAGAGTAGGTGTAATTAGTTTAAAATTGTTGTAATATTTTTATTATGTTTGTAAATATTTTTTTATTTTCTGTAACTTAGATCTTTTTTATTTTTTGTACTTTAGCTAGTTTATTTAATTGTATTTATTTGTAGGAATTGTATTTAATTAATTTATTGATAGTGTAGTGTTAGGTTAATTGTAGGTAATTGTAGGTAGTTTATTTAATTAATTTATTGATAGGGTAGTGTTAGGTTTAATTATAACTTAGGTTAGGATTTATTTTACAGGTAATTTTGTTATTATTTTAACTAGGTAACTATTAAATAGTTCTTAACTATTTAATAGCTATTGTACCTGGTTAAAATAATTACAAAGTTACCTGTAAAATAAATATTAATCCTAAAATAGCTATAATATAATTATAATTTATATTGTAGCTATATTAGGATGTATTTTACAGGTAAGTATTTAGCTTTAAATAGGAATCATTTATTTAATAAGAGTTAATTTATTTCGTTAGATAAAAATTATATTTAACTTAGGGGGGTGTTAGTGTTAGGGTTAGACTTAGCTTTAGGGGTTAATACATTTATTAGAATAGCGGTGAGCTCCGGTCGGCAGATTAGGGGTTAATAATTGAAGGTAGGTGTCGGCGATGTTAGGGAGGGCAGATTAGGGGTTAATACTATTTATGATAGGGTTAGTGAGGCGGATTAGGGGTTAATAACCTTATTATAGTAGCGCTCAGGTCCGCTCGGCAGATTAGGGGTTAATAAGTGTAGGCAGGTGTCGGCGACGTTGTGGGGGGCAGATTAGGGGTTAATAAATATAATATAGGGGTCGGCGATGTTAGGGCAGCAGATTAGGGGTACATAGGGATAACGTAGGTTGCAGCGGTTTACGGAGCGGCAGATTAGGGGTTTAAAAAAATATGCAGGGGTCAGCGATAGCGGGGGCGGCAGATTAGGGGTTAATAAGTGTACGGTTAGGGGTGTTTAGACTCGGGGTACATGTTAGAGTGTTAGGTGCAGACGTAGGAAGTGTTTCCCCATAGGAAACAATGGGGCTGCGTTAGGAGCTGAACGCTGCTTTTTTGCAGGTGTTAGGTTTTTTTTCAGCTCAAACAGCCCCATTGTTTCCTATGGGAGAATCGTGCACGAGCACGTTTTTGAGGCCGGCCGCGTCCGTAAGCAACTCTGGTATCGAGAGTTGCATTTGCGGTAAAAATGCTCTACGCTCCTTTTTTGGAGCCTAACGCAGCATTTGATTAAACTCTCGATACCAGAGTTAAATTTATGGTGCGGCCAGAAAAAAGCCCGCGGAGCGTTAGCAGCCCTTTTACCGCCGAACTCCAAATCTAGGCCAGAGAGATTTAACTTGCAAGGATCCCTATGCCACTTCAGATAATTTCATCTCATAGGAGTGCTGAAAAGGGACTGTGTTAAAAGAAAATAAAGGGGAAGGAGAGCAGAGTGAGGAAAGAGGACATTTTTCTTTCTTGTCTTTTTATTAATATAGCTCGCTCTGACACAGTGTTAAAACCTGACCCTCCCCTTGTAACTTACTATTTACCCTGTTCTGAATACTGAATTGTGACAAATAAATAAGGTCATTATGGCCGGAAAGAAAAATACCAAGCCCAATAAACAGCTGAAAACAATAGGGAGAGAACATACAGTGAGCTCTTTTTTTTTTCTACACCAGACAATAAGAGGCAATCTCTATCAAAATCAATAAGAGAGCCTTCGTCACCTGGTTCCCCTGTAGATGATGAAAACTCCCAAGATCAAGATATCTCTACACAAATACCCCTCTCTTTGCTCTCCTCTCTGCCGTCCAAACAAGATATAGCTGACATTGTGAGGACATGTATGAGAGAAGAAATGGCAGAAATTAAACAAGACATTCATACTCTGGGCTTTAGGGTCGAGGCCATAGAGGATCAATCAGATATTGTTAAGGAGGAGATTGCTGTTATACAAGACCAAGTGTCCTCTCAGGCGTCTATTATTGAAGACCTCAATGACAAGCTCGAGGACCTCGAGAACAGAGGTCGGCGGAAGAACCTCCGCATTAGAGGCATTCCCGAATCAGTCCTCCCTAAAGATTTTTATACCTACTTTCGATCTCTGTTTGCTCACTTGAAGGGATCACAGCAAGAGGTAGACATACAATGGGTCAGGGCCCACAGGGCATTGAGACCAAAGCCTCCTGATACTGCACCCCCCAGGGACGTTATAATGAAAGTTAAAAATTACTTGGAAAAGGAAGAAATTCTCACCTTATCACGAAAACATCAACCAGTGAGGTTCAGGGGTACAGTGTTACAATTCTACACCGACTTGGCTCCTAGGACCCTACAAAGATGACGGGAATTGGCACCTTTGACAAAGCTACTGCGTGACAAAAAAATCCTGTACAGGTGGGGATTCCCTTTCCACCTATATGTGCTACGTGATACCAGAAGACTGGTGTGCAGGAAAATATCAGATGTTCCAGAATTTTGCAGAGGCCTAAATCTTGATCCTCCGGATTTCCCACTGTCTGATACCCAACCACACCCTTCCAGGAGACAGGAGAAAAGGCAACAACCTGAAAAGTGGTCACCAGCACCAACAAGACCTATCAAAAAATCCACAAATTCAGGAGCTCCACCAGAAAAAAGGAAGGCAATTAATTCCACTGCAGTTGAAGGAACTTGAAAATCTAAGAAAAAACCCTGGAGATTTGAGTCAACCTTCCTGATTATGAAGAGTAACAATCCCGTAAAGTATAGTTTTGACTTTAATAGTTTATATGTTTGAGACTCAAAAGTTTACACTGCAATGTTACTACTCTCTCTCACCCACAGAGGCAGGTAACGGTGAAAGTTTGAATGTTAAGGGGTTTAGTATTTTACCAAGTACAGAATATATGGGCATCTACCTTACATTTAGGAATGGAAAGTTATGGAGGAAGGTGAGAGGGGGGGGGGAAGTATGGGGAGAGACAGCCCCTAGTTTTATATGATTAAGCAATAAGATACTCTGCAAATTGTTCTAATTTAGCCTGATCCTCTTTTGAATTTGGATCAATATGGTCCAATGGCTTCTCTCCGGAGATAGGAGAGGCGCTGATTCATTGTTTTTGTTTGAGATATGTGTGTTGTATTTTTGTTTTTATTTTTGTTTGAATTTTTATGTGAATTTCCTACGAAGTTTGTATAAATTACAAATTGAATGTCATAACAGAAGAATAATATTGTTCAGAGCTGGATGTTATATGAGACACCTTTCAGTGATATCAATTAGTCTAATTGCCAATGACTGCCCCAAATAGAACACTTAAATTTATTACACAAAACGTTAGGGGTTTAAACTCTCCAATTAAAAGATCTGTAGCCATGTCAGATTTTTATAAAAGAAAAGGTGATATCCTATTTCTGCAAGAGACACACTTTAAACGTTCACATGAACCACGCTATATGAGCTCACAGTACAATAGGCATTTCCATAGTTCTGGCATTTCAAAGAAATGCGGAGTGAGCATTCTGATGCACAAATCTATCCCTTTTCATCATATTCAAACACATAATGACACTGAAGGCCGTTTTTTAGGGGTTTTTGGACTGCTATATGGTAGGCCAGTAACTTTAATTAATGTCTAGGCGCCCAATACCCTTCAACTACCCTTTTACAAAAAGACATTTAGACGTATACTGGACATAGCTAAAGGGCTAGTTTTTATTGGGGGGGACCTTAACATACCCATACATCCAGAGATGGACAGCTCCAACCCGAACCCCAGCACATCTAGGCGTACACTTAAACATTTATGGAAACTGATGCGCGATTATAATCTGTATGACACTTGGAGATTACACAACCCTGACAAGAGGGAATACACCTTTTTCTCCTCTCCAAATAGGACATATAGCCGTCTTGACTATCTGCTTACTAACCAGATAGGGTTGTAACACATTAAGAAAGCAGGGATCATGCACACAGTGTGGTCAGATCACTCAGCAGTATTCTTTGACATCTCATGGCCCCATACCCCAGTTCCCCCGTATAGATGGAAAATGGATGACTCCTTACTAAGAGGAGAAATACAATTACCTAAAACACAAGAAACACTTCAAGAATATTTTACTTTTAACTCAACTGATGATATGGACCCTATTACAGTTTGGGAAGCGCACAAGTGCTTCATGAGAGGGGAATTCATTAAAAGAAAAGCACAATTTAAAAAAATAGCAAGACAGAAATATCTAGATCTTACCTCAAAACTTTCAGTTTTAGAACATAAACATAGACAAAACCAGGAGGACCAATCTGTACAACTGTCACTCCAAAACACTAGAAAGGCCCTTCATGACTTGCTATTACAGGAACATGCAGCCACCACTTCGAAATTTAAGCAACGCTTTTTCTATGAAGGCAATAGGGCAGGCAAACTACTAGCGAGGGCTCTTAAAATTAAGAAATTTAAATCTTTTGTACATGAAATAAAAACAGCTAAAAACAAAAAGGTCCACTCTACTAAAGACATTCTCACACAATTCGAGCAGTACTATACACAGCTATATAATATCTCTGATACCATAGATAGGCCCAGGGAGGTCCCAGACCTACAAAACTATTTGAGGGAAATCCCGCTCCCTATGTTAGACGAAGATCAAGCTGCAGACCTGGAAGCCCCGTTCACCCCGGAAGAGGTGAAGGCGGCGATTTATGATCTCAATGCAGGGAAAAGCCCCGGGGCAGATGGTTTCTCCGTCTCATACTATAAAACTCTTGCCCCATTGCTAATCCCCCACCTATTAGAGATGTTTAACAAAGTTAATGTCCACAGCCCATTTCCTCCAAACATGCTAGAAGCCCACATAACAGTAGTTCCAAAGCCAGGGAAGCCCTCAGATGAACCTCAAAGTTATAGACCAATTTCCCTTTTAAATGTGGATGTAAAATTATATGCAAAGATTCTAGCCCAAAGACTAAATAAAATTCTCTCGAAACTTATACACACAAATCAAGTAGGCTTTATCCCCCATAGAGAGGCGAGAGACAATACCATTAAAATTTTGAATCTGATGGAATATGCACAAACACGTAACATCCCAGCTGTTTTTTTGGCCATGGATGCAGAAAAGGCCTTTGATCGGCTAAACTGGTCCTTCCTAAAAAGTACATTGATAAGATTTGGCATGAGTGAAAGCTTTATAAACAAAATATTTACACTATATAACGCCCCCACAGCTAAAATTAAATTAAATGACTCCCTTTCCAACAAGATCTGGATCAATAACGGAACCAGACAGGGCTGTCCGCTGTCGCCCATTTTATTTGTACTGACAATTGAAACTCTTGCAGCAGCGATTAGAAACAACCCGAATATAAAAGGTATTACGGTACAAGACACCCAATACAAACAGGCATTATATGCCGATGACCTCATATTATCACTTACATCCCCGTTACACTCCATAGCAGCATTAAGAGCCAAGTTGGATATATATAGTAAATTCTCTGGGTTCAAAATCAACCCCACGAAATCAGAAATGTTAGGAATACACACCCCTGAAATAGACATGCAAGAAATAGCACAAGAATATCACTATCGCATACAAAACTCATCTATAAAATACTTAGGGGTTCAGAAATCACATAATCAGCAGCTTTTGTTCCAACAAAATTTCCAACATCTCCTGAGAGAATTCCAACAAGAATTACATAGTTGGGAAAATAAAAGTTTATCCTGGATGGGAAGGATGGAGGCACTTAAAATGACTAGTTTACCAAAAATTCTTTATAAATTTCAAACACTCCCCATCCCAGTCTCACAATCATACCTGAATACCCTGCAAGCAATGTTTAACTCATATATTTGGCAAAATAAAAGGCCACGAATAGCCAAAAAGATTATGTATCGTAATAGGAAAAATGGCGGACTAAGCGTTCCTAACCTAACTTATTACAGACAAGCAGCTATTCTTACCCGAGTTATAGACTGGTGTAAACATGGGGAACATAAGGAATGGGTCAGGTTGGAGCAACAGTTAGCTAACAGCCCTAACCTAGGTGGGATTTGCTGGACCACTAAGATACATAGAGATATTAACAAAGCACCTCCCCGTATTGTGACAGAGACATTAAAAGTATGGGACAATATCACTAATAAGAATACGGGTATCTCCACAAATCCCTCTCCACTTACACCGATACTCAATAACCCTGAGATTCCTTTAGGACGTCAACCTACGAAGGAGTCCTCATTCACCATTAACTCACTTATCCCTATTTATACACTTGTACGCGAAGGCAAGTTAAAGTCAGAGGAGGAAGTGCTGGAATTGACTCCCCTTTTAGCAAATGATTGGTATATTAGACAACAACTGTCACATTTTATATTTAGCAACCCTCAGAAACCCAAATTACTTAGACCCCCCACTATGTTTGAGAGCACCTGTCTCTCACAATTCCCTACTAGAGGAGGTGTATCACTGTTATACCACTTATTAATAACCTACCACTCTAGATCACTACCAGCCTACTGTAAGGCATGGGAAACTGAATTACAGAGAGAAGTCTCACCTAGTGAATGGGAAAAAATCTTTATAAATATGGGAAGGACTTCTCCTTCGATATCTATTACTGAAATGAATGTGAAATTATTGTATAGATGGTATCTAACCCCACTTAGGCTCTCAAAAATATATGCTAACGTAGAGAATGTATGCTGGAGAGGCTGTGGCGAAGTGGGATCTATGTCCCACATATGGTGGAAATGTCCGTATATCCGGAAATTTTGGATGGACATTGATAAAGAAATAGAAAAGTGTATATCCTATAAGATAGGGATGGATCCATTGTTTTTTCTGTTTAATTTCCCCCCTAAACTGAAATGTAAACTGAGATTGAAATTAGTAAATGTTATGATAAATGGGGCTAAACAACTGATACCACGATTGTGGAAGAAACAGCAGGTCCCTACAGTATCTGAATGGAAAGAACATATTACACATCTACTGTCTCTAGAGAGATACCACTATGGTCAATCACAACAACTGGACTTTTATGGTAATATGAGATTCCTTTGGGAGGACTACTTGGCACCCCACTGATCAAGTGTTTTATGTTTTCAATGAAAAAGACGACTTGTAATAGAATTATGATGTCCAGCTTGTACTCACTGTTTTATACTATGTTTTTCATTTGAGATTGTTCTGTATTTACTATACTATCAACAATAAAGGAAATTTGAAAAAAAAAAAAAAAAGTTAACAGCTCTTTTACCTTCTTGCCGTATAGGATGAAGACTTCGGACCCTCTTCTGGACCTCTTCTTGCCGTATAGGATGAAGACTTCGGACCCTCTTCTGGACGGATCGGTGATACCCGGCGTGGTGAAGATAAGGTAGGAAGATCTTCAGGGGCTTAGTGTTAGGTTTTTTTAAGGGGGATTTGGGTTAAATTAGGGGTATGTGGGTGGTGGGTTGTTGGGGGGGGTATTGTATGTTTTTTTAAAATGCAAAAAGAGCTGTTTTCTTTGGGGCATGCCCCACAAAAGGCCCTTTTAAGGGCTGGTAAGGTAAAAGAGCTGTTAGCATTTTATTTTAGAATAGGGTAGGGCATTTTTTTATTTTGGGGGGCTTTGTTATTTTTTTAGGGGGCTTAGAGTAGGTGTAATTAGTTTAAAATTCTTGTAATCTTTTTTATTTTTTGTAATTTAGTGTTTGTTTTTTTTAATTTAGTTTAGTTGATTTAATTGTAGATAATTGTAGATAGTTTAGTTTATTAATTTATTGATAGTGTAGTGTTAGGTTTAATTGTAACTTAGGTTAGGATTTATTTTACAGGTAATTTTGTAATTATTTTAACTAGGTAGCTATTAAATAGTTATTAACTATTTAATAGCTATTGTACCTAGTTAAAATAAATGCAAAGTTGCCTGTAAAATAAATATAAATCCTAAAATAGCTACAATATAATTATTCGTTAGATTGTAGCTAGTTTAGGGTTTATTTTATAGGTAAGTATTTAGCTTTAAATAGGATTAATTTATTTAATAAGAGTTTATTTATTTCGTTAGATAAAAATTATATTTAGATCAGCTGAATCCCCGCACACATAAGGTTTATGAAAATAGGGTGAATGTAAATAATGTACCGCCAGTCCAATGGCTTAAAAATAAAAAGCTCCTTTATTTAGAAATACACGTAAAAGGCATACACGCCAGCAAGGTAACAAGGTCAAACGCGTTTCATAGTTGTAACTTCTTCAGTGACCTATAACAACACCTGGAATCTCATCCTTAATAAAGGTATTAACCACTCCCCCATTACAGGTGCAAATCATAGTACAGGTGAATCAGAAAAGGAGGGCAATCACATTCAACACATGCAATATATAATTTCTAACAGATAAGCATATTTACATAGTTACAGAGTGTAAAATAAAATGTAGTTTCATTTTAAAGTGAAAGCATTTATTTATTGAAACGTCTTTTATTTAACTGATATCTGGGGCATAACCTTATTTCTATTAGCATATACCAAATTAATAACTGAATCAAAGTCATCCATAATATTAAATACCTAGAGCTACCTTATAATTATATCATATGAACTAAGTACAAATAACCATTTACTAAAAGGTATTACTCTAGTGAAAATGTGATATGACAGATCCTCATGCTTAAGGGCTAAATAATTTTTAATTTTTGAAATGTATATGATTATCACCTTATTGCAGGAAGGAATATTGCTAGATCAGATTCTTAAAAACCTAGAAACTTCCCAATTTTTCCCAATCAATATCATCATCAATACTTTATGGATAAAGTTATTACATATATTTGTGACTAGGTATGAGTAACAAAATATGCACTAAAGACTCCCAAACAAAGGAAGTACATACCAAAATTCATAATGCTTTCTAATATAGTGTAAATGCATGCATATTTCCCACCCAAGTCTAAGTCCAATTACTCTACATAAAGTTTAATGTCCCAGTCAGAATTTAGTCCCATAGGGACCCTTGTATTTAATTGGAAAATCCAATATACTTCCTTCTGGCTTAGAAGTTTAAGTCTGTTTCCTCCTCTTTTGGGTCTTCTTACATGTTGTATACCCTGGAAACTCAATAAATTTTTGTTCCCATTATGTTCGTTCTTAAAATGTTAGGCAACTGGGGTATCTGAGTCCTCATCTCCAATTGACCTCAGGTGCTCCAAAAATCTCGTTTTGAGAGTTCTGGTCGTTTGACCAACATATTTAATATTGCAAAGTTTGCACGTGAGTAAATATATCACGTACTAGGTGTTACAATTTATGTACTCTTTAATTTTAAAAGACTTTTCATCACCCGTGGACTTGAAGGTATCCCCCAATTGAGCATAAGAACATGATGTACATTTCCTACTTCCACAGTGGAAAAAAACATTTCTTGGTGTAAGCCAATTACCTGTAGTACTTGTAGGTAGCATGGATGGGGAAAGAATGTTAGCCAACGTTCTTGATTTACGTGTCACATATTTACACCCTCCCTCAATTATTTTATCCATAGTCTCATCAACTCTAAGAATAGGGAGAGACTTTTTGATAATATGACAGATATCATTATATTCCTTACTATACATTGTTGTGAATACAGGTTTCTGCTGGTAATCAGCTTTTTTCCTAACTTTGCCTTTAATCATGTCTTGTCTAGCCATAGAATCTACTTGTTGTTTAGCCTCTCTCAGATCCTGTAATTTGTATCCTCTTTCCAAAAATCGTTCTGTAGTTTTCACCGAGTGGGCTTCATAGGCCTCTACGGTACTACAATTTCTTTTTGTCCTCATGTATTGGCCTTTTGGTATGGCCTTTATAACATGTCTTGGATGGCTAGATTTAGCCATCAAAAGAGTATTGCCTGCACTCTCCTTTCTATACAACTCTACTTCTATACTATGTGTATTAGTGTTAGGTTTAATTAGTACATCAAGGAAGGGCATTTCTTTTCTACTTGTGTTCATAGTGAACCATAGATTCTGTTGGTTATCTGATAGATAATCAAAAAAGTCATTCACCATCGAATCATCACCCTTAAATATGAACACAAGGTCGTCTATATAAAGACCGTAATACCTGATGTGTTCTTTGAAGGGATTATGGTCACCAAAGACACGGGACAGCTCCCACCAACCTAAAAATAGGTTGGCAGACGCCCCATAGTGGCAGGCATTGGTTCATTAAATGAACCACTAAGCGCCATGATTGACACTTTACTGCAACCCATTGTATTGAGCCTTAGGAGTTATATTAGGGATACAACAGAATTCATTAAACAGATTGAACAGGTGGAATGGCTGGATGATCAATGTATTGTCACCATTGATGTTGTATCCCTCTATACCTCCATCCCTCATGATAAGGGTATTGTGGCAATACAATCGTGTCTAGAGATGTTTACTGATTATGATGTTAATCTCAGAGAATTCATTTTAAAATCTATTGAATTTTTGTTATCACATAATTTTTTTCTATTTGAGGGGGATTGTTATCGCCAAAGACAAGGGACAGCTATGGGGGCGAAATTTGCCCCCACGTATGCCAACCTACTTTTAGGTTGGTGGGAGCTGTCCCGTGTCTTTGGTGACGATAATCCCTTTAAAGAACACATCAGGTATTACGGTCGTTATATAGACGACCTTGTGTTCATATTTAAGGGTGATGATTCGATGGTGAATGACTTTTTTGATTATCTATCAGATAACCAACAGAATCTATGGTTCACTATGAACACAAGTAGAAAAGAAATGCCCTTCCTTGATGTACTAATTAAACCTAACACTAATACACATAGTATAGAAGTAGAGTTGTATAGAAAGGAGAGTGCAGGCAATACTCTTTTGATGGCTAAATCTAGCCATCCAAGATATGTTATAAAGGCCATACCAAAAGGCCAATACATGAGGACAAAAAGAAATTGTAGTACCGTAGAGGCCCATGAAGCCCACTCGGTGAAAACTACAGAACGATTTTTGGAAAGAGGATACAAATTACAGGATCTGAGAGAGGCTAAACAACAAGTAGATTCTATGGCTAGACAAGACATGATTAAAGGCAAAGTTAGGAAAAAAGCTGATTACCAGCAGAAACCTGTATTCACAACAATGTATAGTAAGGAATATAATGATATCTGTCATATTATCAAAAAGTCTCTCCCTATTCTTAGAGTTGATGAGACTATGGATAAAATAATTGAGGGAGGGTGTAAATATGTGATACGTAAATCAAGAACGTTGGCTAACATTCTTTCCCCATCCATGCTACCTACAAGTACTACAGGTAATTGGCTTACACCAAGAAATGTTTTTTTCCACTGTGGAAGTAGGAAATGTACATCATGTTCTTATGCTCAATTGGGGGATACCTTCAAGTCCACGGGTGATGAAAAGTCTTTTAAAATTAAAGAGTACATAAATTGTAACACCTCGTACGTGATATATTTACTCACATGCAAACTTTGCAATATTAAATATGTTGGTCAAACGACCAGAACTCTAAAAACGAGATTTTTGGAGCACCTGAGGTCAATTGGAGATGAGGACTCAGATACCCCAGTTGCCTTACATTTTAAGAACGAACATAATGGGAACAAAAATTTATTGAGTTTCCAGGGTATACAACATGTAAGAAGACCCAAAAGAGGAGGAAACAGACTTAAACTTCTAAGCCAGAAGGAAGTATATTGGATTTTCCAATTAAATACAAGGGTCCCTATGGGACTAAATTCTGACTGGGACATTAAACTTTATGTAGAGTAATTGGACTTAGACTTGGGTGGGAAATATGCACACATTTACACTATATTAGAAAGCATTATGAATTTTGGTATGTACTTCCTTTGTTTGGGAGTCTTTAGTGCATATTTTGTTACTCATACCTAGTCACAAATATATGTAATAACTTTATCCATAAAGTATTGATGATGATATTGATTGGGAAAAATTGGGAAGTTTCTAGGTTTTTAAGAATCTGATCTAGCAATATTCCTTCCTGCAATAAGGTGATAATCATATACATTTAAAAAATTAAAAATGATTTAGCCCTTAAGCATAAGGATCTGTCATATCACATTTTCACTAGAGTAATACCTTTTAGTAAATGGTTATTTGTACTTAGTTCATATGATATAATTATAAGGTAGCTCTAGGTATTTAATATTATGGATGACTTTGATTCAGTTATTAATTTGGTATATGCTAATAGAAATAAGGTTATGCCCCAGATATCAGTTAAATAAAAGACGTTTCAATAAATAAATGCTTTCACTTTAAAATGAAACTACATTTTATTTTACACTCTGTAACTATGTAAATATGCTTATCTGTTAGAAATTATATATTGCATGTGTTGAATGTGATTGCCCTCATTTTCTGATTCACCTGTACTATGATTTGCACCTGTAATGGGGGAGTGGTTAATACCTTTATTAAGGATGAGATTCCAGGTGTTGTTATAGGTCACTGAAGAAGTTACAACTATGAAACGCGTTTGACCTTGTTACCTTGCTGGCGTGTATGCCTTTTACATGTATTTCTAAATAAAGGAGCTTTTTATTTTTAAGCCATTGGACTGGCGGTACGTTATTTACATTCACACTATTTTCATAACCCTTATGTGTGCGGGGATTCAGCTGATCTAATAATTGTTCTCTTGAGGGAAAAAGGTGAAGTTCCCTGTACATATCCCTTTCTGCACCAGTCGGACCGGAACCTTTGTTTTAGCTACAGCTCCCGTGGGGAGCGCTGAAGAGGAGAGACGGAGCGGTGCTGCAGAGGCAGTGAAGACACAGCATAGCACGGCATTGAGAGAGGCGAATGGAATTGCCAAACAATTGAGCGCTTACTCACGGATTCTGGCAAAAAATTATATTTAGGCCTTTGACCGAGTTAGATGGCAATACCTATGGGCGGTCCTTGCACGCTTTTGTCTCCCTAGTGATTTTATAGGTGCTGTCAAAGCCCTATATTCAACTCCCACAGCTTCGATTGGTGGTCTGGGTTTCCGTTCTCCCCCTTTTCCCATTACAAATGGCACTAGGCAGGGTTGCCCCCTGTCTCCGCTGCTATTTGCCCTATCTATCGAGCCCTTGGCGGAACAAATAAGAGCTGATCCTATGTTTCAGGGCGTCACTCTATTTGGCACCTCGCACAAAATCGCACTCTTTGCGGATGATGTCACGTTATTCTCGGCTCAGCCCATGCAGAATATTCCTAGACTATTAGACACGCTTACTTCTTTCGGTGCTCATTCTTATTATAAGTTGAACCTGTCAAAAACGAAAGTGTATACACAAGGTTTTACAAGTGCACAATTGGCCTCCCTGAGAAAAAGATTTGACTTTACTTGGACAGATCATTCTGTTTTACATTTAGGAATTAAACTATCTAGTAGTTTCTCCCAAATTATCAAAGATAATTACCTTCCCCTTCTTGCATCACTTCTCTCTCTGAGGAGAGACTGGAACATGCAGCATGTATCCTGGCTAGGTAGGGTTACGGCCTTGAAAATGTCGTTCCTCCCTAGACTCACCTACCTGTTTCGCTGCCTTACCATTAAGATTCCCAAATATCTTCTGCTCCAATTCCAGAGTGGCTTCACAAAATTTATCTGGCAGGACAAACCTCCCAGAGTTGCACATAAACTTCTCCAACTTTCTAGAACTGCTTGAGGTATAGCCTCTCCGTTGGTTTTCCGATATTATGAGGGAGCCATGCTCACCCATGTGTCTCAATGGGGAGTCAAATCGTCTTACTCTAAATGGAGAGCAATCGAGCAAGCCTCCTTACCTCACTACCTCAACTTACGAGACCTAATATGGACCCCTCAGCACTGTCGCAGAGAGTTAGAGTTAATCAACCCAGTTATTATAGGTTGCCTAGATTTCTGGGACAAAATTAGACATCATCCTAATATCGCCCCACACCCTTCCCCTATCACTTCACTTTCGGGTCTCCTCTTGGGCCTACGGGACTCTCACCCCAATAAATGGGGACAATTTGGGGTCAACCTAGTGTCAGACTTGTGGTCTGTGACCTCCCGTGATTCTTATAAGCAGCTTTCCCAAATTGGAGAAGGAGCAGAAATATCTCTCTATTTGTCCTTTGAGTTCCATAGAATTAAGAGTTTTTTAAATAGTTGGGGTTTCAAACCGAATCTTTCCCGCCCGTTAACCGTGTGGGAGTCCACCTGGGACAGAGGGGCCAAGCTTTGTAGACCCCTTACCCTGCATTACACACTATTAAGCGGCTCGCAAAGCCCAGAAACACCAGCCCATCTGGCCAGGTGGGAGACAGTACTAAATATGCGGGTCACGCCTGAAAGGTGGGAGCGTGCCTTTTCCTTGACTCGGAAGGCCATCCACTGTACGACACTGTACGAAGTATACTTCAAACTCCTATCTCACTTGTACTATGTGCCCACTAGGTTAGCAAAAATGTTCCAGAGTGCGTCTCCCGAGTGTTGGAGGAAATGTGGACATAGAGGTAATGCGCTTCCTATCTGGTGGGAGTGCCCTGCGATTCAGCCTTTATGGCGGCAATGCTTTGCAGCCCTCTCTCGTGTTGGAATTTCCCTTTCTAGGTCACCTGCCTCAGCCCTCCTACACTTGCACCTCCACGACTTACCCAAACACCATGCATACATCTCCATATACCTATTCATGACCATTAAACATGCTATAGCTTGTTCGTGGAAAAAGGATTTGCCCTCTAGCTGGGCTACAGTTTGTAGCACCATGGCATAAATATATATATTGGAGAAGGATATTTTTTATAAATTAAACAACTCCGACCTATTTGAACTGGTTTGGTCAGATTGGAAGGAACATAATGATACTAACTGGAAGCCCAACACAACTTCTAGCGATGCCTAATTTGGGACCTCGCCCCAGCAGACGATAATGACCTGTACAAACTGACTAAGTGTTAGCACTCTGCACCCTCCCTTTTCCCCCTCTCCCCTCTACACTTCTCTACTTCCCTCAACTTCTATGTTCTACCCTAAATGTATATTTATGTAAACCTAAGAGAGCAAGTAAACCCTCTCCTAGAACCCAAGTCACTTTCAAACCCATCTATCGGAAACCTTGGGGGCTATCCTTGAGCCCCCTAAGCGAGGCCTTATAGTTGGTCACAATAACCTGTCCACCCTCTCTTTGTTACCTACATCTTATCAGCCTGAGAAACAGGTTAAATACTAGATCATGACAGGTAGAACTCACCTTGGCCTAGCAATAGATTGTGTCGTTTATTGTATGCCTTATGGGTTTTCTGAGTAACCTATGTTTATTTCTTGTTTATACTTGCTACTGTTCTGCTACTGGAAATGTTTATCCAGATTTTGTATTGCAATTTTATTATCTTCAATAAAACATAAAAAAAAAAAAAAAATTATATTTAACTTAGGGGGGTGTTAGTGTTAGGGTTAGACTTAGCTTTAGGGGTTAATACATTTATTATAGTAGCGGCGAGGTCCGGTCACCAGATTAGGGGTTAATACTTGAAGGTAGGTGTCGGCGATGTTAGGGAGGGCAGATTAGGGGTTAATAAAATTTATTATAGTGTTTGCGAGGCGGGAGTGAGGCGGTTTAGGGGTTAATACATTTATTAGAGTGGCGGAGAGGTCCGGTCGGCAGATTAGGGGTTAATAAGTGTAGGTAGGTAGCGACGACGTTGGGGGGGTGCAGATTAGAGGGTAATAAAAGTAATATAGGGGTCGGCGATGTTAGAGGCAGCAGATTAGGGGTACATAGGGATAATGTAGGTTGGGGCGGTGTACGGAGCGGCAGATTAGGGGTTAATAATAATATGCAGGGTTCAGCGATAGCGGGGGCGGCAGATTAGGGGTTAATAAGTGTAAGGTTAGGGGTTTTTAGACTCGGGGTACATGTTAGGGTGTTAGGTGCAGACTTAGGAAGTGTTTCCCCATAGGAAACAATGGGGCTGCATTAGGAGCTGAACGCTGCTTTTTTGCAGGTGTTAGGTTTTTTTTCAGCTCAAACGGCCCCATTGTTTCCTAAGGGGAAATCGTGCACGAGCACGTTTTAGCTGCTTACCGCTACCGTAAGCAACGCTGGTATTAAGAGTTGAAGTGGCAGTAAATTATGCTCTAAGCTCCCTTTTTGGAGCCTAACGCAGCCCTTCAGAGAACTCTAAATACCAGCGTTTTTTAAAAGGTGCGGGGGAAAAAAAACATGCGTAGCTAACGCACCCCTTCTAACGCAAAACTCTAAATCTAGGTGTAGGTAAAGCACTTAGGGCTGCAGAAACTGCAGAAGTCAACTGTGCAGCAAAAATCTTTAGGCAAGCAAACACTCCCAAAGACTGACTGAGAGAAACCGCAGGGCACTGCATGTGAATCTGTCAAAGACAGGGACATGTTAACAGAAGGCTGAGACAACCCCTGAACACCATTATCCTGAGAAAAAGAAGGCTCAGATAAGGAATCCTTAGCCATAGATAATAAAACCTTATTAAAGGGACATTATACACTATTTTTTTCTTTGAATACATGTTTTGTAGAATATCTATCTATATAGCCCATAAAGTTTTCTTTTTAAAAAAAATATATAGTTTTGCTTATTTTTAAATAACATTGCTCTGATTTTCAGACTCCTAACCAAGCCCCAAAGTTTTCGGACAATACCGACAGATACCTACTCCAGCTTGCTCCTGTTTGTGTAAAGGGTCTTTTCATATGCAAAAGAAGGAGAGTGAGGGGAGTGTCTTATTTCCCACTTGCAGTGGGCTTTCCAGCTACTATTTCAACAGAGCTAAACTGAGAACTTCTAAGTAAGTTTTTAAACCATTTTATATTGGATTTTTATATCAGTATCTGTGTATCTTATTCTTTATAGTAGTGTCTACATGCAGTTATATGAAAATTCAGATTATTATAGCCTATGGTGAATAAATATTCTTGATTTTATTAAGGACAGGAGGCGAATATTTTGCATCAAATCTTTACTGAATCCAAACAGCAGCAAAGAAAACATCCAGAGAAAAAAATAATAACAATAGCATAGTAACAAGACTGCACCAATCAGCACACAGCAGTCTAATAAACTGTAATGAACAAGTCCAGCACTTCCTCTTTTCTTTGATCATAAGACAGAGGAACCAGTGATGAAGGAAACAAACTCCAAAATATCCATCCTAGACCAAAATGGAACAGGGATACCCAGGAACGGAGAAACAACAGATGACCTGGTCCGTAGATAAGGGAGAGCATAAAAGCCACAGAGTCACTGAAAAGAGAAAAAACACAAAGTAACAACAATCCTAGTAAAGGAAAATCAACAGCAATAACATCATTAACCCCTTAACGTCAAGCATCGTACAGGGTACGTCTTACACAAACTGGTCTTTAAAGACCAGTGACGTACCCTGTACGACCTGATAGCTTCCAGCTGCTTTCAAGGTATTGCTGTGATGCCTCGATATTGAGGCATCATGGCAATACCTTTTCTGGCACACCGATGCAGAGAGGGCCACTCTGTGGCCCTCTCTGCATCGCCCAGCGATGGAACCGATCGTTGGTGGGTGGGAGCAGCTGCTGGAAGGATGGTGGGCGGCCCATTGCTGGGAATCTTCTTCCGGAATAGTCCCTGGTGCGTGCGGGAGCGCGCACTGTGGCGGGGCTTTGTGTGCGTGCATGTGCGCACGCTCCCCCGCGATCTAAATGGTCCGGTTGTGATGGGAGTGGGTGGTGATCTGTGGTGGGAGCGGGTGGTGATCTGTGGTGGGAGCGGGTGATGGGGGTTACATTTTTATTTATAAAAGGGATCTGGGAGAGGGGGAGGGGGGTATTGAGGGGGGGGCAACTACACTACAGAAAAAAAATATATATATAATAAAAAATAAACAAAAGTTTGAAAAGTGGGTACTGGCAGACAACTGCCAGTACCCAAAATGGCACCAAACAGTGAGAGGGGGAAGATTTGAGAGCGGTGTGGGGGGGCTCAGGGAGGTTGGGTGCTATGGGGGATCCTACACAGCAGCATATGTAAATATGCTATAAAAAATATTAAAAGATAGCTTTTATTTTAGTACTGGCAGACTTTCTGCCAGTACTTAAGATGGCGGGGACAATTGTGGGGTGGGGGAGGAAAGAGAGCTGTTTGGGAGGGATCAGGGGATGGGATGTGTCAGGTGGGAGGCTGATCTCTACACTAAAGCTAAAATTAACCCTGCAAGCTCCCTACAAGCTACCTAATTAACCCCTTCACTGCTAGCCATAATACATATGTAATGTGCAGCGGTATTTAGCGGCCTTGTAATTACCAAAAAGCAACTCCAAAGCCATATATGTCTGCTATTTCTGAACAAAGGGGATCCCAGAGAAGCATTTACAACCATGTGTGCCATAATTGCACAAGCTGTTTGTAAATAATTTCAGTGAGAAACCTAAAATTGTGAAAAATGTTACGATTTTTTTAATTTGATCGCATTTGGCGTTGAAATGGTGGCATGAAATATACCAAGATGGGCCTAGATCAATACTTGGGGTTGTCTATTACACTACACTAAAGCTAAAAATTAAAATTAACCCTAGAAGCTCCCTAATTAACCCCTTCACTGCTGGGCATAATACACGTGTGGTGCACAGTGGTATTTAGCGGTCTTCTAATCACCAAAAAGCAACGCCAAAGCCATATATGTCTGCTTATATGTCTGCTATTTCTGAACAAAGGAGATCCCAGAGAAGCATTTACAACCATATATGCCATAATTGCACAAGTTGTTTGTAAATAATTTCAGTGACAAACCTAAAGTTTGTGAAAAAAAATTGTGAAAAAGTGAACATTTTTTTTTTATTTGATCGCATTTGGCGGTGAAATGGTGTCATGAAATATACCAAGATGGGCCTAGATCAATACTTGGGGTTGTCTACTACACTACACTAAAGCTAAAATTAACCCTAGAAGCTACCTACATGCTCCCTAATTAACCCCTTCACTGCTGGGCATAATACACGTGTGGTGTGCAGTGGTATTTAGCGGCCTTCTAATTACCAAAAAGCAACGCCAAAGCCATATATGTCTGCTATTTCTGAACAAAGGGGATCCCAGAGAAGCATTTACAACCATATATGCCATAATTCCACAAGTTGTTTGTAAATAATTTCAGTGACAAACCTAAAGTTTGTGAAAAATTTGTGAAAAAGCAAACAATTTATTTTATTTGATCGCATTTGACGGTGAAATGGTGGCATGAAATATACCAAAATGGGCCTAGATCAATACTTGGGGTTGCATAAATAAAAAGAGAGAAGCGCTCAACCTGAGAACAAACAATAGCATAATAGCTTGTTCTATGGCTAGTTACCACCCAAGAAGCAGCCTCTTTTTGCTCAAATGTGCCTTTCACAGAGAAGAACTTTCCTGAAGCATATCAGTCTGATCCTGACTTCACAGTACAGTCCAGCCCCGAAATACCAGGAAATCCTTCTTTGAACGAGAGAAACAGCAAAACCCCAGACGTACGTTTCGGCCTATTGTGGGCCTCGTCAGTGAGGTGCAGCCATATCCCTCTAGGCACACTGAGCAACGGGTCCACGTCTGGATTCCCGCATCACACTTAGGGAGACTTCCCTAAGTGTCATAAATTGCATAAATAAAAAGAGAGAAGCGCTCAACCTGAGAACGAACAATAGCATAATAGCTTGTTCTATGGCTAGTTACCACCCAAGAAGCAGCCTCTTTTTGCTCAAATGTGCCTTTCACAGAGTAGAACTTTCCTGAAGCATATCAGTCTGATCCTGACTTCACAGTACAGTCCAGCCCCGAAATACCAGGCAATCCTTCTTTGAACGAGAGAAACAGCAAAACCCCAGACGTACGTTTCGGCCTATTGTGGGCCTCGTCAGTGAGGTGCAGCCATATCCCTCTAGGCACACTGAGCAACGGGTCCACGTCTGGATTCCCGCATCACACTTAGGGAGACTTCCCTAAGTGTCATAAATTGCATAAATAAAAAGAGAGAAGCGCTCAACCTGAGAACGAACAATAGCATAATAGCTTGTTCTATGGCTAGTTACCACCCAAGAAGCAGCCTCTTTTTGCTCAAATGTGCCTTTCACAGAGAAGAACTTTCCTGAAGCATATCAGTCTGATCCTGACTTCACAGTACAGTCCAGCCCCGAAATACCAGGCAATCCTTCTTTGAACGAGAGAAACAGCAAAACCCCAGACGTACGTTTCGGCCTATTGTGGGCCTCGTCAGTGAGGTGCAGCCATATCCCTCTAGGCACACTGAGCAACGGGTCCACGTCTGGATTCCCGCATCACACTTAAGGAGACTTCCCTAAGTGTCATAAATTGCATAAATAAAAAGAGAGAAGCGCTCAACCTGAGAACGAACAATAGCATAATAGCTTGTTCTATGGCTAGTTACCACCCAAGAAGCAGCCTCTTTTTGCTCAAATGTGCCTTTCACAGAGAAGAACTTTCCTGAAGCATATCAGTCTGATCCTGACTTCACAGTACAGTCCAGCCCCGAAATACCAGGAAATCCTTCTTTGAACGAGAGAAACAGCAAAACCCCAGACGTACGTTTCGGCCTATTGTGGGCCTCGTCAGTGAGGTGCAGCCATATCCCTCTAGGCACACTGAGCAACGGGTCCACGTCTGGATTCCCGCATCACACTTAGGGAGACTTCCCTAAGTGTCATAAATTGCATAAATAAAAAGAGAGAAGCGCTCAACCTGAGAACGAACAATAGCATAATAGCTTGTTCTATGGCTAGTTACCACCCAAGAAGCAGCCTCTTTTTGCTCAAATGTGCCTTTCACAGAGAAGAACTTTCCTGAAGCATATCAGTCTGATCCTGACTTCACAGTACAGTCCAGCCCCGAAATACCAGGAAATCCTTCTTTGAACGAGAGAAACAGCAAAACCCCAGACGTACGTTTCGGCCTATTGTGGGCCTCGTCAGTGAGGTGCAGCCATATCCCTCTAGGCACACTGAGCAACGGGTCCACGTCTGGATTCCCGCATCACACTTAGGGAGACTTCCCTAAGTGTCATAAATTGCATAAATAAAAAGAGAGAAGCGCTCAACCTGAGAACGAACAATAGCATAATAGCTTGTTCTATGGCTAGTTACCACCCAAGAAGCAGCCTCTTTTTGCTCAAATGTGCCTTTCACAGAGAAGAACTTTCCTGAAGCATATCAGTCTGATCCTGACTTCACAGTACAGTCCAGCCCCGAAATACCAGGCAATCCTTCTTTGAACGAGAGAAACAGCAAAACCCCAGACGTACGTTTCGGCCTATTGTGGGCCTCGTCAGTGAGGTGCAGCCATATCCCTCTAGGCACACTGAGCAACGGGTCCACGTCTGGATTCCCGCATCACACTTAGGGAGACTTCCCTAAGTGTCATAAATTGCATAAATAAAAAGAGAGAAGCGCTCAACCTGAGAACGAACAATAGCATAATAGCTTGTTCTATGGCTAGTTACCACCCAAGAAGCAGCCTCTTTTTGCTCAAATGTGCCTTTCACAGAGAAGAACTTTCCTGAAGCATATCAGTCTGATCCTGACTTCACAGTACAGTCCAGCCCCGAAATACCAGGCAATCCTTCTTTGAACGAGAGAAACAGCAAAACCCCAGACGTACGTTTCGGCCTATTGTGGGCCTCGTCAGTGAGGTGCAGCCATATCCCTCTAGGCACACTGAGCAACGGGTCCACGTCTGGATTCCCACATCACACTTAGGGAGACTTCCCTAAGTGTCATAAATTGCATAAATAAAAAGAGAGAAGCGCTCAACCTGAGAACGAACAATAGCATAATAGCTTGTTCTATGGCTAGTTACCACCCAAGAAGCAGCCTCTTTTTGCTCAAATGTGCCTTTCACAGAGAAGAACTTTCCTGAAGCATATCAGTCTGATCCTGACTTCACAGTACAGTCTAGCCCCGAAATACCAGGCAATCCTTCTTTGAACGAGAGAAACAGCAAAACCCCAGACGTACGTTTCGGCCTATTGTGGGCCTCGTCAGTGAGGTGCAGCCATATCCCTCTAGGCACACTGAGCAACGGGTCCACGTCTGGATTCCCGCATCACACTTAGGGAGACTTCCCTAAGTGTCATAAATTGCATAAATAAAAAGAGAGAAGCGCTCAACCTGAGAACGAACAATAGCATAATAGCTTGTTCTATGGCTAGTTACCACCCAAGAAGCAGCCTCTTTTTGCTCAAATGTGCCTTTCACAGAGAAGAACTTTCCTGAAGCATATCAGTCTGATCCTGACTTCACAGTACAGTCCAGCCCCGAAATACCAGGCAATCCTTCTTTGAACGAGAGAAACAGCAAAACCCCAGACGTACGTTTCGGCCTATTGTGGGCCTCGTCAGTGAGGTGCAGCCATATCCCTCTAGGCACACTGAGCAACGGGTCCACGTCTGGATTCCCGCATCACACTTAGGGAGACTTCCCTAAGTGTCATAAATTGCATAAATAAAAAGAGAGACTACTACACTACACTAAAGCTAAAATTAACCCTAGAAGCTCCCTCCATGCTCCCTAATTAATCCCTTCACTGCTGGGCATAATACGCGTGTGGTGCGCAGTGGTGTTTAGCGGCCTTCTAATTACCAAAAAGCAACGCCAAAGCCATATGTGTCTGCTATTTCTGAACAAAGGGGATCCTAGAGAAGCATTTACAACCATATATGCCATAATTGCACAAGTTGTTTGTAAATAATTTCAGTGACAAACCTAAAGTTTGTGAAAAAATTTATGAAAATGTGAACAATTTTCTTTATTTGATCGCATTTGGCAGTGAAATGGTGGCATGAAATATACCAAAATGGGCCTAGACCAATACTTTGGGATGTCTTCTAAAAATACACGTCATATATATTCAAGAATTCCTGAAAGATATCAGTGTTCCAATATAACTAGCTCTAATTTTGAAAAAAAGTGGTACATGTATACACCTAGACATGTATATATATATATATATATATATACACACACACGCATATATTCACCTACACATGCATACATAAAAACATGTATAGGAACACACATACACATAAATATGTACATATACACACATGCACACACATAAATATAGCTACATATGCCTACATACAAACGTGTAGAGGTACATCTAGACACAAAGACCTGTATATATATATATATATATATATATATATATACACACACACACAAATATTCACCTACATACAGATTCCTGCAGGCTTTTAAAAGGTTAATACTGGATCCTTAGATCAGCATCTGAGTCTATAATACTTTATAGTCTATAACAAGAAATACTTTTTAATTCTGTCAGACCCAGAGGGCCATCAAACCTGGGTCTAACAAGTGAAAAGGCTTACATTAAAACAGTTTAAAAATCCCCAATATGAAAGCTCTGGAAGGCAAGGAATAAAGGATTTCATATCATTAAGTAAGAGACGGCTAGATTACGAGTTTTTGTCGGTAAGGCTTGCGGGGCTAACGTTCCTTTTTTTCTTACCGCTCCCTTAAGACAACGCTGGTATTATGAGTTTTCTGCAAGCCGGCGTTAGCCTCAGAAAAGTGAGCGTTGAGCAAAATTTAGCTCCACATCTCACCTCAATACCAGCGTTACGGTAGCAGTAAGCTGGCTAAACGTGCTTGTGCATGATTTCCCCATAGGAAACAATGGGGCTGAGCTGGCTGAAAAAAAACCTAACACCTGCAAAAAAGCAGCGTCCAGCTCCTAACGCAGCCCCATTGTTTCCTATGGGGAAATACATTTTATGTCTGCACCTAACACCCTAACATGAACCCTGAGTCTAAACACCCCTAATCTTACACTTATTAACCCCTAATCTGCTGCCCCGCTATCGCTGACACCTACATTATAATTATTAACCCCTAATCTGCCGCTCCGAACACCGCCGCCACCTACATTATACTTATGAACCCCTAATCTGCTGCCCCCAACATCGCCGACACCTACATTATATTTATTAACCCCTAATCTGCTGCCCCCAACTTCGCCGCCACCTACCTACAATTATTAACCCCTAATCTGCCGACCGGACATCGCCACCACTTTAATAAATGTATTAACCCCTAAACCGCCGCTCTCCCGCCTCGCAAACACTAGTTACATTTTATTAACCCCTAATCTGCCCCCCCAACGTCGCCGCCACCTACCTACATTTATTAACCCCTAATCTTCCGACCCCAACGTTGCCGATACTATAATAAGTTTATTAACCCCTAAACCTAAGTCTAACCCTAAGTCTAACCCCCCTAACTTAAATATAATTTAAATTAAACGAAATTAATTTAACATAATTAAATAAATTAATCCTATTTAAAACTAAATACTTACCGATAAAATAAACCCTAAGCTAGCTACAATATAACTAATAGTTACGTTGTAGCTAGCTTAGGGTTTATTTTTATTTTACAGGCAACTTTGTATTTATTTTAACTAGGTAGAATAGTTATTAAATAGTTATTAACTATTTAATAACTACCTAGCTAAAATAAGTACAAATTTACCTGTAAAATAAAACCTAACCTAAGTTACACTAACACCTAACACTACACTATAATTAAACTAATTACCTAAACTACCTACAATTAAATACAATTAAATAAAATAAAATAAATTACGGAAACCCCCCCCCCACTAAATTACAGGGGAAAAAAAGAATTAAAAGAATTTTAAACTAATTACACCTAATCTAATCCCCCTAATAAAATAAAAAAAGCCCCCCAAAATAAAAAAAATTCCCTACCCTATACTGTACTAATTTACAAATAGCCCTTAAAAGGGCCTTTTGCAGGGCATTGCCCCAAAGTAATCAGCTCTTTTACCTGTAAAAAAAAATACAATACCCCCCCAACATTAAAACCCACCACCCACACACCGCTACTCTAAAACCCACCCAATCCCCCCTTAAAAAAACCTAACACTAACCCCCTGAAGATCACCCTACCTTGAGCCGTCTTCACCCAGCCGGGCACAAGTGGTCCTACAGAGGGTTCGAAGTCTTCATCCGATCGGGGCAGAAGAGGTCCTCCAGACTGTAGAAATCTTCATCCAGGCGGCATCTTCTATCTTCATCCTTCCAGAGCAGAATGTCCATCTTCAATCCAGCTGACGCGGAGCATCCTCTTCAAACGAAGTCCTAACGAAGAATGAAGGTTCCTTTGAATGACGTCATCCAAGATGGCGTCCCTTGAATTCCGATTGGCTGATAGAATCCTGTTCCAATCAGCCAAAATTGGAGACCAGTGATTTATTTTTTTTCAAGAAAAAAAAAAAAATTAAATATTTGTTTTTACATTTTTTTTTACACTTTATCAGTGGCGGACTTCCAGGTCCCAAAGGTCGCATAAAACATTTGTTGTGGCCACCGGGCCCTGGAGATCCGCCACTTGCGAGGGCCCAGCAGCACCGTTCCTAACTTCTAATACTCTAAGGTGCCTCAGTCAGTGCCGGTATAAGCTCCTCCTCCTCCAACGCAGGCGCGGCTCTCCCTCTGTTACCCTGACTACTCATCCCGCTCTTCCATCCCTGGCGGCACATTGGCTTTCACTGTCTGTTACACTACTGACAGTCCAGTTATTGGGGCTTCAACTTCTTCAAGAAGATGATGATCGCATGTAACCCTGCTCCACCTCCAGCCTTCTGTGAGTACCAGGTTGTTAGGGAACTCGAGCTGTGTCAGTACCTGCTGTGGGATGGCAAGGTGTCCTTATATATGTACCCATACCCTGTTATATATAGCATGTATATATATACTGTATATATATATATATATATATATATATATATATATATATAGTATGTATATATATATATATATATATATATATAGTATGTATATATATATATAGTATGTATGTTTATATATATATATATATGTGTGTGTGTATATATATATATAGTATATATATATATATATATATTATACATATATGTATATATAGTATATATGTGTGTATATTAAAATATATATATATATGCATGTGTATAGTGTGTATATATATATATATATGTATATATATTATATATATATGTATGTGTATGTATATATATATATATATATATGTGTGTGTATATATATATATATATATATATATATATATATAATTCAAGAGAAAAACGAGGAACCAGAGCTCTATGCCAAAGTGGGTTTATTCAAACACAAAGTATGGAGCACAATCACAGTGTGCAAGGGGTGCTAGGACTGACGCATTTCGCGCATGCTCACATGCGCTTCATCAGATATATAAGTGTGTGTATATAATTATCTTTAGGGTTTTTAGTACATCTTTTTAACATTTTGTAAAAATCAGAAATGGTATATGGTATGTAATTGAGTGGGCGCAAAATTTATCCTCGCCTGTGTGACCAAAAATCCTAGCACCAGCCCTGGATCGGCTTCCATAGTAAACAAAATATTCCTTTATTTCCCTTTTACTGTAATTTCAATATAAAAAATTAGAATAAAATTCTAAACATAGATAAAAAAATTATTAAAAACGGTACCTCTACACCCCAGTCATGCTGGAGAGACTCACCCAACCGGTAACCAGGAATCCAATCCACACCAGTAGATAAATCCTGTTCAAACTGCAGATCCTAGAAATCTGCAAATATCAGAGAGAAGCGATCGGCAGGAAAAACGATCTAATGCTAGAAAATCCTGTCTGTCTCCTTGAAAATCCGGCTTCCAAACAGCCGGCTAGAAACAAACTGTTCAGCACTCAGGAAGTAACAGAGCAGTCACATGAGTGCAAATTCAAAATTAAGGTGCTGTCCAACAACTTTCTTAAATAAATATTACCCAAACTAAATAAAAGGTAAACTTGTGCAAACAAATCCCCATAGCCAAAAAAAAAAAACTTTACATGACAGAGCAGTGCCCTGAACTGCTGCCCAATAAACCTCCAACCTTTAAAAGGGATATTCAGTCCCATAAGGACCCACCTTGTTCTCTAAGTAACCTTTTTTTCTTCTTTTTTTTTTTAAAAAACAAGGAACTCCTAAGTGTTGCATCCTTCTCACCTAGAAGGTAAAAGCACTTAACTGGGGATCAGCTGTAAGGCAGGTACAGCAAACAAGTGTGACAGAATCCTCACTGACATAGATCTGAAGATAAAGAAAAAACAGAGTAACCAAGCCTGGTTTCTTTATGTAAGTGGCAAGAGTCCATGAGCTAGTGACGTATGGGATTACAATCCTACCAGGAGGGGGCAAAGTTTCCCAATCCTTAAAATGCCTATAAATACACCTCCCACCTCACACATACCTCAGTTTTTACAAACTTTGCCTTCGTTGAAGGATGGTGAAGCAAGTCGTGCTTGATTTCTTCTGTGAAAGGAGCTTCTAAGCATTTTTGAAGCCCATTTCCTCTCAAAGTACAGTGTTTGTCTGAGGGATGTGAAGGCAGTATTGCCTGATGATGCCATGTTTTCACCTGTGGGAAATCTATTCTAAGGCTCTCTGTAAATTCGGTCGTGGGGATTAATCTACCACCTCCCTTTACAGATCAACATTATACTCCTCTACCATTACCTCTGCTGATATGTTTCAGTACTGGTTTGGCTATCTGCTATAGTATATGTGGATGAGTGTCTTCAAGTATATATATATTTTTAAGACACTCTCAGCTATAGTGATGTCGCGAATAGTTTGCCAGCAAATAGTTCCCGGCGAACATAGTATGTTCGCGTTTCCTGCGGCGGGCTAACATATGCGATGTTTGATCCGCCCCCTATTCTTCATCATTGGGTAAACTTTGACCCTTTACCTCACAGTCAGCAGACACATTACAGCCAATCAGCGGCAGACACTCCCTCCCAGACCCTCCCACCTCCTGGACAGCATCGATTTTAGATTCATTTGTAAGCTGCATTCTTAGTGAGAGGAGGGACAGTGTAGCTGCTGCTGATTTAATAGGGAAATCGATAGCTAGGCTAGTGTATTCAGTGTCCACTACAGTCCTAAAGGACTCATCTGATCTCTGCTGTAAGGACTGCACCCCAAAAAGCCATTTTTAGGGCTAGAACATCAGTCTGCTTTTTTTTTTTTTCCTGTGTAATCTAATTGCAGTTGCCTGCCTGCCAGCGTGTGTGTCAGGCTCACAGCGTATACTGTGCCCACTTGCCCAGTGCCACCACTCATATCTGGTGTAACAGTAGTGTAGATTTAAAAAAAACAACACTTTTTAGACTGTGTTAAATAATAGCAGTCAGTTTCCTTCACACGTGTGCGTTTCAGGGCCTGCCTGCCAGGGCACAGTGTCACCCCAGTGCAACTCATATCTGGTGTAACAGTAGTGTAGATTTAAAAAAAAAAAACACTTTTTGGACTGTGTTAAATAATAGCAGTCAGTTTCCTTCACACGTGTGCGTTTCAGTGCCTGTCTGCCAGGGCACAGTGTCACCCCAGTGCAACTCATATCTGGTGTAACAGTAGTGTAGATTTAAAAAAAAACAACACTTTTTTGACTGTGTTAAATAATAGCAGTCAGTTTCCTTCACACGTGTGCGTTTCAGTGCCTGCCTGCCTGCCTGCCTGCCAGGGCACAGTGTCACCCCAGTGCAACTCATATCTGGTGTAACAGTAGTGTAGATTTAAAAAAAAAAAAAAAACTTTTTTGACTGTGTTAAATAATAGCAGTCAGTTTCCTTCACACGTGTGCCTTTCAGGGCCTGCCTGCCTGCCAGGGCACAGTGTCACCCCAGTGCAACTCATATCTGGTGTAACAGTGGTGTAGATTTAAAAAAAAAAAACACTTTTTGGACTGTGTTAAATAATAGTAGTCAGTTTTCTTCACACGTGTGCGTTTCAGGGCCTGCCTGCCAGGGCACAGTGTCACCCCAGTGCAACTCATATCTGGTGTAACAGTAGTGTAGATTTAAAAAAAAAAACACTTTTTTGACTGTGTTAAATAATAGCAGTCAGTTTCCTTCACACGTGTGCGTTTCAGTGCCTGCCTGCCAGGGCACAGTGTCACCCCAGTGCAACTCATATCTGGTGTAACAGTAGTGTAGATTTAAAAAAAAAAAAACACTTTTTTGACTGTGTTAAATAATAGCAGTCAGTTTCCTTCACACGTGTGCGTTTCAGGGCCTGCCTGCCAGGGCACAGTGTCACCCCAGTGCAACTCATATCTGGTGTAACAGTAGTTTAGATTTAAAAAAACAACACTTTTTTGACTGTGTTAAATAATAGCAGTCAGTTTCCTTCACACGTGTGCGTTTCAGGGCCTGCCTGCCAGGGCACAGTGTCACCCCAGTGCAACTCATATCAGGTGTAACAGTAGTGTACATTTAAAAAAAAAAAAACTTTTTTGACTGTGTTAAATAATAGCAGTCAGTTTCCTTCACATGTGTGCGTTTCAGGGCCTGCCTGCCAGGACACAGTGTCACCCCAGTGCAACTCATATCTGGTGTAACAGTAGTGTAGATTTAAAAAAACAACACTTTTTTGACTGTGTTAAATAATAGCAGTCAGTTTCCTTCACATGTGTGCGTTTCAGGGCCTGCCTGCCAGGACACAGTGTCACCCCAGTGCAACTCATATCTGGTGTAACAGTAGTGTAGATTTAAAAAAACAATACTTTTTTGACTGTGTTAAATAATAGCAGTCAGTTTCCTTCACACGTGTGCGTTTCAGGGTGGGCCTGCCGGCCAGGGCACAGTGTCACCCCAGTGCAACTCATATCTGGTTCTGGTGTAACAGTAGTGTACATTTTAAAAAAAATACAATTTTGACTGTAATAGATTGAATAGCAGTTAGTTGTCTGCAAGCGTGTGTGTCAGGCCTACAGCGTCTACTCTGCCAACTTCTGCCAGTGCACAGTGCCACTCATATCTGTTGTCACAGTAGCTTGCATGCGTAGTACCACTAATCGAAAATAAAATAACAGGCAGAGGCAGGCCACCCTGCATGGGCCGTCGTGTTCATGGTGCTGTGATTTCCTTTGGCCCTAGAATAATGCCCAGTGTTCAGAGGCCACGTACCCCGAACTCGAACATTTCTGAGGACATAGTTGACTGGCTAACACAGGACACTCAATCTTCTACAGCTTCCGCTCTGAACCTTGACGCACCATTCTCCTCCAGCTTAGCTTCGGGCACCTCTCAAGTTACCACTTGCCCGCCTGCCGCCACCACCAACACTAGCACCACAGCCGCTTCACTTGATCTGTCAGAGGAGTTATTTACACATCAGTTGGAATAAATGATTGATGCACAACCATTATTGCCAGAGGATGTAGATAACAGGGATATGTCTCAGTCAGGCAGCATTACACACATGAACGTACGGTGTGGTGATGGTGATGTTGTACCCGCTGCGGGAGTTTGGTCTGTCACTGTGAAGCGGGCGTAACCCTTACACTACCTGATCGATACAACATCATGCCTAATGTTTTAAAGCATGTTATTCCAAACAATTTAGGAATGTTAGGGGATTTATGCCCTTAATGGCTTAAACTCAAAAAGGTAATTTTCCAGCCTCCAGTAGATTTTAAAAGACCTTTATTAGTTTCTTACAGGGTCCATTATAATAACGACGTTTCAAACCTATACCAGGTTCTTAATCATGATTAAGAACCTGGTATAGGTTTGAAACGTCGTTATTATAATGGACCCTGTAAGAAACTAATAAAGGTCTTTTAAAATCTACTGGAGGCTGGAAAATTACCTTTTTGAGATTGACATTGGGGTTTGGCTAACCCTTTCCTGTGCCCCTGTTTGAAAAGGTGCTGTCTCTCACCACTTATTTTTATATTCTTAATGGCTTAAAACCAGACTCTGCATCAACTATGTAATTTTCCATGGGAGTTTTGCCATGGATCCCCCTCCGGCATGCCACAGTCCAGGTGTTAGTCCCCTTGAAACAACTTTTCCATCACTATTGTGGCCAGAAAGAGTCCCTGTGGGTTTTAAAATTCGCCTGCCCATTGAAGTCAATGGCGGTTCGCCCGGTTCGCCGGTTTGCTGATTCGCAAACTTTTAGGGAAGTTCGCTGTTCGCGAACCCAAATTTTTAGGTTTGCGACATCACTACTCAGCTATGTTTGGCACTTTATATTGTAAAGTTTTAAAATATATTGCATATATTTGCCATGAGTCAGGTCTATGTTTATTTCCCTTTGCAGTCTAACAGCTTCAGCATGGAAAATTATGTTTTGGGAGAAATTTAGTAATTTTCTCTTACCTGGGGTTTCAGTTAGTTGTAACTTCGGACTTGTTTTTTTCAAATTTTCGCGGGCAAATTAGACTTACGATGACGCAAATATTTTTGGCGTGGAGGTTGTGTTTGTTGTCACGTGAGACATGTCATTTCTTGCGTCTTTGCTGACGCAAATATTTTTGGTGCAAAGTCATGCCTGTTATGACGCGAATCGTGTCATTTCCTGTTAACCTTTGTGCCAAAAGTTTTTTTTCTCTGCATTTGCGTCATCTTTGTTAGCGTAATTTTTAGCACCAAAAAATTTGTTATATTGTCTCTTTCACTCTCTGCTTTTGTTTGTTACAGAGGGCTATGATGTTTGCTTCTGTTTTGCATATAAGTATTTTTTAAGCATTTTTTCTTATTCCTGAAACTACTAATTTGAGGAAATTGGATATTTTGTTGATGTCTCAAACTGATCCTGCCTCTGATGTTACTGAGGAACCAAGTTGCCTGAAAACAAATCTACCAAAGCTAAGTGTGTATGTTGTAAATTAGCTGATCTTCCTTCTTCAGCTCAATCTGACACAGATTGATGCTTACGTCATTAAAGATGTTCCGAATACACATTCGGCACTATCTGACAACTTTTGCAAGTTATCAAATAGTTAACCAGTACGCTCGCCACTATTCCGGCCCAGCGTACCTGGTTTTCAATCTGCAACCCTGGAGGCCGCGGATGCCATAGGAATCAATGGGAGTCTGAAAGCAGTGAAATCTTATGTTCGATGCTGCCAGATATCCCATTGATTTCTAAGGTAGAAAACCAGTTACATTTACACCTAACATAAGCCACGAGTCTAAACACCCCTAATCTGCTGCCTCAACATCTGTAATGACGTAAGCATCGATCTGTGTCAGATTGAGACCGGCGGATCGTATGTTACGTCACAAATATCAAATTTTGCTGGTCTGTAGGCTTTGATAACTAGGTGGGATCAGGCTTGCAACAATTACGATGCAGAATTCCAGCGTGTTTGCGGTTGACGGCTTGATAAATATACCTCATAGCCTTTTCTATGGCTGCAGCAATATAATATTTTAGAATGTACACTAGACTATGAAAATTTAACAGTAGATGTATTTGTACTTATAGAAACATTATCAGCATGAAATAATTTATCATAACAACTAATTAAATGTATTAACCCCTATCTCTCTGCTCCCGGAGCCCACCGCAACTCTAATAAAGTTATTAACCCCTATCCCGCCGCTCCTGGACCCCTCTGCACCTAAATAAATGTATTAACCCCTAAACCCCTGGCCTCCCACATCACTACCACTTACTAAACCTATTAACCCCTAAACCACCAGCCCTCCACATCACCATAAAATAAATTAAGCTATTAACCCCTAAACCTAACAACCCGCTAACTTTACATTAAATATTAACTAATCCCTATCTTATAATAAATTTAAACTTACCTTTAGAATTAAAATAAACTATATTAAACTACTAATTAACCTACCCTAACTATTATCCTACAATTACATTAAACTATATCAAACTATTAATTAACCTACCCTATTATACTAAAATTACATTAAACTATATTAAACTATTAATTAACCTACCCTAACTATTATACTAAAATTACATTAAACTACAAATTAAATTAACTATATTACATTTCTAAAATTCTAACCCTACTCAAGTTATTTAAATCTACAATAAAGTTGAATCTTCCTTCTTTGGGACAATGATGCCATTGGAATCAATGGGAGTCTGACAGCAGTGGAAGCTTATGTTCGCTGCTGCCCGATAACCCATTGATTCTTATGGGAACGTGTACACCTAACACCCTAACATGTACCCCAAGTCTAAACACCCCTAATCTGCCCCCCACACACCGCCGCCACATAAATTATACTTATTAACCCCTAAACCGCCGCTCACGGGCCCCGCCGCAACTAAATAAAGTGTTTAACCCCAAAACTGCCACTCCCGGACCCTGCCGCCACCTACATTATATTTATTAACCCCTAATCTGACCCCCCTACACCGCCGCCACCTACATTAAATTTAACCCTTGAGTCTTGATAAAGGCCTGTGTTACAGGGACGAAACACGTTGACCCACTGGTAAGCACCACTCCAAGGAGATTACTTCATTGTGGACGTATTACACTATGTTTACATTCTTTTTACAGGGACGGTTCTAGGACATCGAATTAACAGCTGACTGCTATCAGGGAATCGCCTAGGGGATTTTTATCACCAGGATTCAAGGGACGGTTCTAGGACATCAAATTAACCGCTGACTGCTATCAGGGAATCACCTAGGGGATTTTTATCACCAGGATTCAAGGTTCTTTTTGATTTTGTTTTTAATTTTTGCTTTTATTCATTGGGATTACAAATCATATACTTTTCTGATCATTGCTAACATTTGTTGAACATCACTGTGTTTTCCACTTTTTTCACATTTTTATTGGATCTTTTTCATTTTTTGGTTTGCTTCACATTAATTGTGTCTTCTTACTCCATTTTTTTCATCATTTTTTCACCATGTTTCCACCTTTTTTTGCATAACACTCATTTTTTTGCACTACAGTGCCATTTGCATACTGAACTGTTATTTTTCACTTATATCACTCCAATATCTTATTTCATTGTTTGTACTAGGTAGAATAGTTATTAAATTGTTATTAACTATTTAATAACTACCTAGCTAAAATAAGTACAAATTTACCTGTAAAATAAAACCTAACCTAAGTTACAATTATACCTAACACTACACCATTTTTAAATTAATTACCCAACTAATAACACCTAATCTAATCCGCCTAATAAAATAAAAAAGCCCCCCAAAATAATAAAAATCCCTACCCTACACTAAATTACAAATAGCCTTTAAAGGGCCTTTTGCGGGGCATTGCCCCAAAGTAATCAGCTCTATTACCTGTAAAAAACAAATACAATACCCCACAACATTACAACCCACCACCCACACACCCAACCCTACTCTAAAACCCACCCAATCCCCCCTTAATAAAACCTAACACTACCCCCTTGAAGATCACCCTACCTTGAGACGTCTTCACCCAACCGGGCAGAAGTGGTCCTCCAGACGGAGAGAAGTCTTCATCCTATCCGGGCAGAAGAGGACCTCCAGATGGGCAGGAGTCTTCATCCAGGTGGCATCTTCTATCTTCATCCATCCGGAGCGGAGCGAGTCCATCTTCAAGACATCCGACGCGGAGCATCCTTCCAGGCCGACAACTACCCAATGAATGAATATTCTGATTGAACTTCAATCCTATTGACTGATTGCATCAGCCAATAGGATTTTTTCTACCTTAATTCCGATTGGCTGAATTCTATCAGCCAATCGGAATTCAAGGGGCGCCATCTTGGATTACATCATTTAAAGGAATATTCATTTGTCGGGTAGTCATTGGCCTGGAAGGATGCTCCACGTCGGATGTCTTGAAGATGGACCCGCTCCGCTCTGGATGGATGGAAGATAGAAGATGCCGCCTGGATGAAGACTTCTGCCCATCTGGAGGTCCTCTTCTGCCCAGATAGGATGAAGACTTCTGGCCGTCAGGAGGACCACTTCTGCCCGGTTGGGTGAAGACCTCTCAAGGTAGGGTGATCTTCAAGGGAGTAGTGTTAGGTTTTATTAAGGTGGGATTGGGTGGGTTTTAGAGTAGAGTTGGGTGTGTGGGTGGTGGGTTGTTTTTACAGGTAATAAAGCTGATTACTTTGGGGAAATGCCTCGCAAAAGACCCTTTTAAGGGCTATTTGTAATTTAGTGTAGGGTAGGGATTTTTATTATTTTTTTATTTTATTAGGGGGATTAGATTAGGTGTAATTAGTTTAAAATTCTTGTAATTATTTTATTATTTTCTGTAATTTAGTGTTTGTTTTTTACTTTAGTTAATTTTATTTAATTGTAATTAATTGCATTTAGTTTAGGTAATTAATTTAATTATAGTGTAGTGTTAGGTATAATTGTAACTTAGGTTAGGTTTTATTTTACAGGTAAATTTGTCTTTATTTTAGCTAGGTAGTTATTAAATAGTTAATAACTATTTAATAACTATTCTGCCTAGTTAAAATAAATACAAAGTTGCCTGTAAAATAAAAATAAATCCTAAAATAGCTACAATGTAACTATTAGTTATATTGTAGCTATCTTAGGGTTTATTTTACAGGTAAGTATTTATTTTTAAATAGGAATAATTTATTTAATTATAGGAATATTTATTTAGAGTAATTTAAATTATATTTAAGTTAGGGGGTGTTAGGGTTAGACAGGATTAGGGGTTAATAAATTTAATATAGTGGCGGCGGTGTAGGGGGGCAGATTAGGGGTTAATAAATATAATGTAGGTGGCGGCGGGGGCCGGGAGCGGCGGTTTAGGGGTTAATACATATAATGTAGGTGGCAGCGGGGTCCTGGAGCGGCAGTTTAGGGGTTAATACATATAATGTAGGTGGCGGCGAGGTCCGGGAGCGGCGGTTTAGGGGTTAATACATATAATATAGGTGGCGGTGGACTCAGGGAGCGGCGGTTTAGGAGTTAAACACTTTATTAGAGTTGCGGCGGGCTCCAGAATTGGCGGTATAGGGGGTAAACTGTATAGTATAGTGTGGGTGCTTAGTGAGCAGCGAGATCGATGACTGTTAGTTAACAACAGTCCGCTGCTCATCGCTCCGTACTTGGTGCGCGACTTTTTGACAGCTTTCTTGATAATTTGGGAGAGCATATTCAGGTCCGTGGCAGCGATCTTAGGAGAGCGTATTGGTGCCGTTGAATGCAAGAAAGTCGACGGCTTGATAACTAGAGGCCTATTTATCAAGCTGTCAACCGCAAATATGCTGGAATTCCGCAGCGTATTTGTGGCAAGCCTGATTCGCCGTAGTTATCGAACCCTACAGACCAGCAAAAGTAGAATATAGTGACGTAACATACGATCCACCGGACTCAGTCCGACATAGATTGATGGTTACGTCACTACAGATGTTCCGAACGCAAGTTCGGCCAAATCTGACTACTTTTGCTAGTTATCAAAAAACTAGCAGGTACGCTCGCCACTATTCTGGCCCAGCGTACCTGGTTTTCAATCCGTTCAGTTCAGAGAGGTGTACTGTTTTCCCTCCTTGTAAATCTCACATTTGATGATGGACCACAGGTTCTCAATGGGGTTCAGATCAGGTGATCAAGGAGGCCATGTCATTAGATTTTCTTCTTTTATACCCTTTCTTGCCAGCCACGCTGTGGAGTACTTGGACGCGTGTGATGAAGCATTGTCCTGCATGAAAATCATGTTTTTCTTGAAGGATGCAGACTTCTTCCTGTACCACTGCTTGAAGAAGGTGTCTTCCAGAAACTGGCAGTAGGACTGGGAGTTGAGCTTGACTCCATCCTCAACCCGAAAAAGCCCCACAAGCTTATCTTTGATTATACCAGCTCAAACCAGTACTCCACCTCCACCTTGCTGGCGTCTGAGTTGTACTGGAGCTCTCTGCCCTTTACCAATCCAGCCACGGGCCCATCCATCTAGCCCATCAAGACTCACTCTCATTTCATCAGTCCATAAAACCTTAGAAAAATCAGTCTTGAGATATTTCTTGGCCCAGTCTTGACGTTTCAGCTTGTGTGTCTTGTTCAGTGGTGGTCGTCTTTCAGCCTTTCTTACCTTGGCCATGTCTCTGAGTATTGCACACCTTGTGCTTTTGGGCACTCCAGTGATGTTGCAGCTCTGAAATATGGCCAAACTGGTGGCAAGTGGCATCTTGGCAGCTGCACGCTTGACTTTTCTCAGTTCATGGGCAGTTATTTTGCGCCTTGGTTTTTCCACACGCTTCTTGCGACCCTGTTGACTATTTTGAATGAAACGCTTGATTGTTCGATGATCACGCTTCAGAAGCTTTGCAATTTTAAGAGTGCTGCATCCCTCTGCAAGATATCTCACTATTTTTTACTTTTCTGAGCCTGTCAAGTCCTTCTTTTGACCCATTTTGCCAAAGGAAAGGAAGTTGCCTAATATTTATGCACACCTGATATAGGGTGTTGATGTCATTAGACCACACCCCTTCTCATTACAGAGATGCACATCACCTAATATGCTTAATTGGTAGTAGGCTTTCGAGACTATACAGCTTGGAGTAAGACAACATGCATAAAGAGGATGATGTGGTCAAAATACTCATTTGCCTAATAATTCTGCACACAGTGTAGTTATTAAATAATTATTAACTATTTAATAACTACCTAGCTAAAATAAGTACAAATTTACCTGTTAAATAAAAGCTAACCTAAGTTACAATTACACCTAACACTACACTATCATTAAATGAATTACCGAAATTAACTAAAATTAATTACAATTAAATAAAATGAACTAAAGTACAAAAAAAAAACAACACTAAATTATAGAAAATAAAAAAATAATTACAAGAATTTTAAACTAATTACACCTAATCTAATCCCCCTAATAAAATAAAAAAAGCCCCCCAAATAATAAAAATCCCTACCCTACCTATTACCTGTAAAACAAAATACAACACCCCCCCAACATTACAACCCACTACCCACACACCCAACCCTACTCTAAAACCCACCCAATCCCCCCTTAATAAAATCTAACACTACCCCCTTGAAGATCACCCTACCTTGAGACGTCTTCACCCAACCGGGCAGAAGTGGTCCTCCAGACGGTCAGAAGTCTTCATCCTATCCGGGCAGAAGAGGTCCTCCAGACGGGCAGAAGTCTTCATCCAGGCGGCATCTTCTATCTTCATCCATCTGGAGTGGCGCGGGTCCATCTTCAAGACATCCGACGCGGAGCATCCTTCCAGGCCAACGTCTACCAGACCAATGAATGATTCCTTTAAATGACGTCATCCAAGATGGTGTCCCTTGAATTCCGATTGGCTGATCAGAATTAAGGTAGGAAAAATCCTATTGGCTGATGCATTCTATTGGCTGTTCCAATTAGCCAATAGATTGCATCAGCCAATAGGATTTTTCCTACCTTAATTCCGATCGGCTCCGCATCGGATGTCTTGAAGATGGACCCGCTCCGCTCCGGATGGATGAAGATAGAAGATGCCGCCTGGATGAAGACTTCTGCCCGTCTGGAGGTCCTCTTCTGCCCGGATAGGATAAAGACTTCTGGCCGTCTGGAGGACCACTTCTGCCCAGTTGGGTGAAGACGTCTCAAGGTAAGGTGATCTGCAAGGGCGTAGTGTTAGGTTTTTTTAAGGGGGGATTGGGTGGGTTTTAGAGTAGGGTTGGGCGTGTGGGTGGTGGGTTGTAATGTTGGGAGGGGGTATTGTATTTGTTTTTTACAGGTAATAAAGCTGATTACTTTGGGGCAATGCCCCGCAAAAGGCCCTTTAAGGGCTATTTGTAATTTAGTATAGGGTAGGAATTTTTATTATTTTGGGGGGCTTTTTTATTTTATTAGGGGGATTATATTAGGTGCAATTAGTTTAAAATTCTTGTAATTATTTTATTATTTTCTGTAATTTAGTGTTTGTTTTTTTGTACTTTAGTTAATTTTATTTAATTGTAATTAATTGTATTTAGTTTAGGTAATTAATTTAATTATAGTGTAGTGTTAGGTGTAATTGTAACTTAGGTTAGGTTTTATTTTACAGGTATATTTGCTATTATTTTAGCTAGGTAGTTATTAAATAGTTAATAACTATTTAATAACTATTGTACCTAGTTAAAATAAATAAAAACTTGCCTGTAAAATAAAAATAAATCCTAAAATAGCTACAATGTAACTATTAGTTATAGTGTAGCTAGCTTAGGGTTTATTTTATAGGTTAGTATTTTGTTTTAAAAAGGAATAATTTAGATAATAATTGTAGGTTTTATTTAGATTTATTTAAATAATATTTAGGTTAGGGGGTGTTAGGGTTAGACTTATGTTTAGGGGTTAATACATTTAGAATAGTGGCAGCGACGTTGGGGCGGCAGATTAGGGGTTAATAAATGTAATGTAGGTGGTGGCGGTGTGGGGGCGGCAGATTAGAGGTTAATAACATAATGTAGGTGGCGGTGGTCTCCGGGAGTGGCGGTTTAGGGGTTAATAAGTTTATTTTGTTGCGGCGGGGTCCGGGAGTGGCGGTTTAGGGGTTAATAAGTACAAAGTAGGTGGCGGCGGTGTAGGGGGCGGCAGATTAGGGGTGTTTAGACTCGGGGTACATGTTAGGGTGTTAGGTGTAAACGTAACTTTATTCTCCCATAGCAATCAATGGGATATCGGGCAGCAGCGAACATAAGCTTTCGCTGCTTTCAGACTCCCATTGATTCCTATGGCATCCGCCGCCTCCAGTGTGGCGGATTGAAAACCAGGTACGCTGGGCCAGAATAGTGGCGAGCGTACCTAGTGAATATTTGTTAACTTCCAAAAGTAGTCAGATAGTGCCGAATTTGCATTCGGAACATCTGTAATGACGTAAGAATCGATCTGTGTCGGACTGAGACCGGCGGATCGTATGTTACGTCACAAAATTCTACTTTTGGTGGTCTGTAGGTTTTTATAAATATGGAGAATCAAGGTCTCCACAATTACGCTGCGGAAATCCAGCGTATTTGCGGTTGACAGCTTGATAAATAGGCCCCATAATGTGACCTATAAACTGTACAACTCAATTGAAAAACAAACTGAAATGTTTTAGGTAGAGGGAAGAAAAAATATAAAAATAAAATAATATGGTTGCATAAGTGTGTACACCCTTAAACTAATAGGCCTAGATTTGGAGTTTGGCGGTAGCCGTGAAAACCAGCGTTAGAGGCTCCTAACGCTGGTTTTAGGCTACCTCCGGTATTTGGAGTCACTCACAAAAGGGTCTAACGCTCACTTTTCAGACGCGACTTTTCCATACCGCAGATCCCCTTACGTCAATTGTGTATCCTATCTTTTCAATGGGATTATTCTAACTCCGGTATTTAGAGTCGTGTCTGAAGTGAGCGTTAGAAATCTAACGACAAAACTCCAGCCGCAGAAAAAAGTCAGTAGTTAAGAGCTTTCTGGGCTCACGCCGGTTCATAAAGCTCTTAACTACTGTACTCTAAAGTACACTAACACCCATAAACTACCTATGTACCCCTAAACCGAGGTCCCCCCACATCGCCGCCACTCGATTAAATTTTTTTAACCCCTAATCTGCCGACCGCCACCTACGTTATACTTATGTACCCCTAATCTGCTGCCCCTAACACCGCCGACCCCTATATTATATTTATTAACCCCTAACCTGCCCCCCACAACGTCGCCGCCAGCTACCTACAATAATTAACCCCTAATCTGCCGTCCGCACGCCGCCGCCACCTACATTATAGCTATGTACCCCTAATCTGCTGCCCCTAACACCGCCGACCCTTATATTATATTTATTAACCCCTAATCTGCCCCCCACAACGTCGCCTCCACCTGCCTACACTTATTAACCCCTAATCTGCCGAGCGGACCGCACCGCTATCATAATAAAGTTATTAACCCCTAATCCGCCTTACTAACCCTATAATAAATAGTATTAACCCCTAATCTGCCCTCCCTGACACCTAACTTCAAACATTAACCCCTAATCTGCCGACTGGAGCTCACCGCTATTCTAATAAATGTATTAACCCCTAAAGCTAAGTCTAACCCTAACACTAACACCCCCCTAACTTAAATATAATTTAAATCTAACGAAATAAATTAACTCTTATTAAATAAATTATTCCTATTTAAAGCTAAATACTTACCTGTAAAATAAATCCTAATATAGCTACAATATAAATTATAATTATATTATAGCTATTTTAGGATTAATATTTATTTTACAGGCAACTTTGTATTTATTTTAACCAGTTACAATAGCTATTAAATAGTTAAGAACTATTTAATAGCTAAAATAGTTAAAATAATTACAAAATTACCTGTAAAATAAATCCTAACCTAAGTTACAATTAAACCTAACACTATACTATCATTAAATTAATTAAATAAAATACCTACAATTACCTTCAATTAAACCTAACACTACACTATCAATACATTAATTAAATACAATACCTAAAAATAACTACAATGAAATAAACTAACTAAAGTACAAAAAATAAAAAAGAACTAAGTTACAAAAAATAAAAAAATATTTACAAACATAAGAAAAATCTTACAACAATTTTAAACTAATTACACCTACTCTAAGCCCCCTAATAAAATAACAAAGCCCCCCAAAATAAAAAATGCCCTACCCTATTCTAAATTACTAAAGTTCAAAGCTCTTTTACCTTACCAGCCCTGAACAGGGCCCTTTGCGGGGCATGCCCCAAAGAATTCAGCTCTTTTGCCTGTAAAAAAAAACATACAATACCCCCCCCAACATTACAACCCACCACCCACATACCCCTAATCTAACCCAAACCCCCCTTAAATAAACCTAACACTAAGCCCCTGAAGATCTTCCTACCTTGTCTTCACCTCACCGGGTATCACACCGATCCGTCCTGGCTCCGATATCTTCATTCAACCCAAGAGGGGGCTAGACATCCATCATCCAATGGCTGAAGAAGTCCAGAAGAGGGTCCAAAGTCTTCATCCTATCCGGGAAGAAGAGTAGATCCGGACCGGCAACCATCTTCTTCCAAGCGGCATCTTCTATCTTCATCCGATGAGGACCGGCTCCATCCTGAAGACCTCCACCGCGGACCCATCTTCATCCGGCGACGTCCAACTAAAGAATGACGGTTCCTTTAAGGGACGTCATCCAAGATGGCGTCCCTCGAATTCCGATTGACTGATAGGATTCTATCAGCCAATCGGAATTAAGGTAGGAATATTCTGATTGGCTGATGGAATCAGCCAATCAGAATCAAGTTCAATCCGATTGGCTGATTCCATCAGCCAATCAGAATATTCCTACCTTAATTCCGATTGGCTGATAGTATCCTATCAGCCAATCGGAATTCGAGGGACGCCATCTTGGATGACGTCATTTAAAGGAACCGTCATTCATCGTTCAGTCGTCGGCCAGAATGGATGTTCCGCGTCGGAGGTCTTCAGGATCCTGCCGCTCCGCTCCGGATGGATGACGATAGAAGATCCCGCTTGGATGAAGACTTCAATCGGATGGAAGACCTCTTCTGCCCCGCTTGGATGAAGACTTCTACCGGATGGAGGACCTCTTCTTGCTCCGCTTGGATCAAGACTTCGGACCCTCTTCTGGACCGATCGCTGAACCCGGTGAGGTGAAGACAAGGTAGGGAGATCTTCAGGGGCTTAGTGTTAGGTTTATTTAAGGGGGGTTTGGGTTAGATTAGGGGTATATGGGTGGTGGGTTGTAATGTTGGGGGGGTATTGTATGTTTTTTTTACAGGCAAAAGAGCTGAACTTCTTGGGGCATGCCCCGCAAAGGGCCCTGTTCAGGGCTGGTAAGGTAAAAGAGCTTTGAACTTTAGTAATCTAGAATAGGGTAGGGCATTTTTTTATTTTGGGGGGCTTTGTTATTTTATTAGGGGGCTTAGAGTAGGTGTAATTAGTTTAAAATTGTTGTAATATTTTTCTTATGTTTGTAAATATTTTTTTATTTTTTGTAACTTAGTTCTTTTTTATTTTTTGTACTTTAGTTAGTTTATTTCATTGTAGTTATTTGTAGGTATTGTATTTAATTAATTTATTGATAGTGTAGTGTTAGGTTTAATTGTAGGTAATTGTAGGTATTTTATTTAATTAATTTATTGATAGTGTAGTGTTAGGTTTAATTGTAACTTAGGTTAGGATTTATTTTACAGGTAAATTTGTAATTATTTTAACTATTTTAGCTATTAAATAGTTCTTAACTATTTAATAGCTATTGTACCTGGTTAAAATAAATACAAAGTTACCTGTAAAATAAATATAAATCCTAAAATAGCTATAATATAATTATAATTTATGTTGTAGCTATATTAGGATTTATTTTACAGGTAAGTATTTATCTTTAAATAGGAATAATTTATTTAATAAGAGTTAATTAATTTCGTTAGATTAAAATTATATTTAAGTTAGGGGGGTGTTAGTGTTAGGGTTAGACTTAGCTTTAGGGGTTAATACATTTATTAGAATAGCGGTGAGCTCCAGTCGTCAGATTAGGGGTTAATAATTGAAGTTAGGTGTCGGCGATGTTAGGGAGGGCAGATTAGGGGTTAATACTATTTATTATAGGGTTAGTGAGGCGGATTAGGGGTTAATAACTTTATAATAATAGCGGTGCGGTCCTGTCGGCAGATTAGGGGTTAATAAGTGTAGGCAGGTGGAGGCGACGTTGTGGGGGGCAGATTAGGGGTTAATAAATATAATATAGGGGTCGGCGATGTTAGGGCAGCAGATTAGGGGTACATAGGGATAATGTAAGTAGCGGCGGTTTACGGAGCGGCAGATTAGGGGTTAATAATAATATGCAGGGGTCAGTGATAGCGGGGGCGGCAGATTAGGGGTTAATAAGTGTAAGGTTAGTGGTGTTTAGACTCGGGGTACATGTTAAAGTGTTAGGTGCAGACGTAGGAAGTGTTTCCCCATAGCAAACAATGGGGCTGCGTTAGGAGCTGAACGCGGCTTTTTTACAGGTGTTAGGTTTTTTTTCAGCTCAAAAAGCCCCATTGTTTCCTATGGGGGAATCGTGCACGAGCACGTTTTTGAGGCTGGCCGCTTGCGTAATCAACTCTGGTATCGAGAGTTGAAGCTGCGTTAAATATGCTCTACGCTCCTTTTTTGGTGCCTAACGCAGCCTTTATGTGGACTCTCAATACCAGAGTTATTTTTATGGTGCGGCCAGAAAAAAGCCGGCGTTAGCTTTTCGGGTCCTTACCGACAAAACTCTAAATCTAGCCGATACTTTGTTGAAGCACCTTTTGATTTTATTACAGAACTCTTTTTGGGTATGAGTCTATCAGCATGGCACATTTTGACTTGGCAAGATTTGCCCACTCTTCTTTGCAAAAACACTCCAAATCTGTCAGATTGCGAGGGCATCTCCTGTGCACAGCCCTCTTCAGATCACCCCACAGGTTTTCAATCGGATTAAGGTCTGGGCTCTGGCTGGGCCATTCCAAAACTTTAATCTTCTTCTGGTGAATCCATTCCTTTGTTGATTTGGATGTATGCTTTGGGGCATTTTCATGCTGAAAGATGAAGTTCCTCTTCATGTTCAGCTTTCTAGCAGAAGCTTGAAGGTTTTGTGTCAATATTGACTGGTATTTGGAGCTGTTCATAATTCCCTCTAGTTTAACTAAGGCCCCAGTTCCAGCTGAAGAAAAACAGCCCCAAAGCATGATGCTGCCACCACCATGCTTCACTGTGGGTATGGTGTTCTTTTGGTAATGTGCAGTGTTGTTTTTGCGCCAAACATATCTTTTGGAATTATGGCCAAAATGTTCAACCTTGGTTTCATCAGACCATAACACCTTTTCCCACATGCTTTTGGGAGACTTCAGATGTGTTTTTGCAAAATGTAGCCTGGCTTGGATGTTTTTCTTCGTACGAAAAGGCTTTCATCTTGCCACTCTACCCCATAGCCCAGACATATGAAGAATACGTGAGATTGTTGTCACATGTACCACACAGCCAGTACTTGCCAGATATTCCTGCAGCTCCTCCCAGACCAGTTTTCTTCTCGTCGTTTCATCAATTTTGGAACGACGTCCAGTTTTTGGTAATGTCACTGTTGTGCCATATTTTCTCCACTTGATGATGACTGTCTTCATTGTGTTACATGGTATATATAATGCCTTGGAAATTATTTTGTACTCTTCTCCTGACTGATACCTTTTAACAATGAGATCCCTCTGATGCTTTGGAAGCTCTCTGTGGACCATGGCTTTTGCTGTGGGATGCGACTAAGAAAATTTCAGGAAAGACCTACTAGAGCAGCTGAACTTTATTTGGGGTTAATCAGAGGCACTTTAAATGATGGCAGGTGTATGCTGACTCCTATTTAACATGATTTTGAATGTGATTGCTTAATTCTGAACACAGCTACATCCCCAGTTATAAGAGGGTGTGCACACTTATGCAACCACATTATTTTAGTTTTTTTTTTTCTTCCCTCCACCTAAAAGATTTCAGTTTGTTTTTCAATTGAGTTGTACAGTTTAAAGGTCACATTAAAGGTGGAAAAAGTTCTGAAATTATTTATCTTTGTCTCATTTTTTTACATCACAGAAACCTGACATTTTAACAGGGGTGTGTAGACTTTATATATCAACTGTATTTACATATGTTTTTATGTATTAATATGTGTAGAAATGTATTTACAGACATATACACATATAAATACATATATAAATACATAAATACATATGTATACATATATAAACAAATATATAAGGTCTAGATTACAAGTGGCGCTGTATTTTCTTTTTTTTTTATCGTAAAAACTCCACTAGGATTTTTCGGGTTGCGTTTGTATTACAAGTTCCAAAAAAACTTATTTTGCACTAGCGTTAAACTGGATAGCGCGAAAAATAAAGTTAGTTCTTTTGCGCAATCCGGTTTAACGCTAGCACAAAATAATGCACATGCATGTATTCCCCCATAGAAATCAATGGAAAACAAAAAGTGGAAAAAACCTAACACCTGAGATCGCACAAACGCCATCGCATTTTCACATTCCCCATAAAAGTCAATGGAGAAAACAAAATTGTTGAATAACACCCTTAGCGCAAGCAACATGAAATATTCGCATTTGAAAATTTACAGTAAATATATAGTTAAAATCTTTATTAAATATGAATATTGCATAAATATGTTTTATCATGTTTTCATCTACTTAAAGGGACATGAAACCCAAGTTTTTCTTTCATGATTCAGATAGAGAATACAATTTTAAACAACTTTCTAATTTACTTCTATTATCTAATTTGTTTCATTCTCTTGGTATCATTTGTTGAAGGAGCAGCAATGCACTACTGGTTTCTAACTGAACACATGGGTGAGCCAATGACAAATCTGTATATATATGTAGCCACCAATCAGCATCTAGAACCTAGGTTCTTTGATGCTCTTAAGCTTGCCTAGATAAACCATTTAGCAAAGGATAACAAGAGAAGGAAACAAATTAAATAATAGACGTAAATTGGAAAGTTGATTAAAAATGTATTCTCTATCTGAATCATGAAAGAAAATATTTGGGTTTCATGCCCCTTTAATGACAAAGGAATATAATGCACTTATATAAATGTCTATATATGTGTACATATATATATATATATTAATGTTTTTATATGTGTGTATATATGACTTTAAATACCTATATACACATATAAATACATTAATATATATGTACACATATATTAACATATATATGTATGTATATATATATATATATATATATATATATATATACATCTTTAGTAATGTACATGTATGTGTCTCAATGTTAAATCCCTTTGGCTGCCTTTTTTTTTTTCTAACCGAGATCTTTAATCTTTGAGCCCTTATAACTTTTTGTGCAATATTTTTATTAAAAACATTTTTTATCAGACAGTGTTAATATGAGTGTAACTGTAATGTATTTTTGTGTTTTGTACAACTTTTTTGTTTCGGAAAACAGTTAACCACAGCACTGATATTGCGGTAGGAGAAAAAACTCTTGAATTAAAACAGATATTTCTGTTGGACTGCCTACATCCAAAAGGCCTTATTAATAAAGAAGATCTTGTCCATCTTTTGAGTATATAACCATCAATGATAATCGAATGTGGAACCCCCAGTTCACATGTTTAATCCTACTAGTCCTCTGGGAACATTCGATTCTCTATTTCATAGAAGAAAACAGCAAAATGCCAGCCTTATATAAGATATCGTCCACGTTTCAATTTCTTTTAAGACCTAAGATTCAAGATTGGATCAATCTTAGCTCTTTTCCACTACTCCCTAAACAACCATCTCTGGACTATTTGAACAAATATGAACCTGATATATAGAAGATAAAACATAAAATCGACTCTTATCTTCAAACAGTGGACTATTTCATAATCCAGCACTGATGGCAGATGAAATTTAACACTGTCAGAGTCAATACTCCTGCTGTGTAGTATGTTACAATAATTGATCCAATGAGATGAGATCTTCTTACAATTTCCCTTCCCAAACTCCATGTTTTCTTTGTAATAGAGTCCTTAGGGACCATTGAGATGCTTTTAAGGTATCATGAGGAGAATATGTCTAGATTGGACATTATAGCTATTCCCACCAAATTGACAAATCACATATTACAATCTATTCCTTCCCCAGGTCACCCTCTGCAATTTGATAATTTGACATCCAAAAATTTGAATAATAGGTTCCATATCTGTTTATAGCCACCAACACTATATGGGCACATAAACCATGATTTTATTAAGGACACTGACTATTTTAATATTAAGGATTCATATACCATTATAGGAATTAACCCATAAGATATCAAGAGTCCCAGAACCTGTATGCATACGGGACCAACATAAGATAAATATTGACAGCTTATATAAGGAACATTATCGATTACAATCCTCCTCTTTAGTCAAGCTAATGCCCACTATAATAAGCTATTAATGATACACTATACTGTGCATCTGGTTTTTAATAATCCAATTTAAATATAAGGAATAAATCCATAAGATACCAGAGTCCTGGACCCTGTATACAAACTGGACCAATATAAAATATAAATTGACAGCTGATATAAGAGAAACTGTCAATTTCCAGCCTCCTCTTTAGTCGACTTAATGTTCACTATTATAAGCTAAAAGTGATACACAACACTCTGGTTTCTAATAATCCATTTTAATATAGATGTTTTTTGTTTTTTTTTACATCTACCCACTAGAGCGAAGACATAATGTCATCTAGTTCCTAACACTATCTAGGAGCTGTTTAAACATAGTTCAGCCTAGCCTTCACAGGATTATCCAACAGACCCCTCTGCAAATACAGATTATGTGGATGTTTTAAACATCCGTTCCAGATTACTTATAGAACCACTGCTATATTTGATAGGCAGACCACATCTACACCCAATCATCCGCAACAAAATAAATCATCCAGTCACTGGTCTAACTCTCTCTTTTATCTCTTCATCTAATCAGTCTCATATCTTACAGCAGACCACATTCACCTCTGCACAAAGATACACACCAAACATTTTCTAAAAAATTGCCTAATTTCTCTCTTTTTTATTCAATGTATTTTATATATTTTACACTTTTTATTTAATGCATTTTATTTAATGCATCCATTTTCTGACAATTCTGAAGACCCCACAGATTAAGAAACTGCTCCCTGGCTTTTAATGCTTGCTGATATAATGGAACATATCGACAGCATAGTAATATCTAACCAATCACTATCATAAAATGACGCAAGTACCCCAACTCGATCATGATTGGATGACCCAATTTGACAGACGGCTTCTTCATATTTGATATAAACATATATTACAAACAGCTGATAGAAGATATCAAGCAATTGATAGGTCACAAGAATAATGTCCATATATTCATAGCCAATCACGGAGCAGATCAACAATGCGCCCTTAGCCAATCATGATCGAGGAAAAAACGGGATTAGCATATACTCAATCCTGATTGGGTTACCTGCAAAACATATGGCTGAATCATAACAAACCATACGGAGTGGATAAATATACACAAATGAAGATGACAACATGGATATAACACATTGTAGGTATACATTTTAAATCACAAAGAATACCAAACTTGAAGCACATGTATATAGTTAAATACACTTAGAGGCGAAAAGAAAACTTTAAATATATTTACTACTTCCGGTTTCACACATCCGGTTTAGGAGGCGCCTAGATTATGCTAATCAGGCAAACAACCAGTACTTATAGCCACCAGCTACAGTAAGATACCAGTCTTGATAAAGGCCTAAATTAGGCCGAAACGCGTTGACACAGCTGGTAAGCACAATTACACTACTATTCTTCATATTCGTACAATCTACACTATTGGTTTTATTTCGATAGAGACACTCAGAATCGGATAAGGAAGACATAAGGAACATCTAAGAATACTATTTGAGGATCACTTTTATCAAACAAACAAGTTGGTTTACTCTCTTCTCATTTATACACCAGGAGCTACAACATTGACTTATTTCACTATTTTTAAATATTTTTAATTTTATTTTGATCTCTATTTTATTTTTATTTTTATTTTGATCTTCATTTTCTATCATCCTTTTAATTGTATATTTTTAATTTTATCCTATTCACTGTGGAAACAAACTAGGATTGTTTGCACTTTTTTGCACTTCTTTGCAATTTTTTATGTAACTTTTTCTGACATTTTATTATAATTTTTTTGCACAAAATTTGGATGGTTTAATACACCACTTTGGACACTTATTACATTACAACATCACCATCTTGTTGGACACTATTACTAGTACCTTTGGACACTATTAATAACGGTTCACATTTATTTATAGTGTGGACACCATACATAATTAAGTTGTATTAATACATGCATAGTTGCTCCAACACATGTATAGCTGTATCAACACATGATCAATTGTATCAACACATATTCCAAGTATAGGAGTCTCATCCACTCACCCCACAATCATTTCAATGCTAAGAGTGAAGTCGGAACAATCCATTGCACATTGTCACCCCCTCTGAGGAAGCGTATAAGTGAAACGTGACCGCGTCAGGGGCTTCGTGTTTATTTTAACTGCACTCTGTCAATTTCAGACTATCTACTAAATTGATATTTTTATTTGTTGTTGTAACATTTGTTGTAACATTTGGGACATATTGTGGGAAGGATGGGGAAGGGATTTATAGCATATTTAGTGTAAAAAAGTAGCTTATCTACCCTAATATAGGGCAATACAGGACACAGCTCCTAAATAGAGGCTCTTATATTTACCTAATATCATTGATTTTTCCCCTCCTCCTCATATGTGATAAACAACCTAAAATCAGCAACATTGAGGTACAGTTACAGAGTTGTGTTTTTAACTATTTTTCTGGCACGCTAGATACAATTTCTATTTCTGCTGCCTTTGTTTAACTACAACTAGTAAAAGTTAAATTTTAAGTGGAAAAATATAAACTTTATGTGTAGAAAGAGCATACTGTTCCCTATTCTCTTAATAGGGTTTTTTTTTCTTTGATTTAAATGCAGTGGGAAGCTGTCTGGTGTGTGTGAAGTTGTTTGGTAGTGTAGGCTTTGATTGTAGTGGTGTTGGTATTGTAGGCACAGTGAAATTGAAGGCCTGAACAAATAGCGAGGCTAAAATGTTAAGATGGTTCCCTTAAAGGGGTATTTTCTTGCTTATAGGTTCCTACCCTTACAGTGTTCACAGTAGCTCACGGGAGAGAAAACACCTGGCTTAGGAATGGGTGGAATATTCTCCATTTCATAACTGTTCCTGAGGAGACTTGATGAGGGGTCCATTCTTCAATCATTACCTCACCCTCCCCAGCAGCACAATCAGCTATTCACCCCTGTTCTTTGGCTTTCAGCATTGTCACAGTTTATGAAATATCTATTTAATTAAGTAATTAATTAACAAGACATAAAAACAATAAAACGCCACTTAGAGCAGCCCATTTAAACAGTGTATGGAACGTATGTGAGGGGAACGACATAATGGAGGGGCTGCTGGGGGAGAACAATAGGATAGTTAGGTGTGCCTGGTATGGGGGTTGTAGCAATATAAGAGGAAAAGACTGCTGGACCCAAAAGAACAGGCATTGGTCAGGAAAAGGGACAGGGGAGGGGCAGGAAAGAAGGGATATAAGAAGGGGGACTGCAAGGAGTAGTCACTAACCTTTTTTCTTTGTTTCCCACCCACCCACCCTAGAAGCAACAGAACACGATGCAATAATCGGAGAGGTCACGTGAAGAGAACGGTAGCGGCACGGCTAGGGGCAGGACGTTGACTAATTGGTTGAGTCGCAGTAAGGCCGCCCGTGCTCCTCAATAAGGGGAAGAACACAGTGCAACCGAAGGGCAGCAGGTGACCTGGCGGTCTACGCTGGCTGGAGGATAAAAATCAGCAGCTGTTTTTTTTTTTGTTTGTAGTTAAATAATACAATCACAACAAGCAGTGAAGTTTGGCTCTGGCACGTGGGCGGGGCAGAATGGGGGTGGGAGGATCCCGCGGCATACTCAGCCCTGAGGGGTGATCCGGTGGTCTATCTAGGGGGAGGGCTATGTCATGGGTTCTCACTCCTCCAACTGCCCTGCCAGGGGGGGGGGGGGGGGTTCAGGTCCACCCCCCCCTAGGCGTGGGTCCCAAAATTCTGGTTTCTAATGCAGTGGCATTGTTTGGTGTTTAAAGTTTATTTATGGCTGAGTTTTGCAAGACAAAGCTTAAAGGTGGCAAAATTAATGTAAGATAATAAATTGTGACCTTTCCACATTTCGCCATAACTACTGTGTCTGCGTGTTTATTTTAGATAAGATCTAGATAAGTGAATTGGGGAAATGGGGTGAAGGGGTTATTTGTGTGGTGGGTCAAAGGAATGCAGCCTCCTGACCTTAAGAGTTATTTTGTAATGGAGCTCATGCTAATAATTTCCTGAGTGTGGCCATTACTGTAACATCACTACCAAAACGCACTTCTTAGCAATGCAGTCTGTCTGTCTGTCTGTCTTTCTATCTCTTTATCTACAGCAAAAAAGCAGGAGTAAAAAATTTGTGTGTTTTAAAATAAGAAGCCTAAATGCAATACGTTTATGAGAGTTACACAGAGATCTTAGCAAACAAATAAAAATCATATATGATTTATCATAAAGAGTGTTATGTTCCATAGCAGAAAATATTTTAATATTTGATAGACCAAATATTCTTTTTGTTTCATATATCAGCAAGTGATTAATGAGTATCAATACAAATGTAATATTTTAAAATATTAACCAACATGCAGATGGTAGTGCACCCTTGAATTTTGCTTGAGTGCAAATATATTACTTACAACTTGTAACATGAGCACAAAAAATAAAAGCAACATTAATTGCACTCAAGCAATGCTAGCACGCAATAGTGTTAATATTTATGTGCTACACTTGTAATCTGTGCCCAAAAACAGAAAGAACCCTATATAACAGACCCCATAAACATATGCACAAAACAAACCCTTAAAAAGGTGAAAGAAAAACAATCAAGAGAACCCATCAGCTTTGAAATAGCGAGACCCCGCAAAAAGGTAGGGCAGACGCTTGTGTAGATGAAAATCCCGACCAAGAAACAGAACTCTGCAAACAGCCACGGTCAACCCCTCATTCATGTCTACAAGGTCATGAAGACACCTTGCGTTCTATTCAGCAAACCTTTTCTATAATAAAACATTTAGGTGAAGTGATAAGCAATGAATTTCGAATTTGACCTTTCCATCAATGCAACCTTACGGTAGGCTGACCATATTGCCACATATGAAAAATACATATGTCAGGGCTGTTTTCAGGGCTGTTTAAAGAAATGTTTTGTATAAGAACCCTGATGTATGTATTTTTCATACGTGTCCCTTTGTAAAGCGGCAATATGGTCACCCTACCTTACAGGCATCTAAGAATCGAGTCCACTGTGTAGCATGATCAGGTAATCTACAGCATATTTTACATTTCTGTTTTGTGTTGGCAGGTCACAATTTTTCTAGGTAAATTAAAGGAAAAGTATTAAAAAATGAATATGCATTGCAAGTTTTTTTTTTTTCTTAAAGGGAAATAAAACCCCAATTTTTTCCTTCATGATTTAGATAGAACATACACTTTTAAACAAGTTTCCAATTTACATCTATTATAAAATGTTCTTTGTTTTCTTTTTATCTTTTTGTTGAAAAGCAGGAAGGGAAGCTCAGAAGTGTGCACGCGTCTGTAGAACTATATGGCAGCGGTTTTGCAATAAAGTTATACATTAGCAAGAGCACTAGATGGCAGCACTATTTCCTGCCATGCAGTGCTGCAGACATGTGCATACTACATATCTTTATATCTCTTCTACAAAGAATAGCAAGTAGATTGAAACCTTTTTCTTTTTTTTTAAACTGTATTCTTTTTGAATAATAAAAGAACAATTTAGGGTTTCATGTCCCTTTAATGAATGGTATATAAAACTTTGAGTTGTATGTCCCTTTAACCAGAACATTTAGTAGAAAATATCCATCTGCACCCATTGAACCAATTTTGACCATAATAAATATGTAATACAGTCAATTAAGCTATAAAGAATTTATGAGTACAGATAAAATATTAGAAATATCCTCATATGAATATTAATGTTCATGTTAATTGTTTTTACTTAAGAAAATGCAGAGTTTACCATAATCTTGCATTAATGCTAATGTATCTCTTTCAAGTTTAAATTCCCTTTATTCTTTGCTGCTGTCTCCTTAAATACTTAGTTACATTATATAGCTCCATCGGGTCTTTGTGCAATGTTTTTGGCTAGATTACGAGTCTTGCGTTATGAGTTAAAAAGCAGCGTTAAGCCTCATAATGCTGTATTTTACTACGGCTGGTATTACGAGTCTTGCAGATTTAGGGGCACCACACACTTTTTTGGCCTTATCGCAAATCAACTTACGCAAATTGCGTATAGTCTTTTTTCTATGGGACTTCCATAGCGCCGGTATTACAAGCTTGTCCTGGGAGGCCAAAAAGTGAGCAGTACACCCTATCCCGTCAAGATTCGTAACGCATTCTAAAGTCAGTAGTTATGAGTTATGCACTACAAAGCTGTAGCATAAAACTCGTAACTAAAGTGCTAAAAAGTACACTAACACCCATAAACTACCTATTAACCCCTAAACCGAGGCCCTCCCACATCGCAAACACTAAAATAAAATTATTAACCCCTAATCTGCCGCTCCGGACATCGCTGCCACTATAATAAACATATTAACCCCTAAACCGCTGTACTCCCGCCTCACAAACATTAGTTAAATATTATTAACCCCTAATCTGCTGTCCCTAACATCGCCACCACCTACCTACATTTATTAACCCCTAATCTGCTGCCCCCAATGTCGCCGCCACTATACTAAATTTATTAACTCCTAAATCTAAGTCTAACCCTAACCATAACACCCTCTAACTTAAATATAATTAAAATAAATCTAAATAAAATTTACTATTAATAACTAAATAATTCCTATTTAAAAATAAATACTATTTACTAACTACCTAGCTAAAATAAATATAAATTTACCTGTAAAATAAAACCTAACCTAAGTTACACTAGCACCTAACACTACACTACAATTAAATAAATTACATAAATTAAATACAATTAAATAAATTAAATACAATTAGCTAAATTACAAAAAAAACACTAAATTACAGAAAATAAAAAACTAATTTCAAGATATTTATACTAATTACACCTAATCTAATAGTCTTATCAAAATAAAAAAGCCCCCCCCCAAAATAAAAAAAAACCCTAGCCTAAACTAAACTACCAATAGACCTTAAAAGGGCCTTTTGCAGGGCAATCAGCTCTTTTACCTGAAAAAAAATACAAACAACCCCCCAACAGTAAAACCCACCACCCACACAACCAACCCCCCAAATAAAACCCTAACTAAAACAACCTAAGCTCCCCATTGCCCTGAAAAGTGCATTTGGATGGGCATTGCCCTTAAAAGGGCATTTAGCTCTATTGCGGCCCAAAGCCCTAACCTAAAAATAAAACCCACCCAATAAACCCTTAAGAAACACTAACCCCTGACGATCCACTTACAGTTTTTAAGATCCGACATCCATCCTCAACGAAGCCGGGAGAAGTCTTCATCCAAGCCGGGAGAAGTGGTCCTCCAGATGGGCAGAAGTCTTCATCCAGACGGCATCTTCTATCTTCATCCATCCGGGGCGGAGCGGGTCCATCTTCAAGACATCCGACACGGAGCATCCTCTTCTTCTGACGACTACCCGACGAATGAAGGTTCCTTTAAGTGACATCATCCAAGATGGCGTTCCTTAGATTCTGATTGGCTGATAGAATTCTATCAGCCAATCGGAATTAAGGTTGAAAAAATCCTATTGGCTGATGCAATCAACCAATAGGATTGAAGTTCAATCCTATTGGCTGATCCAATCAGCCAATAGGTTTGAGCTTGCCATCTATTGGCTGTTCCAATAAGCCAATTGAATGCAAGCTCGATCCTTTTGGCTGATTGGATCAGCCAATAGGATTGAAGTTCAATCCTATTGGTTGATTGCATCAGCCAATAGGATTTTTTCAACCTTAATTCCGATTGGCTGATAGAATTCTATCAGCTAATAGGAATCTAAGGGACGCAATCTTGGATGATGTCTCTTATAGGAACCTTCATTCGTCGGGTAGTCGTCGGAAGAAGAGGATGCTCCGCGTCGGATGTCTTGAAGATGGACCCACTCAACGCCGGATGGATGAAGATAGAAGATGCCGTCTGGATGAAGACTTCTGCCCATCTGGAGGACCACTTCTCCCGGCTTGTATGAAGACTTCTCCCGGCTTCGTTGAGGAAGGATGTCGGATCTTTAAAACTGTAAGTGGATCGTCAGGGGTTAGTGTTTTTTAAGGGTTTATTGGGTGGGTTTTATTTTTAGGTTAGGGCTTTGGGCTGCAATAGAGCTAAATGACCTTTTAAGGGCAATGCCCATCCAAATGCCCTTTTCAGGGCAATGGGGAGCTTAGGTTTTTTTAGTTAGGGTTTTATTTGGGGGGGTTGGTTGTGTGGGTGGTGGGTTTTACTGTTGGGGGGTTGTTTGTATTTTTTTTCAGGTAAAAGAGCTGATTTCTTTGGGGCAATGCCCCGCAAAAGGCCCTTTTAAGGGCTATTGGTAGTTTAGTTTAGGCTAGGGTTTTTTTTTATTTTGGGGGGGCTTTTTTATTTTGATAGGGCTAAATTAGGTGTAATTAGTTCAAATATCTTGTAATTTGTTTTTTATTTTCTGCAATTTAGTGGGGTTTTTTTTGTAATTTAGCTAATTGTATATAATTTATTTAATTGTATTTAATTTAGGTAATTTGCTTAATTGTAGTGTAGTGTTAGGTGTTAGTGTAACTTAGGTTAGGTTTTATTTTACAGGTAAATTTGTATTTATTTTAGCTAGATAGTTATTAAATAGTTAATACCTATTTAGTAACTATTCTACCTAGTTAAAATAAATCAAACTTGGGGGGCGTGGCTAAGCAAAGAACATGGCCGGTTGCAATTCTTGAGACTGCAAAAGGGAACTGAGAAATCCATCAAATATCTCTTGGAATAGCCAGCATCTTGCATTCATACAGTGATATACTAAAGTCGGAACATTTATCAAACAAAACCTTATGAAAGTTATGCTGGATTAATTACCTTTTCGCATTCCCTGGATCTAGAAGACGGCCTACCAAGCACACTTTCTACCCTTCCCCTGGTAGCAAGGGTTTAGCTGCAAATGCACTAAATCTATCCTTCTAACAAAAGGAGTATACTATAAAGGCAAATATGGAGGAGATGCACTGTGTAATATATACACTATTAAAGAATTTCGAGCAGGACTTCTGCAAGAAAATGGAGGACCTGAAGACATTACAGAGGTCAGAGATGGAGCAGATGGATGGGCAGCCATTCCAGGTGGACCTCCTTGAGGTAACTGCACACACCCAAAATAAGATGAGATCCGAGGTCCTAAAATCCCCTAATCTCTTCATGAGGAAGCTGACTCCATTGACGAGCCCAGAAAAGGAACTGCTTACCCTCCAGATCATACCGGTATCTCAAGCCACCACCCCTGCTGAGTGCAGATTGAGGGAGAGTGCTTCACTATCTACCAGCTGTGTAGAAGCACGGGAGGGAAATACCTATCTACAAACGAGCCCTGAGTGGCAGAAAATCTGCACGTGTCCGGGCGGTAGTGTTGGGGGATGCAGCCGGCCCTCTGATGTTCTGACCTGACTTGTCCTTGCTAGTTAAGGTACTTGGAGGATCGTCCTTGCACTGGCAACACCAACGTTTACACTCCTTACTGACAAAGGGAGGTGTTTTTCCAATGGCAATGTACAGATTCCTAACCCGGTTTCTCCCTGCTTCCTGCATTAAGATTGGCATTGGGTAGTGTTCCCTAAGACTTTCTACTCCTCCTTGGACATATACCTTTGGGTTACTAACCTTATACTCACCACACAGATGACGACTGTAAAGTCCGATGCTTGATCCTCTTATGTATATGCCCTTAATTAACAGTTGGGAAACATATTACGTTCACCTTCTGACAAGGCTTAGTCTTTACTAACACATGCTTTATATGTTTTGTCCTGTTTGATAAAACCTTATATATAGGGTTTTTGCTGTTAGAGAACTCCATACAGTGGCGGCTGGTGACTTTTGAAGATGGGGGAGCACTAGCCCCGCCCCTCAGATGGCTCCGCCCATTTTATATATATATATATGCTGGGTATAAGAGTCCTGTCACTGGGGCAGCCGCAGTATAAGGATATAGATATAGATATAGATAGATATATATAGATATATATATATATATATATATATACATACACACATATAAATACATATATATATATATATATATATATATATATACAGGGAGTGTAGAATTATTAGGCAAATTAGTATTTTGACCACATCATCCTCTTTATGCATGTTGTCTTACTCCAAGCTGTATAGGCTCGAAAGCCTACTACCAATTAAGCATATTAGGTGATGTGCATCTCTGTGATGAGAAGGGGTGTGGTCTAATGACATCAACACACTATATCAGGTGTGCATAATTATTAGGCAACTTCCTTTCCTTTGGAAAAATGGGTCAAAAGAAGGACTTGACAGGCTCAGAAAAGTCAAAAATAGTGAGATATCTTGCAGAGGGATGCAGCACTCTTAAAATTGCAAAGCTTCTGAAGCGTGATCATCGAACAATCAAGCGTTTCATTCAAAATAGTCAACAGGGTCGCAAGAAGCGTGTGGAAAAACCAAGGTGCAAAATGACTGCCCATGAACTGAGAAAAGTCAAGCATGCAGCTGCCAAGATGCCACTTGCCACCAGTTTGGCCATATTTCAGAGCTGCAACATCACTGGAGTGCCCAAAAGCACAAGGTGTGCAATACTCAGAGACATGGCCAAGGTAAGAAAGGCTGAAAGACGACCACCACTGAACAAGACACACAAGCTGAAACGTCAAGACTGGGCCAAGAAATATCTCAAGACTGATTTTTCTAAGGTTTTATGGACTGATGAAATGAGAGTGAGTCTTGATGGGCCAGATGGATGGGCCCGTGGCTGGATTGGTAAAGGGCAGAGAGCTCCAGTCCGACTCAGACGCCAGCAAGGTGGAGGTGGAGTACTGGTTTGGGCTGGTATCATCAAAGATGAGCTTGTGGGGCCTTTTCAGGTTGAGGATGGAGTCAAGCTCAACTCCCAGTCCTACTGCCAGTTTCTGGAAGACACCTTCTTCAAGCAGTGGTACAGGAAGAAGTCTGCATCCTTCAAGAAAAACATGATTTTCATGCAGGACAATGCTCCATCACACGCGTCCAAGTACTCCACAGCGTGGCTGGCAAGAAAGGGTATAAAAGAAGAAAATCTAATGACATGGCATCCTTGTTCACCTGATCTGAACCCCATTGAGAACCTGTGGTCCATCATCAAATGTGAGATTTACAAGGAGGGAAAACAGTACACCTCTCTGAACAGTGTCTGGGAGGCTGTGGTTGCTGCTGCACGCAATGTTGATGGTGAACAGATCAAAACACTGACAGAATCCATGGATGGCAGGCTTTTGAGTGCCCTTGCAAAGAAAGGTGGCTATATTGGTCACTGATTTGTTTTTGTTTTGTTTTTGAATGTCAGAAATGTATATTTGTGAATGTTGAGATGTTATATTGGTTTCACTGGTAAAAATAAATAATTGAAATGGGTATATATTTGTTTTTTGTTAAGTTGCCTAATAATTATGCACAGTAATAGTCACCTGCACACACAGATATCCCCCTAAAATAGCTATAACTAAAAACAAACTAAAAACTGCTTCCAAAACTATTCAGCTTTGATATTAATGAGTTTTTTGGGTTCATTGAGAACATGGTTGTTGTTCAATAATAAAATTAATCCTCAAAAATACAACTTGCCTAATAATTCTGCACTCCCTGTATATATATATATATATATACACGTATATATATATATATATACACACATATATATATATACACACATATAAATATATATATATATACACATATATATATATATATATATATATATACACATATATATACACACATATAAATATATATATACACATATATATATACACATATATATATATATACACACATATATATATATATATATATATACATATATATATATATATATATATATATATACATATACATATACTGTGATATTTAGAAGTAAGTCTAATCAGAACAGGGAGTCAGGGAGAAAAAAAATATGTCTTGTAGTTGTAATACTGTAATAATAGGGCTGCAGGGCAAATTTAAAAAGGGTGATTGGAAGAGAAACAAACAATGAGTCTGACAACTGTGGCCGAAAAAGGGTCTTAATTCTCAGTTATCCCACTGTGGTTACATTTACTTGATTTTTTTGTGATGCTCACACTCACCACACCACAGTAGTCAGACACCGACCTCCAGGCTCCAGCCTCCAGTCCAGCACAGCACCAGTCTTAAATAGCAGCAGCCGGCCAGGCACTACTAGCAGCCTAATATCGCTGCTTGTCTCAGCACTCGCCACTCTCAGTCAGTCACGAGTACTCACTGCGCTCTTCCCGCATCACATAGAAGGGCTGTAGAGTAAGCAGCTGCAATTCTAATGCGCAGCTGCTGGGACTAACGCCAGAAGTGAGGAGGAGTCAGGAAGCGCTGAGTGAGAGAGCGTGAGGCCCGCCCCGGGCCGACAGTGGCGGCACTGGTCTGATCAATCAATCAATCTGACTCATTATCTGAGAGTCTGACAGTGACTGCCCCTGCCCTGATCAGCCACAGCCGGCCCGGCCGGGTGGTCACATCACATCGGCTCACATATTATCATCCACTATAGTGCACAATAGGGTTGCACCGATACCATTTTTTTATGACCGAGTACAAGTACCGATACTTGTTTTCAAATACTCGCCGATACCAATTACCGATACTTTTTTTTAATGTCATGTGACAGTTTACCAAGCACAATACAGACTAATTATTTAAGATTCCTTCTTTATAATTATAAAGGACTGTAATTCAAAAGACATTATGAAATAATAAAAGTTTTATTTGTCTAAAGTTTACTGAATATGTTAATAAATAAAAAATATTACAATAAAATATTAAATTTAATGGGGTGATGCAATTGGGTTGTAGGGCTGTTATATAACATCAATCTGACATTTGTATGGAGGTTCGACTCTAAGCTGAACAGTCTTTCACTTTCCACACTACTGCATGGGACAGAAATATATGTTTGGGCCATTTTAGCCAGAGCTGGAAATCTGTTTATTAACTGCCCAGTACTTCAGGGGTTTGTCTGAACGAGGTACAGTGATCTCTACTACAATAATACAAATAACAGCAATTTGTATTGGCAGAACAGTAGTAAGCAATTTTTAGTTTAGTCTCCATTCCAGTTTAAAATGAAATGGGAACATGCAGTTTGAAAAAATGCCACAAGGTAGCATATGGGTAGGAAGTGGAGGTATCGGTTTAAGTATCGGTGCATTTGCACGAGTACAAGTACTCATGCAAATACTTGGTATCGGTACCGATACCGATACTAGTATCGGTATCGGTGCAACCCTAGTGCACAATAATATCACATCGATCATGACAGAAATTAAAAATTATCACAGTGTCACAAACAATAAAAACTAAGGAGACTCAGGATTGGAATAAATTTTATTAGTCACTCAGCACTCGTTGTCTAATAGCGCATAGCGCAAAGATAACACACTGTCACTTTCACTTATTATTTTTTCAGCCAGGCTGGCCTGCGGCCCATTTCACAGCATCAAAGAGGCCCAGGGGGCAATTGCCCCTGGCCCAGTCCGCCCCCCAGGCGACTGCATTCTGCAAGTAGTTGTGTAGTTACGGCGTAACTGTTACGCCCCTGCCTCCTCCCACACACATAGTCAGCTCAGCTCTTAGTGTGCGAGTGTCACGTGACAGCTGGCTCCCGCACACTAAGAGCTGTGCGAACAGGAAGGCTATGGGCTGGCCTGTAGGTGGCGCTGCAGTCAATGCAGTTTTAAAGTGGAAAGTGCTTTTGCCTATACTTCTATGTATCGCACTGCACAGCATGTGCGATACATAGAAGTATAGGCAAAACAGCCCTTGCTTTCCACTTTCAGGTTTCAGCCTAAAATCTATGCATGATGATAGTTACACTGCACAGTCTCACAGACACAGACAGCACACAGGAAAATAATACATTTATTAATAAATATAATAAAAAATAATATAAATAAAAAATAAAAATAAAATTTTTCATAATTTATTTTTCTCTTTTTTTTTTTCTTCTGCTCATTTTTTCCCCCTCCTCTGTCCCCTGGGGGTTCACGTGCGACAGTGCACATATAGATGAGCCTCCACTGACTCCATACATCCTTTATACTTCCCAGTTTGCTGTTACAATTCACAAGGCGCAATATAAATTGTTCATTCATGTTTTTCACTAACTTCTCACAGATATGAACTACAGTGACAGAATCCATGTCCTATACATTATATGCTATATGGTGAAGAGAAAAAGAGAGCGCCTCATAGTGCAGATATCTCTAAACAAGTGGAAAAATTTAGTATTAACCAAAAGACAGGTACTCACAAGTGGAGTGGCACTTTTCGTTAAAAAAGTGCATACGAGCAGGCTGACATTCTCAGCAGTCAGCACGCTGACCAAAGCGATAAGGTGCTGGTCTCTCGGTGTCTCACGATCCAAGGACAAAATTCCCAAAATCTCCTCTGTTGGATGCCATACTTAGCAAGGTGTTTGTTTATTCCAGTTGGAATCGGAACCTCTTGAGCAGCAAACAGTGGGAGTTGTTAAGGGCTGTAATATACGTCTCTTTGCACAAGAAAACAAAACTCAGTCCAGGCTGAGTAACTGAAGATTATGTCTAGTAGTTACAACATGCAAGTCAAGATAGGAGCTGTTGATTCAATCAACAGCTCCTATCTTGACTTGCATGTTGTAACTACTAGACATAATCTTCAGTTACTCAGCCTGGACTGAGTTTTGTTTTCTTGTGCAAAGAGACGTATATTACAGCCCTTAACAACTCACACTGTTTGCTGCTCAAGAGGTTCCGATTCCAACTGGAATAAACAAACACCTTGCTAAGTACGGCATCCAACAGAGGAGATTTTGGGAATTTTGTCCTTGGATCGTGAGACACCGAGAGACCAGCACCTTATGGCTTTGGTCAGCGTGCTGACTGCTGAGAATGTCAGCCTGCTCGTATGCACTTTTTTAACGAAAAGTGCCACTCCACTTGTGAGTACCTGTCTTTTGGTTAATACTAAATTTTTCCACTTGTTTAGAGATATCTGCACTATGAGGCGCTCTCTTTTTCTCTTCACCATTTAGATTTCTGACTCACCGACAGCACCAAGAGAAGCAGCCCCGCCGCACGGATTTCGCTTGTTTGATTGAACTTTTACAAGACTTTTATTTTTGGTATCACTGATGGACTTTTTTGGGTTTGCATTAGTTTTTAACCATTAATCACTGTATTGTTCACTTGATTATCTATTTTCATGTTTTAAATTGTATCACATCACCAAGTTATATAAGCACTACCATTATTATCATTAATTCTACCAGATTCTACCTCAAAATCACTCATCAGTCTGAGATATAACACAAATATCACTTTAGCATCGAAATATTTTTGTTTATTTATAACAAACATTCTGTCACACAGATACACACTTTTTCCATAGATTTTTTAAAGATTTTATTCTTAGTACTCAGCAACGTATCCTTTCTTTTAAGAAATTTTCTATATGGCGCCCCCTATCTATATTCAATAATATTATATGCTATATACCTACTGTAAGGGACACATGTATTAGAATATGTAAAGTATAGCTCTAGTTCATGTTTGATCTATTATTTCTTAATATATATTGATAACACTGCATAAGATAAATGTGCTAGTCTGATACGTAACTTTCATAGGTCTATATAATATCCCTAGCCTGCTCTGTATAGTCTTTGTTTGTAGACCACCTACCATCTGCGATGGGATGCTGCTTCACAGTACATATACACTTTCCTAAGGTACCTGAAAATAACTAGTATACTGATCATCAGTGTGTAATACCATTCACCATAAGCTATGGATTATTTTAACCTGTATGTGGGGAATTTATCTCAGTGAGTTGTATACATTTTGCTTTTTCGCTCTTACTAACTATATCCACTGTTATATACTGAGTCCCACTTATATATTTTTCTGCTAATGCAGGGCCTATGTGATCCATGCCACACGGACATTTCGGGGATAGTTTTGTATTAAATACAATTAGCACAGCTAAAAGATAGATGATGCAGGTATATGCATACTTCCCTCCACTCCCTTATAGTAAAAATCTTCACACAAGGCTCAGCCTTTACTTACGCATGCTTTAAAATGTTTTTATTAAGCTCTGGGTTACGGGATTCTTAGCTGTTGGCCTGTCTGATAAACCACCTTATATATAGGTTCATTGAATGTATAGCAACAACCACTGGGATCAAATATAACTTACGTTATTTCTGAACCTCATCGATTTAACGCACACAAAAACTACACAGTAGGTTATCGAGAGAAGTTACCCTGAGATACACAGCGCTCCGATACCCATGCACTAGTAAAGAGTACTATTGAGGTGTCTGTAAATCACTTTAGACCTGAAATAGGTAATGTAGGGCAACCCTTAGCTAGCCTACATGTCATCGTATTTCCTACAACTATCTAGTTATATAAGATGAGGATATCTGCAGGAGAACCACACACTTTGACCTTTGTTCTTCCTACTTTTAATGTTACAACTCACAAGGCACAATAGAAAATTTTAAGTCACACTTTTTTATTATCTTATAACAGATATGAACTTCTGTGACAGACTTCCTGTACTATACATTATATGTAATATACCGGCTGTAGGGGACACAAGTATAAGAACATGTAAAGTATTGCTCTAGTTCATGTTTGATCTATTATCTTGGTAATATATATTGGTATCACTGTTAGCCCAACCCATAGGTGAATGTGCTAGTCTGTTGTATATTTCTCTTCAGTTTATATAATATTGTTTGCCTGCTTTGTACAGTTTCTGTTTGTAGTCCTAACTATACTCCTAGTGAAATTCCGGTGTCCTACTTATGCTTATTGTAGCTAACCCAAGTTATAAAGACACTTCAAAGATGGTCTTGTATTAAGTACAATCAGTACAGCTGAAGGATAGATGCAGTACTATATATATATTTCCCTCCACCTCCTTAGAGTGAACATGCTCCTCTCGTAATATTAGTTACAACCCCATGTCAATTTCAGAGCCTCGCCCCTCCACTTCCCCCCTCATCTTTCTGAATGGCTTCTGTCCTTTGACTCAACCCCCCCTCCCCTTATACACTTTGGTCCAAGAGTGACCAAAACAAAAAGCCAACTCCCCACACTTCAAATGTATTAGATTAGAGCGCTCACTACTGCAATGTGGGGAACATCTTTTTTTTTCTTTTTGTATAACAAAAAAACTGAAGTTCCTATTTCTTCTATGTCACTTTAGAGATACATGGTAGGAGACTTGATTTATATATATGTATCTCAAACTCTAAATTCCTATATCTCCACACAAGCACTTAAAATGTCAGGCATAGCTTTATATCTTGATTTTGGCTCCTCCATTAATGATATGTACATCCTGTCATATTAGGGCACAGTATTGATGTTTCAGATGGTAAACTATTATCTATGTTGTGCTGTTTATATGGTTACAGTGTACATTCTAATTCCACGCTATTCTTGTTTATGGACTAATTTGTTTTGTTGTATTTTCTCGCAACTTCAATAAAAAAAAATTATATAAATAAATAAATAAATACAAAATTGCCTCTAAAATAAAAATAAACCCTAAGCTAGCTACAATGTAACTATTAGTTATATTGTAGCTATCTTAGGGGTTTATTTTACATGTATTTATTTTTAAACAGGAATTATTAAGTTATTAATAGTAAGTTTTATTTAGATTTATTTTAATTATATTTAAATTAGGGGGTGTTAGGGTTAGACTTAGATTTAGGGGTTAATAAATTTAGTATAGTGGCGGCGACGTTGGGGCAGCAGATTAGGGGTTAATAAATGTAGGTAGGTGGCGGTGATGTTAGGGGTGGCAGATTAGGTGTTAATACTATTTAACTAGTGTCTGTGATGCGGGAGTGCGGCGGTTTAGAGGTTAATATGTTTATTATAGTGACGGTGATGCCCGGAGCGGCAGATTAGGGGTTAATAAGTATAATGCAGGTGTCAGCGATGTCGGGGCGGCAGATTAGGGGTTAATAAATGTAAGATTAGGGGTGTTTAGACTCGGGGTTCATGTTAGGGTGTTAGGTGTAAACATAAATTTTGTTTCCCCTTAGGAATAAATGGGGCTGCGTTACTGAGCTTTACGCTGCTTTATTGCAGGTGTTAGACTTTTTCTCAGCCGGCTCTCCCCACTGATGTCTATGGGGAAATCGTGCACGAGCACATACAACCAGCTCACCGCTGACTTAAGCAGCGCTGGTATCGGAGTGTGGTATGGAGCACAATTTTGCTCTACGCTCCCTTCTTGCCTTTTAACGCTGGGTTTGTAAAAACCTGTAATACCAGCGCTGTAGGAAAGTGAGCGGTGAGAATAACGTGCAAGTTAGTACCGCACCCCTCATAACGCAAAACTCGTAATCTAGCCGTTTGTTATTGAGCAGAGTGGTAGAATCTACTGATAACTGATGCTGTTTACATATTTAGACTATGAGCCAGATTTACTAAAGCTTGCCTGAAAAATTAGCTGCCTTGCTAAGTAAAAAAAAAAAAAAAAAAACATTGAAAAATTCAGAAGCTCACTCACTATAGCCTACATCAGTATTTCTCAACTCCAGTCCAGGTTTTTATGATAACTGAGCTAAAGCACAGCTGATGGGTGAGATCAGGTTAGTAACCATGGTTCCTGATCAGCTGATTATTTTACCTGCACTCTAGTATAGGCTTGTTATGGGTCCTGTGGACTGGAGTTCAGAGCCACTGAGCTATATTAATAGATGCTCATAAAGTTGCCATGGGGCCTTATTGTAAATTGTGCTAAAAAATCATTTAAAACCTCTAACAATGTGGGGGAATAATAATAACAACAGCAAAACTTAGGAAACACACTGGAAAATAGTTTTTAATAGTTTATGTAAATGTTTGTAATTGTAAAATATTTTCATATTTTTCTTAAGTTGGAGCAAAGTAGCCTCGTTGGATAGAACAATGTGTCTCCAGGGGCTGGCTTTTGGCATTCAGGGGTGACCTAGATCAGTTTTTCTCAACTCCAGTCCTCAAGTACTCCTAACCAGCCAGATTTTCATGATATCTTAAAGGGACATGATACCCAAATGTTAAAGCACTTGAAAGTGATGCAGCATATCTGTTAAAGACTAACTATAAAATATCACTTGATAGATATTTTACTTTAAAATGTCCTCATTAGCCACATCCCATTGTAAAGGGACTTTAAGCAGCCAATCAGGATGGTTGTCCCAGGACTTGCAAGGGAGTGTGCATCTGGCATGTGCAGGCACAGTCATGTTATTTCCCTCCTCAGCATAAGGAAGTTTAGTCTGAAATCTCAAGAGATTTCAGTTAAATCTGATGAGATCACAGAAAAGCAAAGCATTACCTTAGCACTGATTAAGCTGATTGGCTGTTTTGGTTTTTTTCTTCACACACATGCAGCTGACAGTAGCTGAAGTATAACTGTTTACAGAGAACTTACTCTCGTGAGATGAAGAAATGTTGAGGTAAAATAACTTTCTTTTTTACATAGATGTTCAGGTGATATTTTCTTGTCAGCATTTTACAGTTATGCTGTTTCGCTTTCAAGTGATTCAGCATATAAGTATTATGTCCCTTTAACTAGAGCACAGGTGAAATAGTCAGCTGATCGGTAACCATGGTTACTAACCTGCACTCACCCAACAGCTGATTATTTCACCTGTGCTCTAGTGAAAGGGACAAAATCCAAATATTTACTATAATGATTAAGATAGAGAATACATTTCTAAATAACTTTCCAATTTAATTACATTATCTAATTTGCTTCTTTCTCTTGGTATCCATTGTTGAAAAGCATTCATAGTTAGGCTGAGGAGCTGGGAGATAGTTGCTGATTGGTGGCTTCACAAGTAAACCTCTTATCATTGGCTTACCAATGAATTCTGCTAGCTCCCAGTAGTGCATTGCTACTCCGTCAATAAAGGAAACCAAGAAAATGAAGCAAAATTGATAATAGAAGTAAATTGAAAGTTGTTTAAATGATATGCTCTATCTGAATCATGAAAGAAAAAATTGGGGTTTCATGTCTCTTTAAGATGTAATGAAAATCTGGTCTGTTAGGGGTACTTGAGGATTTTAGTTCAGATACACTATTCTACAGGCCTGGTCAGGATTTTCCACCAATCTCTCAGCTGAGCATGAAGAATTTATACTATTGCCCCTGTGCAGAATTAATAATATTGCCCCTGTGCAGAATTTATACTATTGCCCCTGTGCTGAATTTATACTATTGCCCCTGTGCAGAATTCATACTATTGCCCCTGTGCAGAATTCATACTATTGCCCCTGTGCAGAATTTATACTATTGCCCCTGTGCAGAATTCATAATATTGCCCGTGTGCAGAATTTATACTATTGCCCGTGTGCAGAATTCATAATATTGCCCCTGTGCAGAATTTATACTATTGCCCCTGTGCAGAATTGATAATATTGCCCCTGTGCAGAATTTATACTATTGCCCCTGTGCAGAATTGATAATATTACCCCTGTGATGATTCTTGTGCCTCAGTCACGTCATGTCATTTCAAAGCTGACATTGCTAACGTCTTTATATTTCTGTTTTTCTATAAATGTTTTTCAAATGCATTGATATAAGAGGCGGCCTTCAATGACCTAGAAATTAGCATAAGAGCCTACCTAGGTTTAGCTTTCAACTAAGAATACCAAGAGAACAAAGCAAATTGAATGCTCTGTGCAAATTGAATGCTCTATCTAGTTTAATTTTGACTAGACTGTCCCTTTAAGTGTCTCAAGTCAAAGTGAGAATAATCACTTGCAGTGTGCTAGCATATAAATGTACAGTATGTGTCATTCTTTTGCTATCTCCTATTTTAGCATTTTAATTTAATCTCACTATTTCAACAATTTAAATGTATTTTTCTTCTTATAGTATTGACTTCAAAAATATAAATTCAAATTCAAATATAAATTCAAAAAATATTTTTATTTTACTCATGCATATTATAGGAAGGAAAATGAAGGTAGTTACAGTTATATACATACAGCCTTTCCCGTGTAAAATGTATCTTGCAGTACCTCCATGGGTTTTCTTACAGGTCAAAGGGGAAACAAAAACCCTTGTTTAGTGCAAGAAAAACATATTACATTTTCACTATTTTGACAGGGAATACAATTATACTTACATACCTGCCGGGTGATTTTTGTAATGTGGGAGTTTTAGAGCTTGTGGAGGGGGCAGGGGGGTTACGGTAGTCTTGGGGCATGCCTAGGCGTGTTACGGTTGGTGCATGGGTGAGTTTGAGCAAGCAGATTTGGGTGGATCATGTGAATGGCTCTGTCCATCCCTTAAAACAAGGACATAGTTTGATGTCATTGGATTACATGGAGGATGGAAATTTAGTGTACCAATATCCATCCTATTATTTAAAGTATGTGTCAGAATAGAGAGAACACAAACTGTCATTTCAAGCAAAAGGCAAACCTAAGCTGCTAAATTAAAAAGTGCCACCACTCAGATAGAAATAAAAAGTGGGAGAGGCAGGGCAGTTCCCTGTGTCTAAAGCTCTCTCACATCTCATTATATTATCTAATCTCACCAGCTGTATGAAGGTAAAGTTTGTTCAAAGTTGACAATACATCTATTTCATTGACTAAACTAGAGGAAAATACAAGTTAAACTGTAGTGAAAACATTGCAGTTTAATTTATATTTGATGTAAACTGATAATTTATATAAGTGCAAAGTGCTCCCCTGTTATATACTCTCTTCCTTGTGAATTTCTGTATCCCAGAGAGCTTCATTACCAGCGGTATAAAGAGACTACTCTCAGAGCCAACACCTCTAGGGGCCCATCTGGGTCATGGAATCAGTAGCGGCATTACTCCACCTAAATCATGTCTGGTCCCTCTGTGTGACCCCTGAAAAACAGAATTATAGTTTAACCCTTCGGCGGCTAAGCCATTTCCCACCAGGCAGCTAAGCTGGTTTTGAGCTTTTTATTGCAGTTCATGTTTTAACACCTTTACAAGTGAAGTTTGGGGCCTATTTATGATGGTGCGAGCGGACATGATACAATATAGAAGCAGGTCATGTCCACTGCACATCAATAAATACCGATAGCATACGCTCTCGCCATTTATCATGTGAACTGCTGGTGCAATACCGCTCTCTGCAGATTCGCGGGGGGTGTCAATCCGATCGTATTCGATCGGGTTGATTTCTGTCGATTTCTGTCCGCCGCCTCAGAGCAGGCGGACAGGTTATGGAGCAGCGGTCTTTAGACATGAAAAATCAAGCTCCAAATGGAGCTTGATAAATAAGCCCCTATATATTGTTTTTTTCAGCAGACCTAGCAGATTACAAATATACCGTTATGATATGTGTATGTCTCAACAGGTTTTAAAAATAAAGCATAAAATATGAAAAAAGTGTATTTTTTTACTCCACACTCAATAAAAATTAGTTTGTAATTTTATTTTTCTAAACTCTGTCATCAAAACCTGTGTTGCTAAATATTTGCAGTAGAAAACCTGTCTAAAATAAGCAGAAATTGAGAACATTTCACTGTGTTTTTCTACTGTTTTATTGCTGATGTGTCAATTTGATAGACCTTAACAAAAAGCATCTTTTAATTGAATGTATTGTTGCCAGCAATTAAACAGCTTCAGCTGCCTGGGAAGTTAAGATATGACAACAAAACTTTATATTTTTAGAAACTACACCCCCAGCTGCATCAAATGAGGTCTTATTCGTATTTGTATCACATATCTGAAGTGTGCAACAAATAAGCGAATATCACACTTGTAAAAATTTTTTTTAGAAACAAAGCATGTTCATTTATGTCTTACGCACGCCAAATTTGTGCTAGCAATACATGCAGCCCCTCATTTGATGTGCCAAGTGGTGTACTTTCCAAAACTGTGTACCTTGTATACTGTATCTTAAATTCCCAGGTGGCTACAGCTATTAAACTACAGACATCACCCCTAAATGTTTAAAGACAATTTTAAATAAGATTTTCAAGGTTGCCATATCTGCAGTTAAACAGCTCTAGCCACCTGGGAAGTTAAATTAGGTTGCATAAATTACCTATTTGTAGAAAGTAAACCCCCTGACGCATCACATGAGGGGCTATATGTACTTCTAGCACAAAAGTGGAGTGTGCAAATATTCATGAAATATGGTGCTTTGCGCAGAATTTTTTTTTTTTCTATGCAACTACTACTGACCATACACACATCTTTTGTATCTTTATTCACTCACAGAAACACAACCCCCTCCACTGGCCAGTCACACACCTTTCATATCTCCATTAATATGTACCTTTGGCTAGAGGCAACTTATTCACTGGGCTGGTCAGGCATAAGCCTCAACCAGGGCACTGGGCTGGTCAGGCGTAAGCCTCAACCAGGGCACTGGGCTGGTCAGACGTAAGCCTCAACCAGGGCACTGGGCTGGTCAGGCAAAAGCCTCAACCAGGACCATGTACCTGCATTTTTAGAATCTTGAGCCACCTGGGGTTGTGAGGGTATGCAGCTAGTATGTTTTCATAGTATGATAAATACGGAAGCATTCTGGCATGCATAGCCTTGGTTTAGAGGGGCAGTATGGACAGTAGTAACGGGTGTCTTTACGACGTCCATGCTGACTGCACACTCTACACCTTCTACTAGGGAAAGTTTTTTTCTTAGTAGCTGGTATATACTCAGTGAAGAGACGGCCATGCAGCCTTGCATTCTCCTCACTTGGCCCAGTTACTGGAATATCCCCTGATGATGAGAGAAGGCTTTCAATAACAGATTCTTGAAATTTCAGGAAACGTAGCCCTTTTTCTTGGGTAGCCTGATACAGGACAAACGCATTAAGCACTGACAATTGTATAAAATGGACTGCCAGTTTCTTGTACCATATATATGCTTTGCGAGAAGCAGAGTATGGTTCAAGCATCTGGTCAGTCTTATCTACCCCTCCCATATGCCGATTGTAATCCTGGATACATATAGGTTTCATAGTTGGCATGTTCTGCCCCCTGACATAAACATGTGGTGTTCTCTCATCATGTATAGTAGGGAGAAGATGCACATGCTTTTTGTCTGTGAATCTCACTAGTGATGTCGCGAATAGTTCGCCGGCGAATAGTTCCTGGCGAATATAGCTTGTTCGTGTTCGCCGCGGCGGGCGAACATATTTGATGTTCAATCCGCCCCTATTCATCATCATTAAGTAAACTTTGACCCTGTATCTCACAGTCTGCAGACACATTTCAGCCAATCAGCAGCAGACACTCCCTCCCAGACCCTCCCAGCTCCTGGGCAGCAGTCATTTTAGATTCATTCTGATCCTGCATTCTTAGTGAGAGGAGGGATAGTGTAGCTGCTGCTGATTTTATAGGAAAATTCATAGCTAGGCTAGTGTATTCAGTGTCCACTACAGTCCTGAAGAACTCATCTGATCTCTGCTGTAAGGACAGCACCTCAAAAAGCCCTTTTTAGGGCTAGAACATCTTTTTTTTTGCCTGTGTAATTTTGACTGTGAAACATCAGTCTGCTAGTGTAATCTAATTGCAGTTGCCTGCCTGCCTGCCAGCGTGTGTGCCAGGCCCACTTGCTAAGTGCCACCACTCATATCTGTTGTAACAGTAGTTTAAAAATATTTTTAAAAAACTTTTTTGACTGTGAAACATCAGTCTGCTAGTGTAATCTAATTGCAGTTGCCTGCCTGCCTGCCAGCGTGTGTGCCAGGCCCACTTGCCAACTAGTGCCACCAATCATATTTGTTATAACAGTAGTGTAAATATTTAAAAAAACAACTTTTTTGACTGTGAAACATCAGTCTGCTAGTGTAATCTAATTGCAGTTGCCTGCCTGCCAGCGTGTGTGTCAGGCCCACTTGCCAACTAGTGCCACCAATCATATTTGTTATAACAGTATTGTAAATATTTAAAACAAAAACTTTTTTGACTGTGAAACATCAATCTGCTAGTGTAATCTAATTGCAGTTGCCTGCCTGCCAGCGTGTGTGCCAGGCCCACTTGCCAACTAGTGCCACCAATCATTTTTGTTATAACAGTATTGTAAATATTTAAAACAAAAACTTTTTTGACTGTGAAACATCAGTCTGCTAGTGTAATCTAATTGCAGTTGCCTGCCTGCCAGCGTGTGTGCCAGGCCCACTTGCCAACTAGTGCCACCAATCATATTTGTTATAACAGTAGTGTAAATATTTAAAATAAAAACTTTTTTGACTGTGAAACATCAGTCTGCTAGTGTAATCTAATTGCAGTTGCCTGCCTGCCAGCGTGTGTGCCAGGCCCACTTGCCAAGTTAGTGCCACCACTCATATTTGTTGTAACAGTAGTGTAAATATTTAAAAAAAAACTTTTTTGACTGTGAAACATCAGTCTGCTAGTGTAATCTAATTGCATAATCACAGAGGTTAAAAGTATATTATTATAAATGTGTTAGTTATGCAAAACTGGGAAATGGGTAATAAAGGGATTATCTATCTTTTAAAACAATAAAAATTCTGGTGTAGACTACCTTTAAACGGGGAGTTTGGTCTGTCACTGTGAAGCGGGCGTAACCCTTACACTACATGATCAATACAACATCATACCTGATGTTTTAAAGCACGTTATTCCAAACAATTTAGGAATGTTAGGTGATTTATGCCCTTTATGGCTTAACACCAGACTCTGCATCAACTATGTAATTTTCCATGGGAGTTTTGCCATGGATCCCCCTCCGGCATGCCACAGTCCAGGTGTTAGTCCCCTTGAAACAACTTTTCCATCACTATTGTGGCCAGAAAGAGTCCCTGTTGGTTTTAAAATTCGCCTGCCTATTGAAGTCAATGGCGGTTCGCCCGGTTTGCCGGTTCGCGAACAGTTGCGGAAGTTTGAGTCCGCCGTTCGCGAACCGAAATTTTTAGGTTCGCGACATCACTAAATCTCACAGCTAGCAGCTCCTCAGAGCGCAAAGCTTTGGTCTCTCCTCTCTTTTGCTTTCTGAACTTGAGTCGGAAAGCCTTTGCGATTGGCACGGATTGTGCCACGCGCAACAGTGCCCTTGGTTTATAGCAATTTAAATAATGGCACACCACTGAAAAAGTTATCCACATATACATGGTAACCTTTATTAAATATTGGGAGGAGTAAATCCCACATTATTTTTTCACTTGCAGCAAGGGAGGAGGGACAGTCAGGGGTGCTAGAACAGAATCCTTGCCAGTGTATACCCTAAAATGATAGGTGTAGCCACTAGAGCTCTCGCACAGCTTATATAGCTTGATCCCATAGTGAGCTCTCTTAGAAGGAATGTATTGTTTTAAAACAATACGTCCCTTATATAAGATCAAGTATTCATCAACCAATATGTTCTGGCCTGGAGTGCAGCACTCTTGAAATCTTGTCAATAAATGGTCAAAAACAAGTCTTATTTGAAACAATCGGTCATGTTCTGGCTTGTCCCGTGGCAGAGCATTTGCATTATTATTATAATACAAAAACTTGAGCAGTAACATATATCTGTCCCTGCTCATTGTAGCAGGGAAGATAGGGGTCATCTGAGTAGACTGCTTTGACCATTTTGAGGCTATGCTTTGCTTTTGCACAGTCCCCATTAGCAGAGTGAGACCCCAGAATTGCCTCATCTCTTGCAAATTGGTTGCAGTCCACCGATGTGATCTGCATGGCGGCTCAATTCTGCGTCAGTATTTTGAAAAAAATTGATCAGCATACAGATTTGTCTGCTGAACAATAAATTCCAAGAACTCATCATCCACAAACAACTGAAAGTAGTTGATGGGTTCAAAATTTGCAGTGCCCACCAAGAGGCCAGAATTGCCAGTAAATGGAGGCAACACTGGCTGAACCATATTAGGGGGGGTCCAGTTGTAGCTTGTAACAAGCCTGCTTGCACCTGGGAAAGCAACATGTCTCATGCCCATGATTCCCACAGTATGCTGTATGGGCACTGCGGATGTTATTGCAACATCCCCCATGCCCATGACTCCCACAGTATGCTGTGTGGCCACTGCAGATGTCGTCGCAACATCCCCCATGACTCCAACAGTATGCAGTGGGGCCACTGCGGATGCACTGTAGGGAGTTGGGGCACGACAGGGGTGACACCATCAGAGGAGATTAATTCCTACTTGATGGTGTCACGGACCACCAACATCTTCTCTGGGTGATCATGGAATTACAAATATAATATCAGGAGTCATACTGGAAAAGGGAATGTGACATTTTATAGCTAAGTGATCACTGCATTTACACTGATTACTACAGTGATCATTTAGCTAGAATACATAAACCAATATTTTTTTTTTAAAGATGTACTAGTTTATTTTTAGAAAATATATTTTGGGGGTCTCTAGGCAATTTTGATCTTTATTTATGAGCCCCTAAAGACCCCCACATGTATTTTTTTACATATTGTTTAATATCTTTTTTTTTTTCACAGATCCCAAGACGTATACTTATAATTGAAGAGGTTAGGCAATTAGCTTTCCAACTGTGGGTCTTGGGGGTCTGTAGCTGCTTAGATGCCTGAGATACAGGCTTCTAAGCAGCATGCCCCATCTCCCTATAACTGACAATTGTCAGTTATCAATAAAGTTGCACGGTGACGTCACCACGTCATTGTGCGTGATGTCACCATGAGAAACGTCAAGCCCCGGTGATGCCTCTCACTATACAGGCCAGATCGCCGGGTGGGAGTAGGTGAGAGCCCCCAGATTCCCCTCAAGGTGGGTGAGTGCTAGCAACGGCTCTGAGCCGTCGTCAGCACCTGACTGTGAAAATGTATGATGGCTCAGAGCCGTCGTTAGCACTCAAGAGGTTAAGGAAAGTGTATGGATTTGCATTCCAAAATGGTGGCAGGGTTTCCAAGGTGGCTGCCACAGTGTTGTTGTACAGAAAAACCTGCTATCCTATTTCTATAGAAAGGCTGCACATATACAATGAACAGACTAAAAAGGGTTAGTATGGCTCAAATTGTTAAATAAGAAGTTCTTCTATGTCTGACAGTTAAACTGCTGCTGTCTGCCAGAAAAGATGCTGCTGAAATGAAGAGTCCTGTCACAACCTTTGCCCTGGGGACCCACAAGGTCTAGTTATACCCCCTCTCATCTCTCAGGGACCTTTAAGGTCTGCTCTTTTTTTTTTTAGAGAGAATTAAAGGGACATGATACTCAAATGTTGAATTACTTGAAAGTGATACAGTTTATCTGTAAATAGCTGACCATAAAATATCACCTGAACATCTCTATGTAAAAAAAGGAAGCTACTTAACTCAAAATGTCCTACTAGCCATATCCTTTTGTACAGGGACTTTAAGCAGCCAATCAGGATGCACACCCTAGGACTTTGAAGGAAGTGTGCACAGTCCTCAGTTAAAGGAAATTTAATTTGAAATCTTGTGATATTCCAGTGAAATCCCATGAGAACAGAGTAAAGCAAAGTGTGAACTCAGCAGTGATTATTCTATTTTCTGATAACAGGCTACCCCGGTGACAAAATCCTGCATTGCAGCTAGATGGATAATGTGCTGGAGAAGAAACACTTTACTGAGCATGTCAGGCGGTGACATAACTGTAGTGACAGTGCAGGCAGCTGCAATACAAAAGTTAAATTGAATGAAATAATATAAAAATAATAAAAGTTATAAGCTTCAAACTTCCAAAAGGCATTAGATCAAATCAAAAGCTATCAGCAATTTAAGTTTCATGAAAATGCTTTTAGCCAAGTCAATGGACTGCTTCATAAGAAAAAGCAGGTTAAGTTTTTTTCATTAACATATTCTAAACTACCCCATGAGCAAATATTAGACATAACAAAAGATTTGGTTTTCATGATAAACTATTTTTTTTTTTTTTTTATCCATGGAGATGCCTAAATAAATAGTAAAATGCAGATTCAAACACTTAAAACAACCTTAAACTCATATATATATATATATATATATATATATATATATATATATATATATATATATATATATATATATATATAAAGAAGTAAAATCAAATGGTTCTTGAACCCCCAATTGCATTCATTGGAAGTTGCAATGTAAAAACTGGATTCTGGATTCCTTTTCTATTACAGAGTATGTAATTTTGAATAACTTTTTAATTTACTTGTATTATCAAATTAGCTTTGTTAGACATGTGCAGGGATTAAAAAAAAAAAAAAGAAAGAAATAGCTTGTCATGAAAACCAAATATTTTGTTATGTCTAATATTTGCTCATGGGGTGGTTTAGAATATGTTAAAGAAAAAACATTCACCTGCTATTTTTTTATAATGAATGTCTTCAGGAGTTACTGGACAGCATATATATAGTTCACCACAAGGAAACGGTACACACTATGCAACATAACATCCTGGTGCACTGCTAACAAACTAATCCAGTGACTATATGTATGCCCAGTCTTGGCCAATGTCAAAGGGAATACAAATCAGGCAGACACAGGAATACAGCAACAAGCTTTTTAATGCCCAAGTACAAACTACAAGAGTGGGCCTAGGCCATAACGTTTTGGCTTGGAAACATTAGCCTTTCTCAAATGGAGGCTGAGTCTGGGCATAAATATATTCACATATATATATATATTTAAGTTTAAGTTTTTTAAGCCTTTCCTTTCTTTATTTATTTTTTATTAAAGAAAAAACTTTATTGTTTTTAGACAAATGCAACCAACACAAATTAAGTTGTTCTTTGTTTTTTAAATGTTCATCAAAAGTTTCCTACATATCCAGCAGTCTTGTAAGCAACACATAAAGGTATAGCTGAGCTCTGTCATTCTCCTTTCCAGAATAGGAATAGACATTATATGCCACCTTTCGACTGGGTAACCATATGTTTTCCTCATCTAATTAAGTGTTGCACTTATTTTATGTAAAAGGTCATAGACCTACACTGAAGAACATACACAAGAGCAGTCATCCCAAGTATGAGTTTGAGAAAGATTCATGGATACGAAGTAAACAGCTGTCAAAAAGAATGTACAGCGCTCATCAACTACCAGCTACAGTCTAATTTGGGTATCTCAGATGTTGCTCGCGCTCAAAGAGCTTCAGCTAATGAAGATACGCTTTTAATTCCAAGTATTAGTTGGTCAGTTACTGTTCCTCTTTGAGTCAAAAAGTCATGGTATTTATGTAGATCCTTCAACTCATGAGCAAATATGTAAAACTTAACTTCAGGTCATTTTTTTTATTTTATTTTAATATGAAAGCTACACATTACTCAATTGTCAAAATATAACTTAACTGTTACTTAACAACAAAACTATTTACAGAACTTAGCCATAATTCATTCAATTACTTTATATTTATTTTTTAAAAGAATATATATACTTTTTCATAAAATAACATTTGAATTTCACATGCCGTTGACATGTGTTTATATTTTATTTATATTTTACAATGCCCTAGATTCAATTATAACTGTTCTTTAAATAGGGAACATTACAAAACAATGTGCAACTGAATAGAATTAGTACACACTTCTTGTCAAAGCTTCTATTTGCAAGTAAAGTTTCATTATAATTAAAGGATTTGCATCTATCTAGTAACCATCACAAAAACACCTTCAAACTCTTACATAACAAACAGACAAAAAATCCCGTAGTAAAACCGTTCATCCTAACATATGCTGGAAAAAAAAGCTAAAAGAAAAGAAAAAAACAAAACAAGTTGATCTCATCAGCTGTTAGCGAGAAACGACCAAAGGACAAGATATATCACACGGGCAATAGAGTCTGTATGAATTATACATGCTAGGCTTTTAATTTTAGTGCATTTTCCTTAATGGGCAATAATTTTATAAAATATATATATAATTACCATAGAATGGTGCAACACAAGCCAACCACTCTACCATGGAGGTGGAGTTTCAGCTAATGCACGGTATCTTCACATAGGAGACTGTACTGTAAATGGCTCTATGAATGAGCAGAAGTAAAATAATTGGCTATCTGTTGCCTTCTTTCAGGCTTAAAGGGACAGTTAACACCAACATTTTTATTGTTTAAAAAGATAGATAACACCTTTACAACCCATTCCCCAGCTTTGCACAACCAACATTGTAATATTAATATACTTTATAACATTTAAACCTCTACATTTCTGCCTGTTTCTAAGTCACTACAGACAGCCTCTTATCACATGGTTTTTTTTATTAGCTTTTCACAACAGAAGACTGCTAGTTCATGTGGGCCATATAGATAGCATTGTGTTCAGGTCTGCGGGTTGTGGATGACATTGCACTATTTGGATAACACGCAAGTCAATAGATAATAAATAAATAAATAGCCATGTTATCAGAGGGCTGTCAGAAGAGGCTTATATACAAAGTAATCACAGAGTTAAAAAGTGTATTAATATAACTGTGTTGGTTATGCAAAACTGCTGAATGGGTAATAAAGGGATTATCTATTTTTGTAAACAATACACATTTTGGAGTTTACTGTCCTTTTAAGTGCTCTCTGCTTATTAAAATAAAAATAAAAAAGAAATGCAGACAGATGCACCAACTGAAAAGCACTCTCAAAAGGTAAATTAAAAAAACTATTTAAGATCTACTCTATGTTACTGGCAGATAAAATTGTAATGGGGCAGATTTTCTTTTTATAACATTTACTGTACCTTTAACATTTTTTCAGGGAGAAATATTTTCAATGTCTTCGTATATTTCTATTTTGTAATCCTAATAGACAAATCTTAAACACAATGTTCCTTAGCAATAGGATAATCTTTTTACACGTGGGTATCTACAGGGCAATGCTGGAAAAGGAAAAGCACGGAATTAACGGGTAGGTGCTGGCTATCTGGCCTTAAATGGCGAGCACTACATACATCTCACTAACTGCTGAAGTGATTGAAAGGCATCATGTATCACATCAGAGAAGTCAAAGCTCAAAAATACAAGTGCTCATAATTCTGTACTAGACAAGCTACATTAAGTGTGTGTGATGCATGTGATACCTGACAGGAGACGCTAATGAGTACTTATCACATGTCATATACAAGAAAGGAAAAAGGATACATTTCAGGCTGAAATATTTACTTTTACATGAATTGCTATATAATTATTATGCACTTTTTACATTGGACACATGGAATCAATGAGGCAAAGTAAATTCTAGTTTAGCAGCAGTATACATGCACATATACAGCAAACATAAGACAGGGGACTGTGGGCAGAGAGGAGAGAGACTGTTAGAGATCCAGGACACTAAGGCCTAGATTTATCAAAGTTGAGGTGGACAGGGGCGCGTATACGCACCTTTGTACGTCTCAGCTCGCCTGTGTCGGGGGAAAATTACCTGCAGGTAATCACCATTGCACACGAGCAAAATTTTGTGCTTGCGTGCAATCCCGCCCCCTGCCCGCACACAGCCAATCACGCGCGGGCAGGAGCTGTCAATCTCCTCGGTCGGACAAGACCGCGGAGATTGAATTTCGCCACCTTAGAGCTGGCAAAGAGGTTAGGGAAGCAGCTGTCTGGTGACCGCTGCTTGTTAAATTACGGCGAACAAGTTCTTGTGAGAACTTGCAGCCGTAGGGCTTTGATAAATCGAGCCCTAAGAGTGGGATGAGAAAGGAGAAACTGTCTGTGGGTCGGATGAGTAATGATAGTGCAAGGGAGAATAGTAAAGATATTATAAAGCACATCATGTGCTAATCCAGAAACAGCAGCCGTGTTTCTTTTGGGGCATGCAAATCAGGGGCTGGTGATACAGAACAACTACAGCCCTAAATCTGGATCCTAATACTTTCAACAAACTCCCTGATCTGCAGAAGGATTCCAAGGTTTAAATCCAATTAAGGGATAGATTACAAGTGACGCGCTAACTTTTGTGCAATATCAGTTTTTTTTGGCTTTTTGTGTGCGTCTAAAATAGTGCTCGTATTACAAGTTGAAAGTAAACACGTTCACTCAAGCACAATCACAATTGACATTCGTTGGGTTAGTGCAACTGAAGAAATCATGTAAAGGGTAGTGAGTTTAAATAAAGTAGCATAAAACACAACATAAATACATTTAAAAATACAGTTACACTCATATGAACACTACCTGATAAAAAAATATTTCTAGAAAGTAATAAAAAAGTTTACAGGGCTCAAAGATATATGGTATAAGGTATGGCAAAAAAAGGGCTCTAACATATATACATACATATAAATGTCTAAATATGTGTATGTCTGTATATATGTGTGTACAGATGTATTTATGTGGGTATATTTGTATATACTTTAAAAGAAGAAAAAAGACACAAAAAATCTGTATATATCGTATTACAAGAAACGTTTGAATATAGGTTAGAGCAATACTCCCCTCTGCAAACGAACCGTTTTCTTCCCACAGTCCCTCCCAAAAGGAACTGTTTTAAAGATTTGTATTGGTAGAGGAGGCACAGGTCCCAGGGTTTCTTTGCATTTAATTAAGTTGTGCCAAATTGCAGCTGTATTTTCCAATACGGGGTAGCCTCTGTTTGGCTCTAGGAATGAAAATCCACTTGTGTACAAGCCAAACACTATGTGCAAACATTCAAAATACTCACTGGGAGTCGTTTCTTGATTCAGGTGATTTATTAAAACCAAACGATCTTTCCAAAAAGAACAATACAACTTTTTATTGTTTCTCAACGCGTTTCAATGAAAACAGTCGTCTTTATCAAGAACATTTAAAATCAGGAAAAGTTATGTGTTGCTGAATGCAAATTAGACTGTTTAAATACAATGGGGCCTATCTATCAAGCTCCGAAAGGAGCTTGATGGCCCGTGTTTCTGGCGAGTCTTCAGACTCGCCAGAAACAGCAGTTATGAAGCAGCGGTCACAAAGACCGCTGCTCCATAACCCTGTCCGTCTGCTCTGAGCGAATACGATCGGGTTGATTGACACCTCCCTGCTGGCGAGTCAGCAGGGGGCTGCGTTGCACCAGCAGCTCTTGTGAGCTGCTGGTGCAATGCTGAATACGGAGAGCGTATTGTTCTCCGCATTCAGCGAGGTCTTGCGGACCTAATCCGCACTGTCGGATCAGGTCCACAAGACCTTTCTTAAATAGAGGCCAAAGCATTTACTGTCTATCTTTGGTAATTGACCGGAAGGTGGATTCACAAACCAATTTCATTTTTTATTTTTTACTTTATCCAAAATGTTTATTGAAAAAATGTTAGTTAAAATGACATATTAAATATAACCCCAAAATGAGTAAAATTGAGTATTAAAAATAAAATACTTATACATTGGGTTGAAATAAAAAAATCAGCCAATCGTTTTAACTTTTAGATTTAAAATATCCAATCATTAAGCCATCAGACAAAGTTCTCAATCGAGTATTCTTTCACTTGTAGTTACCAAACAAGTCTGCTTGAACAAATAGAGGTCACATGTTTCTTTTAACCAATGAGAAAGAATCCATAGCGGTTTCATTTAGAAAAGGTTTGTAGACCACATAATGTATATATACATTATGTGGTCTACAAACCTTTTTTTAAATGAAACACTACAATAAGGCAGCAATAAGTGGGGAGGATCACCCTGCGGGCTTTTAAAAGGGAAAAGGCCTGTGTCTTTATAATGTCCAAAAGTCTGATGATAGCTTAACAATTGCAATTTTTTACGCATATTAACAATTAAACATTTGATATGTGAGTCTTTAGTGAAGAGGTAAAAAGAAGTGCGATTTTGTGTATCACGATTGAGAGTGGTTATAGAGACTTAGAGGTAGGAGGAGAGAGGAAGTAGATAGAGGGAGGGAAGAAAGAAAAAAAAAGAGATTAGGATTAGGAAATGTGAATTAAGTATTTAAAGGGTGAATTGCTTTATAAGGGGGTGTCGTTCCAGAAGGCCAGCATCATCTTGTGCTTTTCGATTTGTATATCTGGTATATCAACAGTAGTCAAACAACCATAATATAATATTAGGATATACAAATAAAGGTCCTCAAAGCTAATGGATCATATCATATCATATTATTCCTCTTTAAATGATATGATCCATTAGCCTTTAGGACCTTTATCCGCATATCCTAATATTATATTGTGCTTGTTTGACTACTGTTGATATACCAGTCCCTATGACTAGTTCACCTTTGTGTATTATGCTGTTGCTGTTGGTTGCTATGACAACCGAGTTACACTGAATAGGCGTATTTCTCCGATCTGGGGAATATCATGTGAGCTTTTTTTAGACTTATGAGTTTGTTGGCTGGAGAGCATATTTACTACTTTGTTCCTGTTTCCATTGATTTATTGCCTTTAATGTTTGTTTCACTATGTCTGTATACAGGACCGTAATCCCGCTTTGCCCGGGATGATGACATCACCAGTGGGTGACGCCCCTACAGGGTCGGCTCCAGAACGAATGAAATGGGGGGGCATTTTTCTTTCACAAGGGGGCACGCATTTACAAAGCATGTATGAGAGTCAAAATAAGAGCAGACCTACATATTCTGCAGGATCGTGTAGCCATCTTGATATTTAATTTAAAGCCAATGCCAGTATTAAAGGAATAAATTGTAGACGAGATGGGAATAATTGAGTCTGGACAACTTTTCTCTTTTGGCACACAAACTCGTGCGTCATTTAATTCCGAACTCAGGTACAACTACAAAAAACGGTCTGTCACCGTTGCTCAAAACCGAATACACAAAATGAAAATATAGACAGGTAACCCTATGAGCAACAAAAAAGAAAGGTTTTCTGAAAACATGTTCCCTATAGTTCAGCACATCGCTGTATCGTATTACAACAAGTATTTTTTCAGTGCAACATTTCCTGACCTTTACGCCTAGAAATTAACAGTTAAAAGTGCCTTTAGGATATATAATAGGTCTGACACTTACAATTACAACAAGGCACCAAGGCTGGCGTTTACATTCAAACATGGCATCAATGCAAAATCAAACAAAGCTCGACTCACCAATAGTATAGTGGAAGGCGATGAGTGTCTGAATGGAACCTCTTCAAAATAATGTCTTTCCACTCATTTGTGCACTTGCAAGTGAGATCCCTTTCAAATGCCAGCTGTACCAACTGGGCTTTGCGTACATGAAGCATAGCACGTCTATGATCTGTGAAAACATTTTTAAGAGTCGAGAATATGAATATATGATCACAGTGCACTTTTGAGGCGTTGATAGAAGCCAGTAGCCATTTATAGACATATTTATATGATACAATAATATTCTTATCATGGTCTATTGTTTAAGAAAATGAGTAACTCACAATAGTTAGGTAAAATTGATAGGGTTGAAGACAAATCCAAAAAGTCTCTAATTAACGTCCAATTCCAAATATGAGGTTAAGACACGGAGCTCCTTGCAGATGGGTGATGCGACCTCACAGTTTGGCAGCTCACTCCGCCCCTAGCATTTAGCATTACAAAACAATTAATTATTTTACTTATTATTTTTAAAGCATATGATCATATTAATATTTTTTGAGGGAGCACAGCATTCCATTTGGGCGGGCATTGCCCGTCAATGCCCCCCCTTGGAGCCGACCCTGCGCCCCTACCCGGAAGATCGTGGGCTATGGCGGTTTCACATAAATATGGTGGCTGGTATTTGTAGCAAGTTATCCTGTTTATTTGATGTATGTCTGAGGAAGGGGCTAAACCCCCGAAAACATTTACATTTGCACATTACATTTTGCAAAAACGACCCTGTGAGTGCACTCTCTTATTTAAACTATATATATATATATATATATATATATATATATATAAGGTATATATAGATATACAGGTATAGATCTATTTTTCAAGATAATAATAATTATATATCTACACTATAAACGTGTTTGTAAAGTGTCCGTCGCCACCGTCAGTTGCTCGCACAGCAGGGGACATGGTCGGGCAGACGTGGGCGTGGCAGACCCGTGACATGGGCCTGGCTTGGGTACGATGGGGCGTGGTCAGGCAGGGCGCGGGCGGTGTGTGTGCAGCAGGGGCGTGGTTGGGCAGGACCGCTGAAATAAGGAAAATGGCCCGTGTACACAGGCTTCACCACTAATAAATAAATATATATATATATATATTCAAAAATATTCAAAAATAAAAAGAATATTTTCTTCTATGTGAAGAATATTGTAATGTAAAATTTGCGAATCGAGATTCTAGTTTAGCGCTTTAGTAGTAACGCGTGTACGGTTAGCGCACATGAAGGCAGTTATCTTCAAAGAGCGTTATGCAAATTTTAAATATAAAAATAATGTAAAAATCGATAAATTATAATTATTATTGAGGTTCTAAAAAATACATATGAATTCTAATGTTTTTTTAGATTTTTTTAGAATGCAAGTTTAGGTGTTACTTTCTATCTAGTTTGCACGCTCCATTGAAGTCTATGGGGCCGATTTATCACGGCCCAAATGAGGCCGTATACACTTGTTTCTGAGCGATCGGGTTGAATGACATGCCCTGCTAGCAGCCGATTGGTGAATCTGCAGGAGACAGCATTGCACAAGCATTTCACTAGAAATGCTTGTGCAATGATAAATGTCCGCTGCAATTTGATAAATCGGCCCCTATGGGTAGAATACTGTCGCAATATCTAAAAACCAACTCTTTGCATGTATTGAGTTTCACTTGTTTGCAAAAAATTTCTTTAAACTTGCAATACGAGCGCTACATGACGCATGCAAAAACTTTTAGCGTCACTTGTTATCTAGACCTAAATGATATATTAACATGTGGGGCCAGATTCTCCAAAACTCTCTCATGGATATTAATCATCTGCTGAGTTTACTCAGTATCTTTTCTTAACATAAAGCATTTGTAAAAATTGCCTTTAACCCCACTGTTTTCCGTTGCAAGGTGTTAAATAGCACGTCTCTCACTGACAGAAGCAAGACTACGTTATAGCCCAATGCAAGGCATGTTATAATAGTGTGTATGGGCAAGACCTGCGCTATTACAGGGCCAAAAACCCCTTAAGGACACGCAATGCACAGGGTTAAAACAATCCCTGAGGGGCTTTGTAATAATGAGAAGGCAACTTATAGAATTTTTCCAGACCATAGAGCTTTAGAGAACCTGGCCCATATTCGGCCAGATTACGAGTTTTGCGTTATGGCTGGCTCGCTACTAACTTGCAAGTTATTTGCACCGCTCACCTCCCTATAACGCTGCTATTACAGGTTTGCAAAAACCTAGCTTTAGCAGGCAATATGGCAGCGTTGAGCTCAATACTGCACACAAATACCAGTGCTGCTTTGAACTGGTTTTACGTGCTTGTGCACGATTTCCACATAGGCATCAATGGGGAGAGCCGGCTGAAAAAAAGCCTAAGACCTGCAATAAAGCAGCGTAAAGCTCCATAACGCAGCCCCATTGATTCATATGGGGAAAGAAAATATATGTTTACACCTAACACCCTAACATAAACCCAGAGTCTAAAGACCCCTAATCTGCCGCCCCCGACATCGCTGCCACCTACATTACACTTATTAACCCCTAATATGCCGTCACCAATGTCGCCGCCACCCACCTACACTTATTAACCCCTAATCTGCTGCCCCCAATGTTGCTGACACCTACCTACACTTATTAACCCCTAATCTGCTGCCCCCAATGCCGCCGACACCTACCTACACTTATTGACCCCTAATCTGCCACCCCCAATGTCGCCGCCGCAACTATACTAAAGTTATTAACCCCTAAACTTCTGGCTTTCCACATCACTAACACTAAATAAATATATTAACCCCTAAACCTAAGTCTAACCCTAACCCTAACACCCCTAACTTTAATATAATTAAAATAAATCTAAATAAAAATTACTATCATTAACTAAATATTTAAAATGAAATACTTACCTATAAAATAAACCCTAAGCTAGCTACAATATAACTAATAGTTACATTGTAGCTATCTTAGGTTTTATTTTTATTTCACAGCTAAGTTTGTATTTATTTTAACTAGGTAGAATAGTTACTAAATAGTTATTAACTATTTACTAGCTACCTAGTTAAAATAAATACAAATTTACCTGTAAAATAAAACCTAACCTTTCTTACACTAACACATAACATTACACTACAATTAAATAAATTACATTAATTAAATACAATTAACTAAATTACAAAAAATAAAAAACACTAAATTTCACAAAATAAAAAAGAAATTATCAAATATTTAAACTAATTACACCTAATCTAATAGCCCTATCAAAATAAAAAGCCCCCCCAAAATAAAAAAAAACCCTAGCCTAAACTAGACTGCCAATAGCCCTTAAAATGGCCTTTTGCTGGGTATTGCCCCAAGGAAATCAGCTCTTTTACCTGTAAAAAAAATACAAACAACCCCCCAACAGTAAAACCCACCACCCACACAACCAGTCCCCCAAATAAAATACTATCTAAAAAAACCTAAGCTCCCCATTGCCCTGAAAAGGGCATTTGGATGGGCATTGCCCTTAAAAGGGCATTTAGCTCTTTTTCCTTGCCCAAACCCCTAATCTAAAAATAAAACCCAACCACTAAACCCTTAAAAAAACCTAACACTAAACCCCGAAGATCCACTTACAGTTTTTGAAGACCAGACATCCAAAGAAGTCCTAAACAAAGCTGGGAGAAGTCTTCATCCAAGTGGCAAGAAGTCGTCCTCCAGATGGGCAGAAGTCTTCATCCAGATGGCATCTTCTATCTTCATCCTTTCAACCCGGAGCGGCTCCATCTTCAAGACATCCCAGCGGTCCCAGCCATACACTGAAGGTTCCTTTAAATGATATCATCCAAGATGGCGTCCCTTGAATGCCGATTGGCTGATAGAATTCTATCAGCCAATCGGAATTAAAGGTAAAAAAATCCTATTGGCTGATGCAGCTTCAATCCTATTGGCTGATGCAGCTTCAATCCTATTGGCTGATCCAATCAGCCAATAGGATTGCTCGCATTCTATTGGCTGATTAAAAGATGCTATCTGGATGAAGATTTCTGCCTGTCTGGAGGACGACTGCTTGTCGATTGGATGAAGACCTCCCGGCTTCGTTGAGGACTTCTTGCCGCTTGGGTGAAGACTTCTCCCAGCTTCGTTGAGGACTGCTTGCCGCTTGGATTAAGACTTCTCCCGGCGTCGTTGAGGATGGATGTCCAGTCTTCAAAAACTGTAAGTGGATCTTTGGGGGTTAGTGTTTTAGATAAGGGGTTTGGGCAAGGAAAAAGAGCTAAATGCCCTTTTAAGGGCAATGCCCATCCAAATGGCCTTTTCAGGGCAATGGGGAGCTTAGGTTTCTTAAAAAGGATTTTATTTGGGGGGTTGGTTGTGTGGGTGGTGGGTTTTACTGTTGGGGGGGTTGTTTTGTATTTTTTTTACAGGTAAAAGAGCTGATTTCTTTGGGGCAATGCCCCGCAAAAGGCCCTTTTAAGGGCTATTGGCAGTTTAGTTTAGGCTAGGGTTTTTTCATTGGGGGGGGGGGACTTTTTTATTTTGATAGGGCTATTAGATTAGGTGTAATTAGTTATTTGATTAAATATTTGATTTTTTTTTTTTATTTTGTGTAATTTAGTGTTTTTTATTTTTTGTAATTTAGTTACTTGTATTTAATTAATGTAATTTATTTAATTGTAGTGTAATGTTAGGTGTTAGTGTAAGACAGGTTAGGTTTTATTTTACAGGTAAATTTGTATTTATTTTAACTAGGTAGCTAGTAAATAGTTAATAACTATTTAGATTAGTAACTATTCTACCTAGTTAAAATAAAAAAAAACTATTAGTTATATTGTAGCTAGCTTAGGGTTTATTTTATAGGTAAGTATTTAGTTTTAAATAGGAATTATTTAGTTAATGATAGTAATTTTTATTTAGATTTATTTTAATTATATTAAAGTTAGGGGTGTTAGGGTTAGACTTAGTGTTAGGGTTAGGTTTAGGGGTTAATAACTTTAGTATAGTGGCGGTGAGGTTGGGGGCGGCAGATTAGGGGTTAATAATATTTAACTAGTGTTTACGATGCGGCAGTGTGGCGGTTTAGGGGTTAATATGTTTATTATAGTGGTGACGGTGTCGGGAGTGGCAGATTAGGGGTTAATATTTTTATTATAGTGTTTGCGATGTGGGAGGGCCTCGGTTTAGTGGTTAATAAGTAGTTTATGGGTGTTAGTGTACTTTGTAACACTTTAGTTATGAGTTTTATGTTACAGCTTTGTAGCGTAAAACCCATAACTACTGACTTTCAGTTTACGGTACAGATCTTGTAGTTATGGGCTGTACCATTCACTTTTTGGCCGGACAGGCAAACTCGTAATACCGGCGCTATGGAAGTCCCATTGAAAAAGGAATTTTTTAAAAGTGCGGTAGTTATGTTGCATTACGGCCAAAAAAGTGTGCGGTACAGCATTACCTGCAAGACTCGTAATACCAGCTGTAGTGAAAAAGCAGCGTTATGAGCCATAACGCAAAACTCTTAAAACATTCTAAAATAAGGCAATAGTTACTAAAGATTATGAAATGCTCTATGGACCCAAATTAGAGTTAGAGTTTAACTGCTTTTATTACACATTTAAGGAAGAAAACTGAGTACATAAAAAACAGGTGCTGTAATCAGACTTAAATTGTTTTCAACAAGTGAAAATAAATGCAGAGAAATTATTTGTCAAAGTGGTAATTTGGAATTCTTGGTAGAGTGGTTGTGGAGGACACAGAAAATCTCAAAGTACCTGGTGAGCAAAGGATTTTTTTTCTTGCATACTCTTGTTTAAATTTTTCATTTAGAATGTGCCAAGTAGAAATAATTACACATGACACATAAGGGATTAAACGCCTATCAGTTGTTATCAGCAGAGAGGGACATAAGTAACTTAGTAAATAAATAAGACACAGAAACTGATTGTGGGTAAAAAAAAAAATTACCGTCACGGGTCAAAACATTTATTAATTTAAATAACTTGTGAACCAAACCGACAGGCCAAGATGGCGGCAAGAACTGACTGCTAACTATAACCCAGCACTGCTGGAAGTAAATGGTCCAAAACAGAAACTGCAGTAGAGAGGCCCTCTGCTCAAGGAAATGCTACCAAGGGTTGTCGAGCTCGTGGGACCCACTCACAAGGGGAAAGAGGGGCACCCGACGTGCACTTGGGGCTGTCCTCCCCTCTCACTTTCAGATTGGTCATTGCTCACCCCCATTCGACCTTTCCAATGCAACAAACAGGGCCGCTACCGCCTGCAGTCAGGGTGCAAGGTGAATTTTTCACCCAGTAAGGTTTCTGTCTCTCAGCTGCTCGAACTGGGAAAAACAGAGATGGAAGACCTAAATACCGCTTAGGACTTACTGAGATTAGCCTGACTAGGCATACCTAGGCCCTCGCCCTAGCAATTAACTTAGCTTTAGCCACAGGGGAGGATGGGAAGAAAAACGTCTCTGCTCCAGGATCCAGGAAGAAGAGGGCCAGGAAGCTGTGTTTACCACTTTAAAGGTAAGGAAAGGGGAGCTCCTCCCTACACTAGCAACATTGTTGCAGCTAGACCCCAAGACAGCCCCCTCTTCTCCTATCTCACTCCCTCCAGCGTTAACCCTTAGCTTGTTTCAGTCCCATGCTGGTCCTTGCACTGCCTTAAGGGATTAAACGCCTATCAGTAGATACAGGGCCGCTACCTCCCGCCACAAGATAGCATGTCAATGATAAACTTGCCGCCACCCTAACAAACCACAACCTGACTTACAGGCTGGTTACTATAGAACTCTGAATATCATTAATAAAAATATCTAGGGCTACCTTCTCCAAGTGAACCCTATCTCTCCTATAGTATTGGAGCTTGTCGGCCGTAATGGAGTCGTGCTTAATCATGAAGCCCCCTGCCCCATGACGATCTTGCCAACTGAGGCATTTATCTTTTTCCGCACCCTATAGGCTGCGCTGTGACTAGCCATGTAGTGCCATTCCAGCCTGGGAATAATGTTGGACCACCCAACGATAACGTTAGGAATTCGAGCCCTAATCCATGTAATCTTGGCTTGCATGATTTTGATCAATTCCAACACTGGAATGGCGCCCACACCTTTACTCCCAAGGTGGATGATTAAAATATGAGGCTTACCCCAGCGTACCAGGGCCTCAGATATAAGGGGGGCTAACCTAAGCCAACACATACCCCTTTCCCACAACCATCTAACTGACGCATTATGGTAAGGGAACCCCAGAGATTGCCCCCCGGGAAGGGATAAGCAACGGATGCAGGCCCAATGCACATACGAGTGCCCCACGATCCACACTCTCTTGGTGCCTTGGGATGCTTTTGCAATAACAAACAGGGTAAAGAACACAAACAAAAACAGTGTAATAAACATTAAACAACTGGGTAAACATACCCCCGGTATGGTTTCCCATTCATCCCACAAACTCACATAAGAGCGCCAGGTAGATGGGGCTAGTGAAGCTTGCACTAGAGGAAGCAGGGATATCCATGATTTAGAAGCTACCAAAGGAAACCAGGAAAGGATAAACCTTCAAGAGCAGCATTAGGTGCAAGGCATCTGAATGTCACCCAATCAAATCGCGACAGAGCATCGGCTAGAACATTATTAACCCCTGGAACGTGCTGAACTTGAAAATGGATATTAAGTTCTAGACAGCGTAACACAAAGTGCCACAAAAGGCAAACCACCACAGCTGATGTTGCCGATAGACTGTTAACTGCGTGAACCATGCTGAGGTTATCTGTCCAGAAAATAACCGTTCTATTCACAAAGCAGGTACTCCATAATTCTACCGCTAACAAAGGGTGAGATTCCAGGTTAAGCCCCTCTCTTTCCAATCTATAGGCCAAGGACCTGCAGACCACTGTCCCTGAAAGTAAGCGCCATAACCCAATGACACGGAAGCATCAGTAAACAAATGCAATAATTGGCTGGATATGGGGAGGGAGACAAATACCATTAAAATTCTTCAAAAAATCCTCCCACACTTTCAAATCTGCCCTTGTGCCATCAGTAACCCTGATTCTACTTGAAGGTCGGGTAGTTCCCCTTAATTTACTCTCCATTCTCCGGTTGAAGACCCTCCCCATGGGAATGACTCTACCCACAAAGTTAAGAAGGCCTAGCAAAGATTACATTTGGCGTAGGGAAATAAAACGACTGGCAGAGGTTGACCTGACTGCTAAGAGCATGGATTGCACTTTATCAGGAGGTAACCTGCACAACATGGCCTCAGTATCAATTTGTATACCCAATAATGTGAGGCAAGTGCACGGACTTTCGGACTTATCTTCTGTTAGGGGGACCCCAAATTGAGACATAAGATCATGCATCCTCTGCATTAGATGCCTACAATCCTGTGTGTCCCTTCTACCCACTAGGAGAAAGTCGTTCAGGTAGTGAGCTATAAAATCACCACCCACTCATTGGCTAACTGCCCAGTGTAAGAAAGTACTAAATGTTTCAAACAGTGCACAGGAAAGGGCACAACCCATGGGCAGACAGCGATCAACATAGTAACCACCCTCAAACTTAAAGGGGTTTAAAGGCAAAAAACTAAAAGCAGCCTCATTGTCTAATTTAGCAAGCAAGGCACCCCGATCAGCCTTCCTCACCAGCTCAAGAGCACTATCAAAAGATTGGTACTTCACTGAGCTCAGATCCAGATTAATGGCATCCTTAACGGAACTGCCCCTGGGGTGTGAAAGATGCTGGATTAAACAAAATTGACCCACTTTTTTTGGAACCACCCGCAAAGGAGATACTACCAAATTTGGCAGGGGGAGGGAAGGAAAAGGCCCAATAATCCTACCCAAACTGATTTCTTTGAGCAGTTTAGCCCTCACCACCTCTGGGTACTGGTATGCAGATTTTAAGGTTCTAAGGCAAGAAGACCCTTTAATACCCTGAGTTATAGGGATAAGGAACCCATGAGTGAATCCAACTAACAACAACTTGAAAGCGTGGCGGTCAGGGTATCGCCGCAACCAAGGCTCAAAGGCGTGCACCTTTACTGGAGTTGGCGGCCTTTGTACTGGCAACAAACCTATTAGGGGCTCTACTAAGTGGAATGTCCTTTTTCTTAGAGCATTCGTTACCTGGGTGTGCACCACAGAACTTGCAGGAATGACGAAAGGGGCAGGAGCTGCCCCTATTGCACTTACTCTCTTGAAATGCCCAACAGGTACTTCCCTTCCTTTTACCTTTTGGCAAGCAAAAGGATTTCAGAGGGGAACCATCGGAGTGGGAGGGAGGATTATGAGAGCCCAGGCACTGCCAGAGATGAGTATCAGTAGTGTCAAAAGTGAGCACCGGATTACCAGCCATCTTTTGCCTGAACTCCGAATCATAATCCCTCCAATCTCCTCTGAATCCAGTGAATGTTATCTGTATATTTCAAGATAGCATGGCACTGGCTAGGGTATTTCTCTAAGTAACAGGATGTGTAAACCCTGAAACAGACACGCCACTCATCGAAAGTCTCGGGGCGCTTGAACCTTTTAGGGCCGGTCACATCTGAGCTCCTTTCTTTCTGCTTATAAGCCTCTGCTGATATCTTGAAAAAAATAACATATTTTCCTTGCTGTATTCTCTTGACTGTTCTAGGTTTCAAGTGACCATGCTAGGAAGGGGTATAGGAGGGCAAGGAGTCACAATGTAAGGCAACCTTTGCGCTCTGGGATGAGGCTAGGGGAAGGGCGCTGAACTACCTGACGGGATACACCAGAAGAATGCTCCACTAATGCTAGAGGCTGCTAATGCTGAGCTGTTTTTTTAAAATGTACCACCCTGGAATTCTTGCCACATTCTTTTAACCATTGAAAACATGCGCTTCTGACCCTTAGTTTTAAGCCCCAATGAGGTGTCACTGTCAGAGTCTGATTCCGTTAGTGATTAATCTGCGAGGTCAGGTCGGTCATGTGTAAATGCCCCAGTCTTACCATCCGCAGATGATGCCACTGCCTGACTAATGCCAACCGCTGGATTGGCTCTCCCTGGCTAACTACCTGCCGACTGGAGAGTTGTTTCCGTTGGTGCTGGAGGTACCCTCGCTATCAGCTTGCGCTCCTGCTGAGTTAGATGCTGGGAGTGACGGACCAGAAACAGCAGACGAAACAGAATCAGCTACTGCGCTCTGCAAAAGAGAAAAAAAATTGCGAGCACAACGAACACTAGTGGTGGAAGGGCTATCACTACTTACTCTCATACCTTTGTTTCTAAAAGCACTAGCATCTGACATAGTATTGCACCCTGACACCCCTTGCATTTGTGAAATGGGTGGATTTAACACATTTATACCGTCAGACACAGTATTCAACATCGCATTTGCCCTAGCGATAATAGGTGGGTTCTGTACGTTCCTACTATCAGACCCAGTATTGAACAATGCATTAGCTGCCGTGTTAATAAGTGGGTTCTGTCCTTTCACATTATCTGACACAGTATTCAATATTACATTTGCCATAACATTCACATTCGGAACATCTATGCCCTTTTGGGGCACACACACATTATCACGCAACAGAGGGTCTGGCTCTTGAGCTGATAACTCCCTTAAACTAGGGGAAACAACCGGGTTAGTAAGGCCCATAGCGTTATCACTGCACTTCTGAAAATCGCCTGCCACACCATGATTGTTAACTGCGTCATTATAATTATGCATATTAAATTAATTTCTCACCTGTGTTCGATAGTAGTTAGCTTTGTTTTAATGAGCATATGCCCATCTACCACCTCTAGTAAGTACCCCCCTTCTAACCTTAGGGCGGATTCCACCTCTCATTCCCCATGCCAAATTAATTCCAACACTTTTGCGGCCTGTTGTGCCACCACGTGAGGCCCCGTCCCTCCGTACTGCAACTCTTGCATTGTTCCTTTTATCAATCTTTTTGGCCCCTCTAGTTGCCCCCATGGAGATTGGCAACCCTTCCGCTACCGGTGTCCTCTCTTGGTGCTCACCTGCAGAGAGCACACGAGAACCCAGTCGGTTGCTGCCATCTCCCTCAATCTCTGCACGCAAATGAGGCCAGATGACATCACTAGAATGGGCGGGACTTCTGCCACCCATTTCCGGAAACGTCATGGAGGACGCCGCCTGGGCCGGAGCACTGGGTGAAGACATGGCCACCGCCAGAGAAGCCAGGAATGAAGAGACTGCCGAAGCTGCCGACGGAGGGATCACCACGAACAGAGAGGACACCGTTGACGCAGGTAAGATAAAAGGAGATGGGTAGGATATCGCTGGACCTGCCACCACTCTCGATGCACCCACTGAACTGCCAATGAAGACTCCATGCTGGTGCACTGGCACATTTTGCGGATCACCCACTACACCACCAATGTTTAAAGGGATATTAATTTTAGGATGTGTAGGCCCCTGATTAAAATTAACAATATAGAGGGGATCTACTACTGCGCCACTCGCCGCCATTTTAGTCAAGGAGCGTGGCCTAGCTAATGGGGTCCCGACGACCGACAGTTCCCTAATTAATGCAGGGGGATGAGTATCGTGTGGCCTAGTGTCCTGAAACCCTTGCGCCACTGTACCTGAACTAACCCCCAACACCCCATTGTGTACTGGAAGCCTCTTCATTAGCAGGCCTGACCATTGACTCAGGGGCATAGGCCGAATCAGTGCAATCACTGTCCACATGGACATCAGCTGCTACAGTAGCTGACCTAGTGATTTGTTTCTGAATGTTGCTAGGTGTTGCAGTAACTGTGTGTGTATATTGTGTCGCAGGAACAAAATCATCTAACTCCTCTATATTATCCATATCACTTTTCTGCTTTTTTTCCCCGATTTTTTGAAATCCAAAGCCTGTGATCGTTTTGGAGGCAGTCTGGTTCTTCTTGAACGCTGCATGAAGAAAATCAAGTTTTATGAATTTCACTGCAGAATAGGAGAAAATGTCTCTGCTCCAGGATCCAGGAAGAAGAGGGCCAGGAAGCTGTGTTTACCACTTTTAAGGTAAGGAAAGGGGAGCTCCTCCCTACACTAGTAACATTGTTGCAGGTAGACCCCAAGACAGCCCACTTCTCCTATCTCACTCCCTCCAGCGTTAACCCTTAGCTTGTTTCAGTTCCCATGCTGGTCCTTACACTGCCTTACATTTTGTTTTTAAACCTTACAAAGAAAAGAATCCATATCTCAACCACACAAGGGTACAGAATGTTAGCTAGCAGAAAATGATGAGAATATCCACAAGTCAAAAGATATCATGGAAGAAGATTCTCAGTTACATAGTTCAGACAATGAAACAACCAGGGATCTCACACAACCCATACTAGTTTTTTTCACTGGATTACTAGGCAATGGCATGACTTGGTGTTAGCTCCACAATGATAAAAATTCTGTGGCTCTGATTTTGGTAGGTAAGGCAATATAAAAGCCTGTTCATCTTTTTGTCAGCCCCATCAGTGATGTCCAGTAATTTAAAAAAATAATATATATATATATATATATATATATATATATATATATATATATATATATATATATATATATATATATATAATAACAGGAAAGATCAGCACTCACCAACGTTGTAACCACTCAGTGCACGGCCAGTAAATAAATACAAAGATATGTATTGCACAAGGACAAGACCTGGTGATGATCCCTATAGTCCCCTGCAAAGAAAGCCAGCACACGAGATTAGAAAAAACACCTTCCTTTAATGCCAAAGTAGCATAACGTTTCAGCTTCCACTGGAGCCTTGGTCACATGCAGCAATTCACAGAAGAAAATCAGGCATAAGATAACACACACAGGTAAACCCTTAAATACCTCCACCCACCAATCAGATACACATAACAAAAACCGCCAAACACAAAAGTATTTAACACAGCTGTGTGCCCTATTATCGCGCATGGACCGCAAGCATAAGTGCGTATCCATGGAGACACAATCAGACCCAATAGCGTCTGTATCGCAACTGCGCATGCGTGAGTAAAGCAATAGCGCATGCGTGCGCAGTGACGTCATGACGTCAGTAATGGTTGTCCCGGTAACCATAAACAACAACTAAGATCAGCGGAAACACACCGCAACAGAAAAAAACTGCTAGTAGCAACTATATTTGTGAATGGGTACCAAGACAGACATGCACATTAAATATCTAACTTGCGAAATATAACATACACTTGTATTTAGGATATATATGTAAATGAATAAACCCATACATTGTGAATGGTAAAAAAACAAACGAGCAACATAGATACAAGTTGCACAACAATATAATGTATCTGATTATCAAGTGAAAATTAATAACTAAACATTAAAAGCACAAGTAGTTGTAATTGGCAAGCCATTATGACATTTGAGAGTAAAATATCTATTACTGAAAGAGCCAAAATAGGCTCATATTGTGGTCCGATCAGAACTCCAGTACATATGTAATGATCACTCTGTGTCAAAAAAAATAATAACTAGCAAAAAACAACTACACTATATACAAAATTTTGCAGCGTGTGTCAAGGGTATGGTAAAGATTCATAGCAAGATGAAAGGAAACCCACAGTCATTTGTAGAAGCAGCTGTAGTCGATAGACATATTCAAGCCTTTAGGTGCTACAGTATCAAGTTGGTAGATCCAAAGAGATTCAATTTTTAACAGAGCTTTAGCTCGATCACCCCCACGTCTAGACTTAGGTACGTGGTCAATTAGAATTGTCTTCAACGAGGAAATAGTATGCCCAGCTTGTACAAAGTGGCATGCCACCGGCTGATCAGAGGTACCCTTGTCCAAAGCCAATCGGATGGCTGTCTTGTGGTTGGCTAACCTCTCTCTGAAAGAAGGGATGGTTTTACCCACATAATACAACGAACAGGGGCAAATGATCACGTAGATCACATGGTCTAAAGTGCACGTAAGCCGATGTCCTATACTGAAGGTTTTGTTCATATGTGGATGGTGAAACCTGTTACCCACGATCATACCATTGCATGTGATGCAATTTCCACATCTATAACACCCCTTCTTCCTAGGGGGTAACCAAGTTTGGTTTTGGTAGCTTGCAATGGGATCAGTCTTCATCAGGAGGTCACGCAGATTTTGTGCCCTCTTGTAGACCAATCTTGGTGGTGGTATCTCTAGTCTAGTTGTTTTTTCATTACATATGTACTGGAGTTCTGATCGGACCACAATATGAGCCTATTATGGCTCTTTCAGTAATAGATATTTTACTCTCAAATGTCATAATGGCTTGCCAATTACAACTACTTGTGCTTTTAATGTTTAGTTATTAATTTTCACTTGATAATCAGATACATTATATTGTTGTGCAACTTGTATCTATGTTGCTCGTTTGTTTTTTGAAAAAATAGACAGCCTGATGAAACGGCATTGTGGCCGAGAAACGCGTTGCTGTTTGTTTTTAACTTGTAATAAACCAAGATTTTTTATTCACCTTACGTGCTCCTGTTTTTTGAGTGCCCATTTACCTCCTACTGACCGCTAACAAGAAGCGCTCTGTGTTTACCTGTGGTGACTTTGGACGCTGCAAGCCACAGTTGATCTCAAGGAGTTCCCATAGATCGATACTGCCTGCAGCGGATTGGAGTTTCTGCAGTGACGTCACCTGCCTGGGGGTGTCTGTCGGGCGACTCTCAACGGTCCCGACTTGCGGTGTAAGGCACGCTGATAGTGCCGATTCTTATGTGAGTATTCACTCTAGGGGGGACTCTTATCTGCACTCTTCTCCCTTGCTCAAACAATACTGTTTTATGGTTTTGGTGCCTCTCGTCTTCTATTTTTTCACACAGCCAGGATTCCATCGGGATTTCTATTGGGGAGCGCAGCCACAGATTCAAGTCCACCGGAACGGATCAAATATACATCAGCGCACCTCTTGAGGATTGCTGGATTTTCCTTTTGTTTTTTCACCATTCACAATGTATGGGTTTATTAATTTACATATATATCCTAAATACAAGCGTATGTTATATTTCGCAAGTTAGATATTTAATGCGCATGGCTGTCCTGGTAACCATAAACAACAACTAAGATCAGCGAAAACACACCGCAACAGAAAAAAACTGCTAGTAGCAACTATATTTGTGAATGGGTACCAAGACAGCGGGGGACTATAGGGATCATCACCAGGTCTTGTCCTTGTGCAATACATATCTTTATATATATATATATATATATATATAGGTATATATATTTATATAATGTATACACTTTACTGGTTAATATTCCAGACTACCCAGTTCAATACAAGACAACTTGAAACCCTAAACACTTTGGCAATTTAATTTTCATATGACACTCATGAAATGGTATTGAATGCATGTAAGTCTTAAGGGATACTATCACTAGGATACATTAAACGAGAGATAATAGTGGCACTTTAGCATACATATCAATATTATAGCCAACAGTAACTGCACTTATTGAAATTGTGTTTCTGATATGAACAGGGGCAAATGATCATGTAGATCACATCGTCTAAAGTGCACGTAAGCCGATGTCGTATACTGAAGGTTTTGTTCATATGTGGATGGTGAAACCTGTTACCGATGATCATACCATTGCATGTGATGCAATTTCCACATCTATAACACCCCTTCTTCCTAGGGGGTAACCAAGTTTGGTTTTGGTAGCTTGCAATGGGATCAGTCTTCATCAGGAGGTCACACAGATTTTGTGCCCTCTTGTAGACCAATTTCGGTGGTGGTATCTCTCCGAACGGTAATGTAGTATCTGTTGACACAATCGGCCAGTGCTGCTTGATCACATCTTGTACTTTGCCTGATGCAGGTGTATATGTGGTAATGAAATTCATGTGTTGTTCAACCGGCTTGAGTGGTTTTATCAACAGTGATTGTTGGCTGAGTGCTATTGCTTTATCACTTTGTTCTGTGATCAACGGTTCTGGATAGCCTCTGTCAATAAACTTCTGTGCCATCGCTTCTAGTTGAATCTTTTTGTGGGTCTCCTCTGTGTTATTGCGTACAACACGCAGGAGTTGAGACGAGCTTACCCCCTTTTTTTTGGAAAGATGGATGGAAACTATTATAGTAGAGGATTGAATTTTTGTCTGTTGGTTTATTATAGTGTTGTATAGAGTCTAAGGCCAGACGGTGTATCTTTTTTGTATATCTCAAGATCTAAAAAGTGTATACAATTATCATTAATTTCCATCTTGAACCGTACAGTAGAATTTAGACCATTAAGGTTATTAAACCATGAGGTCAAAGACTCTTTGTCACCCCTCCATACCATAAAGACATCATCAATGTAGCGCCTGAAGAAGCTAATGGAACCCTGTTCAGCCAAAAAAATATGTTCCTGTTCATACATGGACATATAGATATTTGCATAAGATGGGGCCATATTAGACCCCATAGCAGTTCCAAGTATTTGTAAGTAAAATGTATTTTCAAATCGAAAATAATTTTTGGCCAAACAGAGCTCCAAAAGCTCCAACAAGAACTTCACTGGTGGACCACAATAGTGAGGGTTACCTGATATTATTCTCCTGACCATCTCTATCCCATGTGAATGTGGGATAATTGTATACAAGTTCACGACATCTAATGTGACTAAAATGTCACCAATTTGGATGCCATTCATCTGTGATAGTAGATGTATAAGTTCTGAAGAATCCTTCAAGTAAGACCCGGTTGATTGGACCACAGGTTGCAGGAAGTAGTCAATGTATTCAGCGAGAGGCTGAAATAGCGAGCCGATTGTGTCAACAGATACTACATTACCGTTAGGAGAGATACCACCACCGAGATTGGTCTACAAGAGGGCACAAAATCTGCGTGACCTCCTGATGAAGACTGATCCCATTGCAAGCTACCAAAACCAAACTTGGTTACCCCCTAGGAAGAAGGGGTGTTATAGATGTGGAAATTGCATCACATGCAATGGTATGATCATGGGTAACAGGTTTCACCATCCACATACGAACAAAACCTTCAGTATACGACATCGGCTTACGTGCACTTCAGACCATGTGATCTACGTGATCATTTGCCCCTGTTCGTTGTATTATGTAGGTAAAACCATCCCTTCTTTCAGAGAGAGGTTAGCCAACCACAAGACAGCCATCCGATTGGCTTTGGACAAGGGTACCTCTGATCAGCCGGTGGCATGCCACTTTGTACAAGCTGGGCATCCTATTTGCTCGTTGAGGACAATTCTAATTGACCACGTACCTAAGTCTAGACGTGGGGGTGATCGAGCTAAAGCTCTGTTAAAAATGGAATCTCGTTGGATCTACCGACTTGACACTGTAGCACCTAAAGGCTTGAATATGTCTATCGACTACAGCTGCTTCTACAAATGACTGTGGGTTTCCTTTCATCTTGCTATGAATTTTTACCATACCCTTGACACACGCTGCAAAATTTTGTATATAGTCTAGTTGTTTTTTGCTGGTTATTATTTTTTTTGACACTGAGTGATCATTACATATGTACTGGAGTTCTGATCGGACCACAATATGAGCCTATTATGGCTCTTTCAGTAATAGATATTTTATTCTCAAATGTCATAATGGCTTGCCAATTACAACTACTTGTGCTTTTAATGTTAAGTTATTAATTTTCACTTGATAATCAGATACATTATATTGTTGTGCAACTTGTATCTATGTTGCTCGTTTGTTTTTTGAAAAAATAGACAGCCTGATGAAACGGCATTGTGGCTGAGAAACGCGTTGCTGTATGTTTTTAACTTGTAATAAACCAAGATTTTTTATTCACCTTACGTGCTCCTGTTTTTTGAGTGCCCATTTACCTCCTACTGACCGCTAACAAGAAGCGCTCTGTGTTTACCTGTGGTGACTTTGGACGCTGCAAGCCACAGTTGATCTCAAGGAGTTCGATACTGCCTGCAGAGGATTGGAGTTTCTGCAGTGACGTCACCTGCCTGGGGGTGTCTGTTGGGCGACTCTCAACGGTCCCGACTTGCGGTGTAAGGCACGCTGATAGTGCCGATTCTTATGTGAGTATTCACTCTAGGGGGGACTCTTATCTGCACTCTTCTCCCTTGCTCAAACAATACTGTTTTATGGTTTTGGTGCCTCTCTTCTTCTATTTTTTCACACAGCCAGGATTCCATCGGGATTTCTATTGGGGAGTGCAGCCACAGATTCAAGTCCACCGGAACGGATCAAATATACATCAGCGCACCTCTTGAGGATTGCTGGATTTTCCTTTTGTTTTTTCACCATTCACAATGTATGGGTTTATTAATTTACATATATATCCTAAATACAAGCGTATGTTATATTTTGAAAGTTAGATATTTAATGCGCATGGCTGTCTTGGTACCCATTCACAAATATAGTTGCTACTAGCAGTTTTTTTCTGTTGTGGTGTGTTTCCGCTGATCTTAGTTGTTGTTTATGGTTACCGGGACAACCATTACTGACGTCACGATGTCACTGCGCACGCATGCGCTATTGCGTTACTCACGCATGCGCAGTTGTGATACAGACGATATTGGGTCTGATTGTGTCTCCATGGATACGCACTTATGCTTGCGGTCCATGCGCGATAATAGGGCACACAGCTGTGTTAAATACTTTTGTGCTTGGCGGTTTTTGTTATGTGTATCTGATTGGTGGGTGGAGGTATTTAAGGGTTTACCTGTGTGTGTTATCTTATGCCTGATTTTCTTCTGTGAATTGCTGCATGTGACCAAGGCTCCAGTGGGAGCTGAAATGTTATGCTACTTTGGCATTAAAGGAAGGTGTTTTTTCTAATCTCGTGTGCTGGCTTTCTTTGCGGGGGACTATAGGGATCATCACCAGGTCTTGTCCTTGTGCAATACATATCTTTTTATATATATATATATATATATATATATATATATATATATATATATATATACAGGTATGTATATATATATATATATATATATAATGTATACACTTTACTGGTTAAGATTCCAGACTACCCAGTTCAATACAAGACAACTTGAAACCCTAAGCACTTGGGCAATTTAATTTTCATATGACACTCATGAAATGGTATTGAATGCATTTAAGACGAGTCTTAAGGGATACTATCGCTAGGATACATTAAACGAGAGATAATAGTGGCACTTTAGCTTACATATCAATATTATAGCCAACAGTAACTCTGCACTTATTGGAATTGTGTTTCTGAGTTTAAATGCACTTAAGAATACAGCTCCATTGGAGGTTTTCATCTTTATTTCCCGTAATAAGCTCTAAAATGGATATTTGTAAATACGGCTTTTTTATTTTATGAATAATCTCTGCATGTAAGCAGTCTTTATGTCCATGTCCTTTATTCAGCAACAGCATGTTAGACATTTTGGTCTAGATTATGAGTGGAGCGCTCCAGCTTTGCTAGAAGTAAGCTTTTGCGCACAAGAGCTAAACCAATGCGCATAAAAAGACGAACTTTGAATATCGCAAACGCATTACCGTATTCACTCATAGGGGCACATCTATCAAGCTCCCTAAAGACCGCTGCTCTATAACATGTCCGCCTGCTCTGGGGCGGCGGACAGACATCGGCAGAAATCAACCCGATCGAATACGATCAGGTTGATTGAAACCCCCTGCTAGCGGCCGATTGGCGACGAATCTGCAGGGGGCGGTATTGCACCAGCAGTTCACAAGAACTGCTGGTACAATGATAAATGCCGAGAGCGTATGCTGTCGGCATTTATCGATGTGCAGCGGAGATGATCCGCAATATCAGATCATGTCCTCTCGCACAATGATAATTCGGCCCCATAGACTTTAATGAAGCACAAAAATTTTTTGCATTTACTCAAGAGCGCTAACCCGACATGAAATATGAATATTTCATATGCCAATGTTCTTCACATAGCAAAATATGTTCTATTTATTCTTAAATACATTATTAAATATGTGCTATCTATGTCTATATATGTACAGTATACATATGTATTTATGTGTTTAAATGTATATAAATGTGTATATATGTCTGTAAAAACATACATATATATATGTATATAGTTACATAAATACACATGTATACATATGTATACACATGTAAATGTCCATATACAGTACATATTTAAAGATGTGTACATATGTATCTCTATGTTAAAGCCCTTTGCACCTGAGACCTCATATCTTTAAACCCATATAAATATTTTATGCAATTATGCAATTTTTTTTAAAAAAAAGTGCTATTAAAGGGGCAGTAAACTTACAAACTAATGTTATATAATTCTGCCCATAGTGCAGAATTATATAACATTAGCTTACCGGCAGCTTTATACATTAAATTATTGCAAAGAAGTTATAAGTAAAAGCTCCTTTTACCAGAACGTCGCTCTTTGTTCTACTGAGCGGGTCTGGTTTTTCCACAGTGCACTAGACCAGATCCGCTAATTCGAATTAGCCAATAGAATGAGAGCTGCTTAAATGCTATTGGCTGATTTGAACAGCCAGTAGGATTTTAGCAGCCCTAATTCCCATTGGCTGATTCAAATTTTTTAGCCAATAGGAATGCAAAGGATGCAATCTTGAATTGCGCCCCTTGCATTGAAGATTTAGTGTACGGCGGCGACCGTCTAAAGAGGATGCTCTGCGTTGGATGTCTTCAGGATGGACCAGCTCTGCGCCGGCTGGATGAAGATCGAAGAGGCCGCCTGGATGAAGACTTCTTGCCGGGTGAATTACAGTTGAATTCCAAAAATGGCAGGGTGGTGAAAGAATCCACCGAAGGTTGATTCTTTTACCACCCTGTCATTTTCGGAAATCCACTGGGATGCAGCGAAGGCCAATGGAGCATTACAAAAAAGAAAAAAACCACCGCCCGTACAAAGTATATAAAAAAAAATAATTAACCTTCCACACGTAGTATTAACACATACACCGCAAACCCACACATCGGCTAGATTTAGAGTTTTGTTGGTAATAACCCACGTAGCTAACACTGCTTATTTTTCCCAGCGCACCCTTAAGACAACGCTGGTATTTAGAGTTGTGTGAGGGGCTGCGTTAAGCTCAGAAAAGGGTGCGTTGAGCCTAATTTAGCTCCACTTCAACCCTCAATACCAGCGTTGCTTACGGTAGCGGTAAGCTGGAAAAACGTGCTCGTGCACGATATCCCCATAGGAAACAATGGGGCAGTTTGGGCTGAAAAAAAACCTAACACCTGCAAAAAAGCAGCGTTCAGCTCCTAACGCAGCCCCATTGTTTCCTATGGGGAAACACTCTCTAAGCCTGCACCTAACACCCTAACATGAACCCTGAGTCTAAACACCCCTAACCTTACACTTACTAACCCCTAATCTGCCGCCCCCGCTATCGCTGACACCTGCTGTATATTATTAACCCCTAATCTGCTGCTCCGTACACCGCCGCAACCTACATTATCCCTATGCTGCTGCCCCTAACATCGCCGACCCCTATATTATATTTATTAACCCCTAATCTGCCCCCCCCAACGTCGCCGCCACCTTACCTACACTTATTAACCCCTAATCTTCCGACCGGACCTCGCCGCCACTATAATAAATGTATTAACCCCTAAACCGCTGCACTCCCGCCTCGCAAACACTAGAATAAATTCTATTAACCCCTAATCTGCCCTCCCTAACATCGCCGCCACCTACCTACAATTATTAACCCCTAATCTCCCACCCGCACCGTCGCCGCTACTATAATAAAATTATTAACCCCTAAACCTAACTCTAACCCTAACCCTAACAGCCCCCTAACATAAATATAATTTAAATTAAACGAAATAATATTCCTAAAATTAACTAAAATAATCCTATTTAAAACTAAATACCTAGAAAATAAACCCTAATATAGCTACAATATAATTAATAATTACATTGTAGCTATTGTAGGATTTATATTTATTTTACAGGCAACTTTGTATTTATTTTAACTAGGTACAATAGCTATTAAATAGTTAATAACTATTTAATAGCTACCTAGTTAAAAGAAGTACAAAATTACCTGTAAAATAAATCCTAACCTAAGTTACAAATACACCTAACACTACACTATCATTAAATTAATTAAATAAATTACCTACAATTAGCTAACTTAAAATACAATAAAATAAACTATTCTATAATACAGCCGAGCTGAATTCTTCATCCAAGGTGTGCAGAGGAGGTCCTTCATCCGGTAGAAGTCTTCATCCAAGCGGGGCAATAAGAGGACCTCCATCCGGTAGAAGTGTTCAATCTTCATCCATCCGGAGCGGAGCCATCTTCAAAGGAGCCGATGCAGAGTCATCCTCTTCAACCGACGACTTCCCGACGAAAGAAGGTTCCTTTAAGGGACGTCATCCAAGATGGCGTTCCTTCAATTCCGATTGGTTGATAGGATTCTATCAGCCAATCGGAATTAAGGTAGAAAAAATCTGATTGGCTGATGCAATCAGCCAATCAGATTGAAGTTCAATCCGATTGGCTGATCCAATCAGCCAATCGTATTGAGCTTGCATTCTATTGGCTGTTCTGATCGGCCAATAGAATGCGAGCTCAGTATGATTGGCTGATTGGATCAGCCAATCGGATTGAACTTCAATCTGATTGGCTGATTGCATCAGCCAATCAGATTTTTTCTACCTTAATTCCAATTGGCTGATAGAATCCTATCAGACAATCGGAATTGAAGGGACGCCATCTTGGATGATGTCCCTTAAAGGAACCTTCATTCGTTGGGAAGTCGTCGGTTGAAGAGGATGGCTCCGCGTAGGCTCCTTTGAAGATGGCTCCGCTCCGCTCCGGATGGATGAAGATTGAAGACGCCGCCTGGATGAACACTTCTACCGGATGGAGGACCTCTTCTTGCCCCGCTTGGATGAAGACTCCTACCGGATGAAGGACCTCCTCTGCGCACCTTGGATGAAGAATTCGGCTCGGCTGGGTGAAGACGACTCAAGGTAGGATGATCTTCAGAGGGTTAGTGATAGGTTTTTCAAGGGGGGTTTGGGTGGGTTAGAGTAGGGGTATGTGGGTGGTGGGTTGTAATGTTGGGGGGTATTGTATTTTTATTTACAGGTAAAAGAGCTGATTACTTTGGGGCAATGCCCCGCAAAAAGCCCTTTTAAGGGCTGGCAAAAGAGCTGATTACTTTGGTAGTTTAGAATAGGGTAGGGCATATTTTTATTTTGGGGGGATTTTTTATTTTATTAGGGGCTTAGATTAGGTGTAATTAGTTTAAACATCTTGTAATTCTTTTTTAATTTTTGTAATTTAGTGTTTGTTTTTTTGTATTATAGAATAGTTTATTTTATTGTATTTTAAGTTAGCTAATTGTAGGTAATTTATTTAATTAATTTAATGATAGTGTAGTGTTAGGTGTATTTGTAACTTAGGTTAGGATTTATTTTACAGGTAATTTTGTACTTATTTTAACTAGGTAGCTATTAAATAGTTATTAACTATTTAATAGCTATTGTACCTAGTTAAAATAAATGCAAAGTTGTCTGTAAAATAAATATAAATCCTAAAATAGCTGCAATGTAATTATTAATTATATTGTAGCTATATTAGGGTTTATTTTCTAGGTAAGTATTTAGTTTTAAATAGAATTATTTTAGTTAATTTTAGGAATATTATTTTGTTTAATTTAAATTATATTTATGTTAGGGGGGTGTTAGGGTTAGGGTTAGGTTTAGGGGTTAATAATTTTTTTATAGTAGCGGCGACGGTGCGGGCGGGAGATTAGGGGTTAATAATTGTAGGTAGGTGGCGGCGATGTTAGGGGATATGCGGTAGCTTCGAGTTGCGGTGAGGAAGTGAGCATTAGACCCTTTCCTGCCTGACTCTAAATACCAGCGAGTGGCCAAAAGTAGTTTTAGGGCCCCTTAACGCTGCTTTTGACGGCTAACACAGAACTCTAAATCTAGGTGAAAGTAATTAACCCCTGAATCCATTAACCGTCAACCACCCACATCGCAATAAACCTAATTACCCTATTAACTACTAAACCGCAAAACCCCCACATCACAATAAACCTAATTACCGTATTAACCCCTAAACCGCAAAATCTTCACATTGCAATAAACATAATTAACTTATTAACCCCTAAACCACAAAACCCCCACATTGCAATAAACCTAATTACCCTATTAACCCCTAAACTGCAAAATCCCCACATCGCAATAAACATAATTAACCTATTAACCCCTAAACCGCAAAGCCCCCACATTGCAATAAACCTATTTACCCTATTAACCCCTAAACCGCAAAAACCCACATCGCAATAAACCTAATTAGCCTATTAAACCCTTAAACTGCCAACACCAACAATGCAAATAACCAATTAAATTACTAAGCCCCCTAACCTAACCCCCCCTAAATTAAGACAAATTACCAAAACTAAAAATACTAAAGTTACAAAAAATAAAAAAAGCTAAGATTACAAAAAATTAAAAAGGCTAACATTACAGAAAATAAAAAAACTAATTACCAAAGTTTACAAAATTAAACCTTATCCCTATGGAAATAAAAAAGCACACCAAAATAAAAATACCCCTGAATCTAAGAATAAAAAGGGCTTTTTGCAGGGCATTGCCCAAGATAAACAGCTTTTTTACATTTAAAATAATAGAGTGTAGAATGTATGAATGGTCGATATTCCATGGTTTGAAAAAAGAAAAGAAGCTAAAGCTGATAGCGTTGCATCTCCTTTTAACTTCATCTAGTAAATAACTATGTAACACTGCTACTGTCGCAGTGTGTATGCCTCAAACTCTTGACAGGGACATTGGACACAAAATAAATTGTAGATAGAATGATGTATTTAAACTGATTAGCATGACAATAATATGCAGATTTTTAAAATGATACTAGTTATTTAAATATTGAAACAGTAGGTGTCAAGATTTAGGGGTTGATTTCAATATTTCCATTTTTTTCAGATATTGGAAATATATTACAAGTAAAGACAATCTTCCCAAGTTTAACACATTTAATATTGATAACTGTCATGAGATTTGATCTCCAATTTCCTACAATGACACCCTGAACTACCAATAATGGATGCCAATCACTGAAATACAAAATGGGTTTATGGGGTTAATGGAATGTGTGTATTTTGCAGTTGGATAGAGTGGTGTTTATGATAAGTGTTAAACCATAAAGATTCAATTAATATATGGGAATGGTATATGGGAATGGTGGGTATACTGGTCATGTTTGTTCAGTGATGTTTTTATAACTTAATATTTTACTATCTTAAAAGCATTTTTTTTATTTAATTAAGAAAACCTTGTTTTCTGTTGTCGCATGATTTTTATCTAAATTCTGGAAGAAGACTGCAGGAAATCTATACTATAATTGCGTTTGTAATGTCCGTCGCCGTCGGCAGTTGCGCATGCATCCTCAATGTAATGTTGGCAGCACAAGGCAGCCAACAGAATGTTGGCTGTGCACGCAGCCAAAAGAATTACCCTGGATGCAGCGAATGTGGATTCTTTCACCACCCTGTCATTTTCGGAATCCACCGGGAGGCAGCGAAGGCAAACGTAACATTACAAAAAAGAAAAAAACCCTGCCTGCACAAATTATAACAAAAAAAACTAATCTTTCACACGAAGTATTAACACTTACAGTGCAAACCCACACATCGCAAAATAATAAAGCAATTAACCCCTTAATCCATTAACCGTCAACCACCCACATCGCAATAAAACCTAAATACCCTATTAACTACTAAACCGCAAAACCCCCACATCGCGATAAACCTAATTACCGCATTAACCACTAAACCACAAAATCCACACATTGCAATAAACATAATTAACCTATTAACCCCTAAACCGCAACCCCCCACATCGCAATAAACCTATTTACTCTATTAACCCCTAAACTGCAAAACCCCCACATTGCAATAAACCTATTTACCCTATTAACCCCTAAACCCAAAACCCCCACATCACAATAAACCTAATTAACCTATTAACCCCTTAAACCGCCAACACCCACAATGCAAATAACTAATTAAATTACTAAGCCCCCTAACCTAACACCCCCTAAATTAACACAAATGAAACTAAAAAATACTAAAGTTGCAAAAAATAAAAAAAGCTAAGATTACAAAACATTCGGTGCAATTTCAAAGTGTTTGGTGTCCCTTTAATCTGTTTAAAGAGATGCTAGTATCCTGCATGTTCTTACACAGTGCAAAGCCTCAGATGGGAATAGCTGTGCAGAGTGTTGCTTTAGAAGCATAACTAAATCAATCAATCCTGAAAACACACAAAGGGATGGATCTATTCTAAAGGGTTGCAATTGACCCCAAAATAATGATCACACATCTATTTAAATCCATGAATGAAGGTTTATTTTCTATGGGAATAATGTTTTGATGACTATGAGAGAACTTTTAGCTATATATGTTGATGTGAAATACAAGTTCAATGCTCTGTTCCTAGTTTAGTAAATTGATCCCTATGTGTGTATCCCTGTACAAATAGTATGAGCCCCTTGTTCTAATAGATAGTGATACATTATTTTATATTGAAAACAGAAGAGAATAATGCAACTGTTTGGAACCAGATATATCTTTTGTAGGGGTATTGTATAATTTTATACTTAATTAAGATGCTTAACCTAATACGTGCCACAGTTATATTGATTAGGAAATAAGTGTATCTTTGTATCTACGTGTGTATGTAAGTAGATATTAATGATATATATATATATATATATATATATATATAGCCAGCTGAAGGGGTTAATCAGTGTTATAGATATGCCCACAAACAAAAAATATTTTGGATGAATTGTATGTCAGTTTTGTTTCATATATTTGTTCTCTGGGTAATTCAGAATTAACTTATTAATGAAAATCTGTTTTTCTGCTATTTTCTATGAGGAATGTTTTCATGGCAGCAAAGGAGCGGCTGGACAGCAAACTACACTTAAATAAAGTTAAAGTAGCATGTAGTGCTACTTCTAGAAGCCAACAGCTGTAGAATTGTTTTTTTAATTTATATTTCTTTTTTTACGGGGTCAGGTTATCAGGAACAAAAGGGAATTTTACATACTTATTGGCTTACATGGGATTCAATCACTGACATTGAACAGTGTAAATCTGAAGTTGTTCCCATCTGCAGAAAAGCTTTTCTCACCCTTAGAGTAACTGTTTTAACCGCATGAATTAATCTGCTTAATTTTTTCTCATGCATTAGTTTGTTCATTCTTTCATGAAACGATTGTTTGTCTGTAGAAAAATGCAACAAATGTGAAAATGCATTGTTTATTTTACATTTACTCAAAGCTGAATACACGTCTAATGTTGTGTGTCTAAAAGAAGTGGCCAATTACTATTTTATATATTGACAGCAAAAAGGGGTTAATCACTGCCTGTGCAAATGGCATAATATGTAATCACTATTGTATAAGTGGCTGTGGCTGTACACATGGCTGCAATAGTGAAGTAAATCATTTTTCGTTTTAGGAAATCTATCTGATAAATATATAAAAGTTTGTGGTGAAATAGTGAAAGTTGTTTGTGTGCCTAGGGCAGCATTAGACCTAAATGTACCACTGCTCTAACAGTTTTGCTCCTTTCTCTCATATTTCCTGTATTTGCACAGAATGCTGTGTATGCAGTTTGTCTCTGTGTAGCTGGAATAAGGGGCTATCTTAGCAAGTAAGTGTAGTTATTTTCATCCGACTGAATCCCTGTATTTGGGTTTTAAAAAAAACATCAGGGTTGTTCTCTGATGATACCTGTTATTCTACATGACAGTGTAGAATGACATGGATTTCCAGGTCTGTTAATTAGCTAAAACTATGAAAGGGACAAGAAAATGTAAGTAACAATTCCAGGTTTTCATAACGCAATTGCTTGAGCACAATACAAGTTAATGCTTGTCGGGTTAGCACGACCTCAAAGCTCTGCTTAGCTGTTTGGTGAAACAAGAAACACATCAAAAATACATTACAAAGTATAGTCACACTCATAACAACACAATTTAATAAAAAAATATTAAAAAAAATATTGCACACAAAAGTTATAAGGGCTCAAAGATATGGGGCTCGATCACTTATGCAGCGTCTCCCGCAAAAGCCGGCGACGCCAGATTTTACGCGATTTTGGTATTACATATATGGCATAGCATACAAGTTACACGCGTATATTTCACCCTTCCGACGTATTTTTTTTACCCATAGACTAACATAGAACAGACGCGCAATTTGGTATCCAATATACAGCATAAGGACTTAAGCGCGCAGAATTCAGCAAATCTACTCCATTCTCATTTCGCCACAAATTGCAGGCGCAGCAACCCTTGCACTGACTAAAAAAACAACGTAACTCCCTGGAAGCCTTAACAAACACATACATTTAAGCAGCATCTCAAGGTTAAAGGGACAGTATACTATGATATTGGTTTTTTAAGGTTTATTTGTGTATTTGAAATAGTTTGAAGCCACAACATAATCAATTGGATTGAGCTTGTAGGTACTTTATCACATTGTGGACATATACTTGCTTATTTACTTTATATTTGTTCTTAAAACAATCAACAATACTTGGAGGAGAGAACAATGGGAAATCATAATTGTATTTCCTTCATCTCTTTATATATGGGTTTATATATGAATTTTGAATAGCATAATTACGTGTCACATTTTTATATGAAATCGCGGTTCATTTTTATGAGTGTTAGCCTAATTTGCATAAAACTACTGTTTATTGACACTTTCCGTGGATAAAATACTGGCGTAAGTTACTTGCGACGACTAAAATGTGTATTTGCGCACATTTCAGAAGATCGCCAGTTTGTCCTACTTACACCAGTTTAGCATCTAACGGCGCAGTATATGTAATACCCCGATGTGTGAGGTGAAATTACGGGCAGCGCGAGTTCCCACGATTGCGTCGAAACCTGCGCCGTATATGTGATCGCGCCCTTGATGTTTTAGGTGTTAGAAAAAAAAAGTCAGGCAAAGGGCTTTAACATAGAGATAAATGTATATGTATGTATATATGTGTGTGTACATATGTATTTATATGTGTATATATGTATTTACAGATATATATAAACCTATAAACACATACGTATGTACACACATATGTAGACATATATATAGGTGCATTGGAGCCCATTACAGTTTAGTAAATGAAAACATGAAAAACATATTTATAAAATATTCATATTTGATAAAGTGTTATAGTGGGTATTTACTGTAAATATTTCACATTCCAATGTTCTGCACATAGCAGAAAATGTGTATATATCTATACTTATATATAATCATGCATATATATATATATTTATAGGTATATATAGTACAAAAAAAATCATATAGATATATAGAAATATGTATTTATTAATAAATATTACATAGTCTTCTATGTGAAGAAATATTCATATTTGTATGTCTGTTAGCTCACTTGAGAATATGTGATTTTGTTTGTGAGCGAATAGGGTGTTTTTTCCACTTTTTTTTGCTCCATTGACTTCTATGGGGGAGTAGTTTATCGCATGTGCTATATTCTAAGTTCGGCTTTTTACATGCGTCAGGTTAGCGCGCGAACGATAACTATTTACTTTAAGTTGTAATACGAGCGCAACCCAATGTGCACAAAAAGCTTACTTCTAGCGGAGTTAATCCTCGAGCGGAAGCGTTAAATACCGCTCCTCTTGTAATCTGGTCTATAACGTTTTGCACAAAAGCAATTTCTATTTTCATTCCTGGTTTCTAGAAATTAAACCAGGAATCACCTTACTCATTATTTACCCAAACCCACACACAACATGTACATGTGCCCCAGTACCATTTGCCCACGAAAAGCCCGACGTATTCCTTGCATTAAATGACCACTTGACACAGTAGAATATCATAATCAATAAATGTATAATAAAAAGACAATGCAAAAGCACTTTAATTTTTTTAATTTCAAATGAGTATTATTTTATTTCTTACAAAATTCAGTTATATTTATTTTCCTTCCCATTGCATCATGGGTCAGTAGCCAATCGCAAAATGCATATATGTATATTCTGTGAGTTTTGCACATGCTCAGAAGGAGCTGGTGCCTCAGAAAGTGTGCATATAAAAAGATTGTGCATATTTAGATAATGGATATGAATCGGAAGGTTTGTTTAAAATGTGGTGCTCTTATCTGAATCATGAACGTTCAAATGTGTGGCCCTTTAAGGCTATTCCTGCCAGATCACCCAGACTGTGCCCTGAGCCCATTCCTGTGTACCAGAGCTCACACTTTGCATGGTATTTTGTGTGATTTTCCCAATCTGAATCTATTCAAACTTGACCCCATCCCAAATAATCCATTTATCATATGGTCTTAAAATGCATTTGATAACAACTGCTATACCCTGATGACAATTCTCACATGATTCCAATAGAGCATGTCCTTTTAAGACACTTTTAAATTAACTTCTATTTTCGAATGTGTTTCGTTCTCTTGGTATCCCTTGTTGAAAAAGAATATGCACATATCCTACACTAGAGGGAGCTAGTTGCTGATTGGTGCCTGCACATATTTGTCTCTTGTGATTGGTTGACTAGATGTTTTCATATAGTTGCCAGTAGTGCACAATGCTGTTCCTTCAGCAAAGGATAACAAGATAACAAAGCAAAATTGATAATTGAAATAAATTGGAAATCATGAAAGAAAATGTTGGGGTTTTCTGTTCCTTTAATTACACAAAACAATAAGAAATAGGTATATTGCTGACATCTTAGGGACATGCTTTCACATATTTTCATTAACCATTGTGGCAAGTGAAACGTCAGCTAATTAATTCAGTATTATTGATGACTGGCTAAAATATTTAGGTGTTTTCATTTACAATTGATATCAATTTGTAACACATATTAATAAATTTTTTATATTATTTTCAGTCATTTTATATTTTACCAATTTAAACATGCATAAAGCGTTGTTGCAGTCTTAAATTAATATTCTACTGATCATATCTAATTTGATTACAAGTTTCATGGTTTAACGTGTATTTTGTCAATGCTTATTAAATAAACAAAAAAAATAATGTTGTTATTAAACTTCATATTGGGCAAATAAAAAAAATATTAATTTTCCTGTGTAAAATTAATATTTTTTCCTAACAAAAATGACAAGCAGCTTTAACAAATAAGTGAAGGAAGGGGGTGATGGTGTCATTGATAAGGCTTTACTGCAGGTGGGAAATGCTTTATACCAATTAAGAACACAAGCTTCACTTTTGTTCTTGCCCAATCCTGAATCTATAAAAAAAATATAAAAAATATTTTTGTGCTGCTGCTAGCTGGTAGCAGTAGCATTAGCTACTATGTTAACTTTTTTTTACATTTAAGCTGCTGTTAAGCTGATCTTCTGCTTCTCTGAGGACACCCCCCAAATTAAATAAGCAGGTAATGAATTTCTGTTAATGAACAAATAATGTTGTCAAAATTCACTGAACTGAAAGACCCTCTAAATTAAATAATGTTTTTTTCACAACAAGTGATTCGTCCAAAATAATTTTTTTTGTCTGTGCACATGTCTGGTATTTAGTAACATGTAAATAGAGCATGCTGAATAACAATAACATTGAAAAAATGCATGAATGCCCATCAAATTGTATTTAAAGGGACAGTCAAGTTCAAAACAAACTTTTATGATTCAAATAGGGCATGTCATTTTAAACATCTTTCTAATTTACTTTTATCACCAATTTTGCTTTGTTCTCTTGGTATTCTTTGTTGAAAGCTAAACCTAGGTAGGCTTATATGCTAATTTCTTAGACCTTGAAGGCCGCCTCTAATCGGAATGCATTTTGACAGTTTTTCACCACTAGATGGCATTAGTTCATGTGTGCCATATACTGTAGATAACATTGAGCTCACGCACGTGAAGTTACCTAGGAGTCAGCACTGATTGGCTAAAATGCAAATCTGTCAAAAGAACTGAAATAAGGGGGCAGTTTGCAGAGGCTTAGATACAAGGTAATCACAGAGGTAAAAAGTATATTATTATAACTGTGTTGGATATGCAAAACTGGGGAATGGGTAATAAAGGGATTATCTATCTTTTTACAACAACAATTCTGGTGTTGACTGTCTCTTTAAAGCAGGTACAATTAAATGTAAATAGATTTGAGATGTAGAGTTTGAAAAGAAATACAGATGTTGAGTTGTCCCCATGCAAGGTACAGGGATGTTAGCATTTTATAAAGACATTTGAAAACTTGTGACAAAATGGGTCAGGATGGAAAAGGTTTGAATTTGAAAATGCTGCAAAATACCACAGGATGCGTTTTCACACTTAAAGGGACAGCATAGGCCAAAATAAACTTTCATGATTCAGATAGAGCATGTAATTTTAAACAATTTTCCAATTAACTTTTATCACCAATTTTGTTTTGTTCTCTTAGTATTCTTAGTTGAAAGCTTAACCTAGGAGGATCATATGCTAATTTCTTAGACCTTGAAGGCCACCTCTTTTCAGAATCAGATATCAAAAACAAAATAAGTCCTTGATGGAGGTGCGCCTATGGTGACGAATGTAGCAAACAATCCGATATAAGGCTGCTCTTCTGTAGCGTGCGTAGACGGTTAGGAAATCTGTAGTGGGGAAACAGGAAGGCGCCAATAGGGTGATAACGTATAGACCCAGACAGGTGAGTATAAGGAGAGAAAAGGTACTCACAAGCAGGGCGGCACTTGAACGTGCCTAACCAAGCGGGCCGGGACCACAGCGTCGCCCGGGAGACTCACAACGGCAACAACACCAATCCTCGAGCCGGACCAAGTTCCGTGTGGCCAATCAGGAACGCTGGATGATGACACACCTCCCTCTTCGTATGCCGATACTGAACACAGGCATAGAGGGTAGGAGACAGGAACAAACTGTGTAAGGCTCTCCCGAATACCGAGAGCTTGATTCACACAAGCCAACAAGCTTAGCGTGAAATTTCCTTTCCTCTATCTATATGAGGTGACCTTTTGTCAGACGCAGCTTATTGTACTCCTGTATTCAGAAGCTCATCTCTGCAGAAGAAAGGTGACTTTGCAGACAGGGTGTCTGCTATAAAGACATGAGGAGCTAGCTCCTTATACATAAGTCTCATGTCTTTATAGCAGACACCCTGTCTGCAAAGTCACCTTTCTTCTGCAGAGATGAGCTTCTGAATACAGGAGTACAATAAGCTGCGTCTGACAAAAGGTCACCTCATATAGATAGAGGAAAGGAAATTTCACGCTAAGCTTGTTGGCTTGTGTGAATCAAGCTCTCGGTATTCGGGAGAGTCTTACACAGTTTGTTCCTGTCTCCTACCCTCTATGCCTGTGTTCAGTATCGGCATACGAAGAGGGAGGTGTGTCATCATCCAGCGTTCCTGATTGGCCACACGGAACTTGGTCCGGCTCGAGGATTGGTGTTGTTGCCGTTGTGAGTCTCCCGGGCGACGCTGTGGTCCCGGCCCGCTTGGTTAGGCACGTTCAAGTGCCGCCCTGCTTGTGAGTACCTTTTCTCTCCTTATACTCACCTGTCTGGGTCTATACGTTATCACCCTATTGGCGCCTTCCTGTTTCCCCACTACAGATACTCTTTTGAGAATGCATTTTAACAGTTTTTCACCACTAGAGGGTGTTAGTTCACGTATTTCATATAGATAACACTGTGCTCGTGCACGTGAAGTTATCTGGGAGCAGGCACTGATTGGCTAAACTGCAAGTCTTTCAAAAGAACTGAAATAAGGGGGCAGTTTGCAGAGGCTTAGATACAAGATAATCACAGAGGTTAAAAGTATATTATTATAACTGTTATGGTTATGCAAAATTGGGGAATGGGTAATAAAGGGTTTATCTATCTTTTAAAACAATACAAATTCTGCTGTGGACTGTCCCTTTAAAGTGATGGTAAATCCAAGCGTTTAACAAACCCTAATATTTACCATCACTAAAAATAAACTCTAATTTCTGTCATCAATTACTAAAAAACGGGTGCTAAACTCACCCTTTCTGTGCTGAAGTATATCGCTAAAATCAGTGCCTCCGGACACCCACGGCACAGTGCTCTTCTTCAGTGAGGTGACGTTTCCACCTCTAGCTGTGCTAGGATGTCAGTTGATACACACGGCTATAGGTTTAGAGGTGGGTGTCAATCAGCCCGATCGTATAGGATTGGACGGATTGATGTCCGCGGCCTCAGATCAGGCGGAAAAGCTATGGAGCCGTGGTATTTAGACAGCTGCTTCATAACTTTTGTTTCCGGGCGGAAACAGGGGCATGAAGCTCCATTCGGCCCCTAAGAGTATAATTATTATTGTACTATTACGTGAATATAGTTAAAGCAAGCTCCAGAGCAGTAATGCACTTCTGTGAGCTAGCTGAACACATCTGGTGAGCAAATGACAGGAAACATTTTTGCAATCATCAGCTAGCTCCAAAAAGTGCATTGCTGCTGTTGCTGAGCATATGCATGTATGCCTTTCAAAAAAGAATCCAATTAGAACAAGGTACATTTGATATTAGAAGTAAATTGAAAAGTCTTTTAAAGGGGCATTGTACTGTAAAATGTTCTTCTCTTTAACGTGTTCCCAATGGTCTACTTTACCTGCTGGAGTCTATTAAATTGTTTACAAATAGCTCCTTTACCTTTATTTTGCCATACAAAATAGCTACTTTCCCTGTTAAAACCTCCACGTATACTTCATATTTTCAGTACAGTAATACTGGCTACAGAAAATGTATGAAAACAAAAGACATTAGAACAAATCAACCTCCCAGTGTGAGGTGGGAAAGACAGAGCACAGCCTTTTCTAAAGGGTGTTCTTGAATCTGCACAACTTGGTCCTAAGTTAGGAATATTTACAAATACATTAATTCTGATATCTGCTACTTTTGCACAACACTATTATCATATGAGCATGGATAGAAGCTAATTAGTTCTTATACAAGGTATACATGAATAATTAGCTGTTACTAAAATGTAGAGACTATCCACCACAAAAAACATTAAAAAACAAATGAGAGTTTCATTCATGAAATCGTTAGGATATACTTATCTTCAGAGCTATTTCACTATAAACGCTACACAGATAATGGCTGAAGCTCCGGTCGCCATTTTCAGCATTTGATTGACAGATGACTCATCTGCAATCAACTAATTGTTGTTCCCCCCCCCCAGGGCTTTCAGCCCCTTTACGTCACTGCCCAGGCGGAAACAACTGTCAATCAAAAGCTGAAAATGGCTACCGGAGCTTCAGCTATTATCCGTGTAGCGTTTATAGTGAAATAGCTATGAAGATAAGTATATCCTAACGATTTCATGAATCAAACTCTCATTCATTTTTTAACTGCTTTCGTTTCACTTAATGTAATCTGTTTAACTCGACATTCACTTTAAACGTCCATGTTACCCAAATGTTGAAACACTTGAAAGTGATGCAGCATAGCTGTAAAAAGCTAACTAGAAAATATCACCTGCACAACTCTATGTAAAAAAGAAAGATATTTTCCCTCAAAAATTCCTCAGTAGCCACATCCCATTGTAAAGGACTTATAAGCAGCATATCAGTATGTCTGTCCCGGGACAGCGGAAGGAGCGAGCTTTCGTGCACACTCATCTTATTTCACCAATCAGGTAAAGGAAGTTTACAATGAAATCTCATGAGAGTTAAGTGAAATTTCATGAGATCACAGTAAAAGAGGTCATGACCTCAGCACTGTTGATGCTGATTGGCTGCTGTTCATTTCTTCATTATTTTTTTTAAATTATTTTTTACCTTTAGCTGGGCAGCAGCTGAGTATAACTTTTTACACAGAACTTACTCTGGTGAGCTGAGGAAATTGTGAGGTAAAATATCTTCCTTTTTTACATAGAGATGCTCAGGTGATATTTTCCTGTCAGCTTTTTACAGTTATACTGCATCAGTTTCAAGTGATTTAGCATATGAGTATTATGTCCCTTTAAGTTGCACCAAACACACCACATTGAAATTTGAACACATGCTATGATTTAATATGTTACATTTCTGAACCCAGAGTGCTAGGTATATGTATCCTTTGTGGTGGGTAGTATCTACCATTTTAGTAACAATTTTCTCTTTGTGATACATAGCACCTTTGACCCTAAATAGTTATACAATGAACAAAAGTTCTAATACATATTTAGGTAGTGCCATTGGTATTTTTTTTCATTCTTTTGATGATTAATTAGCTGCTTGGTATGCTCCAAAATCAGTGCTGAGGTTGTGCATACTACACTGTTCTCTGATTTGTTTTAAACTAAATATATCGCAAAGTTTATATTTAAACAAAAACATGACACTGGGACTATACTTAGTCATCTACATATGAATAAACTTGCTATTGGGTGAAAAATGAAGAACTAGAAATCATATTCATTACCTGAATGTTGACCCATTATCAGTGATCACTAAAGAGATTTTAATTCAGTACAGTAACAGTGAGTGTAGTTTATCACCAAAGTAATTTAAATCCAGGAAAAGTGAGAGAAGTGTTTAATATTTGAGAAATTGAAAAAATCAAGAAGGTGAAAAGTCATTTTGGGAATCTCACATTAATAATCTTCTGGGCAGATCTAGATGGGCTCCTTTAAAAAAAAAATATCATTATGTAATAGAGTTTGTAAAAGATGTTCAACATAATATGATTTCTATTAATTTGAAAGTGACGTTAATGCTCAATGCTTTTTCCTCAAACATAATGAAATAATAATGAAGTAATAATTCAAACAACTCTCCAAACTAAAATAATTAAATGACCTCCCAGTTTTTATCATCTATACCTATTTCTTACAGATGATGGATTAGAAATTCTTGCTCATTAGAACACATTAATTGACCCCGTTTTAAAAGCTTTATTTGCATTAGTCATGCCAAGCAATTACATGTCAGCTTGTAATAAACAGTTCAAATATTTTGTAACAATTTTCAGCAGCAAGATCCAACATTTTTCCCCCCCATTTTTATTAGCATTACATTGGTTGAGCGTTTATAATGCAGACCGTTAAATAAAGATCTGCTCCCCCCACCCCATGGAAAAGAGAAACATTATTTTATTATATAAAAAAAATATCAAATATAAATTTATGAAAGACCATTCATGACATATACAGTAGGTGTATACATTTTGCTACAGCAGCTTGTGATATTTGGATTTAATTTAGAATGCAAGGTCATATATTACCCTTACTAAACACACCAATATAAGACCATAAATGAATGTGTACAGTCAGGCTTTTTCTGTGTATAGAGTTAATCTGCAATACTCTTTTACACTTTGACGTACTCATAATCACACCACTGATATTTTTTTCGATACTCTGCAATATGTTCTTTCTTTAGAAATATAAATCAAAGTTTATGATCACAGAGTCAAAAATTGCAGAGCAATCAATCCCAGTAGTTATTAGAAGAAGTTCATTGATTTTATTTCGCAACTAAATTTCTTACGGAGGTTGCCAGAAATGTGCACTTACATTATAACATTCTGTAAACAATATCAGAAAGCAATTCAAAAGAACAATAATTAAACAAATGATTCCTTATCTCTATCTGCACATATTGTACAATCTGTGGATTCATCGTTTTTTGCAGAGTCCTGTCGTTTAAACTGGCTACTGTCACTTGTGGCTCTTGTTACACTATCATAGGATGGCGGAAAAGAAGTTGATGACAATGATTCTACTTTGTCAAGATTTCGCCCATAATTCTCGTTCATCATAAATGCAATAAGTCCCTCCTTCTCTGGAGCTTCTTCTTCAATGATATTACCATCACATGATCTATGACGGTATAGGAATGAGGCCTGTTTCATGGAGCGATAAAGCAAGTGCCTCCTGTACGCTCTTTGGATGATATAGGCAGACACTTCTTCTTGTTTCCGTCTTAGGGTGGTTGTAATTGGTTCATAAGAGATTTTAGACGGATTGGCAGCCATGAATTTTTCTTCCATTTGTATCTTAAGAGTATCCATCTCTCCAGATTCCCCAAGAACTCTTTTTGTAAAGGCAAACAAAATATCCAGGCAGTGAATTCTATCTCCACTCACCATAGGGAGATCCATGGCTATGAGTTTAATCTTATTTGGTTTTGGTATACGCAATGGATCAGCAAGAGAATCGGCAAAATCTGAAAGAACTTCATAAGCAATAAACTGAGTTGCTTCAGGATCAAACTTCTCCCAGACTTCATAAAACATCTCAAAATCATCTTCACTTAAAGGTTCAGTACTTTCTTCAGTGGCAACACTGAAGTTTTCTAAAATGATTGCAATGTACATATTTACAACGATAAGAAATGATATGATAATATAAGTGACAAAAAATACAATTCCCACAGAGGGGTTTCCACAGTTTCCAGTGGTAAGGCTACCAGGGTTGGATATATTCGGATCACAGTCTGGAGGCTTGCTATTCAATATTGGACGAAGAAGGCCATCCCATCCAGCAGATGTTGTTATTTGAAAAAGACAGATCATGCTGTTCCCAAATGTTTGGAAGTTGAACATATCGTCAATGCCACTTTCCATTTTTACATAGGCAAAGTTAGCCATCCCAAAAATGGCATATATAAACATAACAAGAAAGAGCAGAAGGCCAATGTTAAAAAGAGCAGGAAGGGACATCATTAAGGCAAACAGAAGAGTTCTTATCCCCTTTGCTCCTCTTATAAGTCGAAGAATACGTCCAATCCGAGCTAAACGTATTACCCTGAACAGTGTTGGAGACACAAAGTATTTTTCAATGATATCTGAAAGTACAATACCTGCAAAATAATAAAATAAATATATTTTAATTCTTAAAAGCAAATCAAACAGTAAACTGAATGAACAATCATTTGAAATAGTAGAATATCTCACTAAAGATAAAAAAATACTTAATTATTTACATACTTATATTCTTAAAATGTGTAAATGTAATGATTTAATATGGCTTGACATATTTATTTGAAATGTAAGGAGTCAGCTACATACAGATATTTATAAAGTAGCCATACAAGGGTTTTGTAAATACTTTTGACTAATAAAATTAGAGTCAGGGGTACAAATTTAAGAAGCTCTCTCTCAAACACTAATATGTTATGTACTTGTAAATGGGCATTCGCAGAAATTGTCATAGGTAGAACAAAAAAAAATTGTATGGCTCAATAATAATAATGTAAATATGAACAAAATGGTTATAAAGAGCACAGTTTACAGGTATGTACAAGTGTTATACATAGACCTTTAAGGACAAGGTCGGGAATGGAATGGAAAAGAAGTCAATCAGCTAGATTGGCACTTATGAACAAATGCATCAGAATTCTGTCTGGTTACCCATTTGTGTTGAACGCTATAGTTTGTTGTTGTGAAAATGATTAGACAGCAATTAAATAAAGAGAAAAAAACAATAACGCCCAGGAGAGGAAGCGTATAAAGGATGTCAGAAGAGTGGAGCACATTAGACAAGGGCCCATGAGAGAATAATAGCTAAGTACACAAATCGGATGTAGTCATGAGATATCATGCAAGAATGATGTATTCAGGTTACTCTGTTTGATGAGCAGTTGCACATATGATGGGTGGGTGCATAATTACTTATTTTATGGTCACATCACACCACTTTACATGTATATGTGGACAATGGGTTAACGGGGCACTAAACCCAAATTTTTTCTTTAATGATTCAGATAAAACAGCAATTTTAAGCAACTTTCTAATTTACTCCTATTATCAATTTTTCTTCGTTCTCTTGCTATCTTTATTTAAAAAGCTGGTATGTAAAGCTTAAGGATCGGACCATTTTTTTGTTTAGAACCTGGGTTGCGCTTGCTTATTGGTTTGCTAAATGTAGCCACCAATAAGCAAGTGCTATCCAGGATTCTGAACCTAAAATGGGCTGGCTCCTAAGCTTTAAATTCCTGCTTTTCAAATAAATAAAAACAGCAAGAGTACAAAGAAAGATTTATAGTAGGAGTAAATTAGAAAGTTGCTTAAAATTGCATGCTCTATCTCAAGCATTAAAGAAAAAATGTGGGTTTAGTGTCCCTTTAATATTTACAGTGGATCAATATGTAATTCACATGAATGTCTACAAGTTACCTACAGTTATCTTAAGCTATTTCACGCACCTGATGAAATCTGAAATAACTGCTGCACACAGATTTAATCATTTGTGGGATGCATAAAGGTACATAGTACGCAATGCTATCTAATTAACGGCTAGATTACGAGTTTTGCGTTAAGGTAAAAAAAGCATTGTTATCAGGTCCTAACGCTGCTTTTTTACGCCCGCTGGTATTACGAGTCTTGCAGGTTTAGGGGCACCGCACACTTTTTTGGCCTTAACGCAAATCAACTTAAGTAAATTTCGTAAAGGCTTTTTTCTATGGGACTTCCATAGCGCCGGTATTACGAGTTTGTCCTGGGAGGCCAAAAAGTGAGCGGTACACCCTCTACAGCCAAAATTCCTAACGCATTTTAAAGTTAGTAGTTATGAGTTTTACGCTACAAAGCTGTAGCATAAAACTCATAACTAAAGTGCTAAAAAGTACACTAACACCCATAAACTACCTATTAACCCCTAAACTGAGGTCCTCCCGCATTGCAAACACTAAAATTAAATAATTAACCCCTAATCTGCCGCTCCGGACATCACCACCACTATAATAAACATATTAACCCCTAAACCGCCGCACTCCCACCTCGCAAACACTAGTTAAATATTATTAACCCCTAATCTGCCGCCCCTAACATCGCCGCTACCTACATTATACTTATTAACCCCTAATCTGCCGCTCCGGACATCTCCACCACCTACATTATACCTATTAACCCCTGAAAAAGGCATTTGGATGAGCATTACCCTTAAAAGGGCATTTAGCTCTAATGCTGACCAAAGCCCTAACCTAAAAATAAAACCCACCCAATACACCCTTAAAAAATCCTTACACTAACCCCTGAAGATCCACTTACCGGGAAAAGTCTTCATCCAAGAGGCAAGATGTCCTCAAGGAAGCTGGCAGAAGTGGTCCTCCAGACAGGCAGAAGTCTTCACCCTGACGGCATCTTCTATCTTCATTCTTCTTGCTGAATGAAGGTACCTTTAAATGACGTCATCCAAGATGGCGTCCCTTAGATTTTGATTGGCTGATAGAATTCTATCAGCCAATCGGAAATTAAGGTTGAAAAAATCCTATTGGCTGAGGCAATCAGCCAATAGGATTGAGCTTGCATTCTATTGGCTGATTGGAACAGCCAATAGAATGCAAGCTCAATCATATTGGCTGATTGGATCAGCCAATAGGATTTTTTCAACCTTAATTTTGATTGGCTGATAGAATTCTATCAGTCAATCGGAATATAAGGGACGCCATCTTGGATGACATCACTTAAAGGTACCTTCATTCGTCAGGTAGTCGTCATTGGAAGAGGATGCTCCGCGCCGGATGTCTAGAAGATGGACCCACTCCGCGTCGGAAAGATGATGATAGAAGATGCCGTCTGAATGAAGACTTCTGCCCATCTGGAGGACCACTTCTGCCCGTCTGGAGGACCACTTCTGCCGGCTTTGTTGAGGACATCTTGCCGCTTGGATGAAGACTTCTCCCGGTAAGTGGATCTTCGGGGGTTAGTGTTAGGATTTTTTAAGGGTGTATTGGGTGGGTTTTATTTTTAGTGCAGTGTGGAGCGCAATTTTGCTCTACGCTCACTTCTTACCTGTTAACGCCGGGTTGATAAAAACCCGTAATACCAGCGCTGCAGGTGAGAATAAACTGCAAGTTAGCACCGCACCCCTGTTACCGCAATACTCGTAGTCTAGGCGATTATTAGCCAAATCTATTTTTTGCATCAGCACATGTACAAGGAAAGAAAAGAATATAAGTTATACGGTACTTCTAATTATATGATGGTATCTTAAGGTAAGTAAGGGAATTAAAAAGTGCACATGGGCATTTTTTTTTATATTTTATGTAAGAATAAAAAAATTAGGTTAAAAACCATCATGCTAGTAAGATGTGTGGTGATATATGTGCAGGACTCAACTATGCATCCCCTAATTCTGATATGCTCCCAGTATCAGAAAGTTAAAGTCTAAAACAAGTGGGGGGAGGGGTGCGCTCAACTACAGAGCTGTGAGTGAGACTTTATCTATTGTGTATGACTAATATATATATATTTTGCAACCTAGTTTAGGAACATATATTGTCGTGATAGCGTCTGTGATATTTCTATTTATTTACATATCCAGCGCTGAAACGCGTAGATTTTGACAATCCAGTGTGACCGATTTTGGCTCCAGCAAGCAAATCAGATAGAACCGCTATCGCACCACTCCCCCCAACGACCCGGCTATCCGATTGGACCTCCGAGGACCACGTGACTGCTCTACGTAGACGTCAGGGTAGGAGGGACTGACCGGGAAATTTGAAGGTGAGACGCTCACAACATTACCACAGCTATACGGCAAAACGCCGAACTGAGACACATCCCGGGTTAATTGCAATCCTTCCCATAACCCACACTAGTAGAAGAGGAGGTAAGGGATATCGGTAGTCCGGTAGGGGTGAGCATCATAAGAACTCCGCATTACTCCTTTTTAACAACGGGACATTACAAGCTACATAAGCTATCCTAACAGGAAACAGCCCTTTGGAGCTTTTTGGATCCCTAATAAATAGTTGTGGCCACAACTTTTAACTTTTAATTTTTATATTTTACGCTGAACTATAATCATCGTATCCTTTCCAGGACTTACTTTGTCTCAAAGTGTCTATTGACCAACGCCAGTAATTTTGTTTATGCTGATAAGTTAGTTTCACCGACACCACTCAGTGAACTAGTTGTTATATTTCATTGTTATATTTCATTGCAATGATATGACCATTTTATTTGTTATTATTTGTTTTTATTTGCTTATATCTATAAACTGAATAATAATCCAATTGTACTTTTTGTTTTGTTTTGTTTTAATTAAGACGTATCTGTTTTTATACACCACATATTGTTGGTTGTTTTCACCGTATGCATTGTATTTATGCACTTTAAGCATTGTTCCTTGCAACATATTGCAACATATTGTATCATTGCACACACACTTGTATCTTATTCTATAAGGATTCACATCTAATATCCTTCCACCATATAATCATATGCTACCACCGGTAGAATATATATATAAATAAATAGAAATATCACAGACGCTATCACGACAATATATGTTCCTAAACTAGGTTGCAAAATATATATATATTAGTCATACACAATAGATAAAGTCCCACTCACAGCTCTGTAGTTGAGCGCACCCCTCCCCCCACTTGTTAAAAACCATCATGCTCCCCAACTTTTTAACTTATGAATCTGTGACTGTATTTTAAAGGGGCGTGCCTAAATTATTTAAATGGGGCAGGATCTGAGGTCAGTTTTTGTAGCCCCTTACATGAGTTCTATTGGAGCCTATGGAAGCGCGTTTTTGTGAGTGCAATGCTACCGTGCATTACAAACCTCGCATTCGCATTGCACCTCACTTGTAATACCAGTGTACATTTGTGTGCGCTGGTATTACTAAGTTGAGCGCAAATATCACTTTCGGATAATTTAGCTCTTAATGTTTAATATGCAATGCTGGTATAAAGATAAAATATTTAAAATAAATAAAACCAACTGTTTGCCACAAACTGTTCCTTGAAAAAAAAATATATGTTTAATCTTAAACATAATTCAAAATGTTTGTTTACTCACCTACAACAGAAAGAATCACTACAACAAAATCAAAGATGTTCCAGCCAATGGTAAAGAAATAATATCTCAGAGCCAGGATTTTTAGCAAACACTCTCCGGAGAAAATGACAACAAATGCCAAGTTAATTTTGTAAAGCAATTTTTCAATATCTTCACTTTGATCATCGGTTTCTACCATCATGGTGACCATATTAAGGCAAATCAGGATCATGATGATAATGTCGAAAGCTTGTTTTGTAACAACATCAAAGACAAATCCCTGGAACTTGTTCTAAAAGAGAATATTGATGTAAATGATAGACATTTCTTTGTGAAAATAAATATATGTTAGTGGTGTTATACCAAGAAATGTGAAATAAACACATTTTCTTTAATTTTTTGTTCTAAAAAAATAGTTATTTTTTTATTTGTAATCATAGTTTTTTTTATTTTTATTTTTTTAAATCATATTATTATTATTATCATTATTAATAGTAGTATTAATATTATTAGTAGGATTATTATTATAATAATGATGATGATATTATTAATAATAATAATAATAATATCATCATCATCATTATTATTTTAATAATAATAGTAATAATATTACTACTACTATTAATAATAACACAAATAAGCTTTTTTATTATGCTAGTAGAAAAACTATCCAAAATATTATTTTAATTAAAATGTCATATATTTAATACTGTAAGACATGACTGAAATAAATTGTACAATAACATTTTAAAGCATTTGTCAACATATCAACGTAATGCTTAAATGACCATTGTGTTATTTAAGGACATTTAAAAACAATAAACAAGCACACACAAAAATGCTTTGCTGCAGCAGAAAAATTATGAAATTCCATTTATTAAAATCTAATAAAATCTTTCCACAAACATATATGAAATTCCAAAAATATTAGTCTTAATGAATTGTACTTAAAGGGACAGTCAACTCAAAAATGTTTATTGTTTAAAAAGATAGATAATGCCTTTATTACCCATTTCCACGTTTTGCACAGAAGACATGGTTATATTAATACACTTTTTTTCTCACATGTCACATGACTTAAAATGTTAATATAACGATGTTGGTTGTGCAAAGCTGGAGAATGGGTAGTAAAGGTGTTACCTATTTTTTTAAACAATAACAATTTTTGTGTTGACTGTCCCTTTAAAACTTAAAGCGACAGTCAATCCTAGTGTTTTTGAAACGCTAGGATTGACTAGCTAAGAACTGTGATCAATTGAAACAAACAAAAGAAGCTTTCTACATGAAGTATCTTATACTTCATGAATTAAAGTCTCCCTTTATTTGTTTCAATAGTCAATCCTAGCGTTTCAAAAATGTTAGGATTGACTTTCACTTTAATTTAACATTGAACAATGCACGTTTTGCATTAAAAAAATGGAGCTTATGTAATTGAGTGTTGTTTACTAATATTGGACTCAAAGTACGAACCAGAATAAATTCCACAGTATGCGCGATAAACTACATTCCTATTGTGAAAGTGTACTGTATACTTAACATGATGGAATGAAATACCAGTATAAATCCATTTGATGTGCCCCTTTAATTAAATGAACATATTAAAATAGTATAACATATAAAACAAAGAAAGTATTTTTTTTAAAGTCTTTTAAATGTTGTTTTTATTTCTTCTTTGATATAGCCAATTAGGGACAGCTATTATAATAATAATAATAAGCTCCTGCACAATTCAACCAATCACTGTGCAATATGTAGGAGAATCAGGTTTCTACATTCCATTGAATGCTCTCCGTCCGCTACGGAGGGAGTAGAGTGACTACAATTTTCAGGTTTAAACTACATGTAAAATAAAGAAATAAATAAAATGCAATATGCTTTCAGCTATGCATAATTTACTGTTTTAGGATTAAATACATTTTGTGTTTACTGTGTCTTTAATATGTTAGAAAGCTTAAAGGGACATACCAGCCAAAATTGGAATCCACATGGATGCATTTCAGTTATGAGTAGAAGCATTTTTGCAATATACATGAATTGGCAAAGATGCTTCTAATAAAAGCTACAGCTATTTAAGTATGCACTGTGCAAGCCTTAGATGTTTGTGTTATCTGGTAATGACTCGGTTTGTTAATTGCTGACATAATCCAAGCCCCACTAGTGCTCTAAGCAGCTTCAGTATTTAAAAATGGTGGTGCATAGAGAATATCTAGCTTTGCTTCCTATGCACGTGCAAAAAAAATGTTAACACTAAAACAATGATACATTTTATTTGAATATTTTTTGCCAATACATGTATTTTGTAAATATGTTTCTATTTAAAGATGTAATTCATCTATATGCATTTAAATTTTGACCGGAATGTCCCTTTAATGTAAGGGATTTAATAAAGCTTATGCTGGAAGCATTTTTACAAAAGATTAAAGATACGTTTATATACACCCAAACTGATGATTTGTGACATAATTGTTTTATATCGTCAACATATAGGGCTCAATGTATTAAGCTTTTGAGCCCTTGCGGGGCAGGCACGCACAACATGTGTGCCTGCTTTCTGCAAAGTAAGCAGCATTAGTCACCGGGCTGCTGCTTTGTGCCCTCTCTGCCAACTCTTAGTTGGGGACATAAATCAACCCCAACATGTTTGTTCGGGGTGACAGACAGGCCCTATAGGGGTGGCATTACACACTCAAGTGTTTTATGTTGTGATACATCGGGGTAGAGGACGTAAAGTGTCCGCTGCCCGCTCGATGCGAAGTCAGGCAGACAGGTTCCCAAATCTGTGCTTACTAAATGAGGCCAATATTCTGCTATGTTTAAAGGAATTATAAACACATTTTAAATGTCATGGTCATTTTAATTTCTTTAGATTAGGATAGCACAACTTAATAATTAGGCATATTACAGTTTTCCAACAAAGTGGCAACTAATTTGTGCAGCGCAATCTGTACTGCTTTCCACTAATTAGTCAGTGTAATGTAACAATTTCCTGCAAGCTATCTGTGTATGCCTTATACTTATTTATTATAAATAAGGGTATAAATCACATCTTAAAAGGACATTAAACACCTGGTGATTTTGTATAACATTTGTGCTAGTCTCTTACTCCATATAAAGGCCAAAAAAGCAAATTCTGCAAATCGTATAGCTGCGCTGGTTTAGGCAGTTTGCAGCATTTTGCAAACACAGGCTACATAATTTCTTTCTTATGTTTGGCTGCTAATTTTTGTGTAAAAAACTTGCTTCTTCCACACTTTCTAATTCCCCTTTAAAATTAAAGCATGCAAGTTCTCACGCCTATATAAACGGGAATTGTCTTTCACAGGGTTTTTAAAGGGATTCTAAACCCATTTTTTCTTTTATGATTCAGATAGAGGTTGCAATTTTAAGCAACTTTCTAATTTACTCCTATTATCAAGGAAAGCTGGCCCATTTTAGGTTCAGCCCTTGGGTAGCACTTACTGATTGGTAGCTAAATGTAGCCACCAATCAGCAAATGCTATCCCGGGTTCTGAACAAAAAATGGTCTGGCTCCTAAGATTTCATTCCTGCTTTTTCAAATAAAGATACCAGGAGAATGAAGAAACATTGATAATATGAGTAAATTAGAAAATTGCTTAAATTTGCATGCTCTATCTGACTCATAAAAGAAACAAATTGGGTTAAGTATCCCTTTAAACCTCTAAGAATCCTTTACTAACTAATTTATTTCTGCAAGCTCACTTGTTCAGCTGTGACATTTAACTTCAGTGCAACTGAAATAGATCACTTACATCTAAACTCTATGGGGCTATCTATCAAGCTCCGAAACAGCGGTCACAAAGACCGCTGCTCCATAACCTGTCCGCCTGCTCTGAACAGGCGAACAGAAATCGCCGGAAATCAACCCGATCGAGTAAGATCGGGTTGATTGACACCTCCCTGCTGGCGGCCCATTGGCCGCGAGTCTGCAGGGGGCGGCATTGCACAAGCAGCTCTTGTGAGCTGCTGGTGCAATGCTGAATACAGAGAGCGTATTGCTATCGGATCAGGTACGCCAGACTTTGTTAAATAGAGGCCTATAAATCGAATTTCTAAATCCTCAACATAGATTACATATTTATCATAGTTTTTACATTTCTTTTTATTCTACAAAAAATTCAGAGCTGGATGCCATAGACCAAAAGGAATATCTCATATCCTTGTAGTGGTCATCATGGGTTTTTATGTTTGGTTTATATTATAGAAGCAAGGTCGTTTTTATACTCTTTAGTACATTTTACAATACCCTTTTTTAGAAGCGACTGAGAAAAATGTCCCTTTAAACACTTGTAAGTTCTTATAATGGTTAAAAATAATAGTCTATCTATTGCATATCTATCTATCTCTCTATCGCATATTTATATATCAATCACATGTATATCATCTATCAAATATATATTATTTATCTATATACTGTATATATCTATCTGTCTAGACTTTATATATATATATATATATATATATATATATATATATATATAACAATATCCAGCTCAACCCTCCAAGTTGTTAACTGCCTGGGTGCAAGGATAAAGGTGCATATAAAAACGAAAGCTGCACTCACAGGACTTTTTCAACAAACCAATTTAATGATGGAACGTTTTCGGGCTGATGAAGGGGTTGTGAACCCCGAAAACGTTCCATCATTAAATTGGTTTGTTGAAAAAGTCCTGTGAGTGCAGCTTTCGTTTATATATATATATATATGCATGGACAGATAGATAGACAGACAGGCAGTGGCGTTAATAGGGTTGGTGTCACCCGGTGCGGTAAGTCATGGTGTCACCCCCCCCCCAGAAAGCAGACACACATAAAAACACAGGCAAACACACATACAAACACTCAGACACACTTAAAAACATACTCAGATGCACACACAAACACTCAGAAACACACTCAGACACACGCACAAAAACACACACACAAAAACACTGAGACACACAAAAACTCAGACACACACATACAAAATATGTAAACTGCACTGCATTAATTATGAAGCTCATGCCTAGAGCTGCTCCCTGGCTCAACAGAGCATCAAATGAAAGATAAACAGAGCACTCTAAAATAAATCACTGAAGAAAAGGTTTAGGCGCGCAAACTATGAAAATTCTGCTCTCTGACTATGTTCCAAGTCTGTCAGTGCACAGCCCTGGGCTGCATGTCACTGAGCAGTGAGTACAGATAGGCAGGCAGGTTTAGGCTAGTAGCGCAACTTTGCAAGCCCCACGGCACACCCACAACATTCATAGTGAAATTGGGCAGAGGAGGAGCAAAGTACAAACAAGCAAAAGCAGCCAGGAAAACTATTTGTTGAAATTGCAGCGCTGGCTCAAGGGGCAAAAAAATTGTGTGTCTACAACTTCCCCAGTCCCACTAATGTTCACAAATGCCAGCCTCTAATAAAATAATCTATGCATCTCAACATTGTATTTCTTTGAATTTCAATAAAAAAAAATTTTGGTGTCACCCCTTGGAGGGTGTCACCCAGGTGCGGCCCGCACCCCCCCAGTGACGCCACTGCAGACAGGCAGACATATAGATAAGATGGATAAATAAATAGACAGATAGACAGACAGACAGAGAGAGAGATAGATGGATAGATAGAGATAGATAGACCTAGACAGATGGATAGATAGATAGATAGATAGATAGATAGATAGATAGATAGATAGTACACAGAAAGATAGACAGACAAATATCACCCATAGAAAGAGTAAAATGTTAAATAAACTGAACATACCCTGTATTACAGAATTTGCGGCATTTATGTTAAGCTTAAAGTGTATGTTTAATTTGCATGATTACTACAGAAGAAATCTGTTCATTTGAATATTATAATAAAAAAAGATTTCACACAAAAGGGAAAATTAAATAGCTAACACTTCAGACTAGGGACTATTTTGTTTATAGTTATTGATTTATCCCATATTGACACTAAGACTAATATCTTCATTTTCTTCCTATTGTTATCAAAAGTAAAATTCACTGGCCAGTCAGTCAATAATAAAATGACACAGTATAAGGCCTATTATGTTCTTACCAATGGCCTAGGAATGGGCTTTTGAGGTTTCTTTGATCCAAGCTTCTTCATAGCATTATAATACTTTTTTTGTTCCTCAGTCATGAAGATGTCCTGTCCCCCTAAGTAAAGAGAGACAAGGGGAACCGTTATTTTTGTTGCAAATAAAAATGATAGGCTGGCGCACCTCTTACATGTGACATACATTGTTAGGAGGGCTTACTCACTTTTTTGATGAAACAGAGCAATGATAAAAAATAATACACTCCATTTAAAGTAAGTCTGGTCAAAATTAAACTTTCATGATTCAGATAGAGCATGCAATTTTAAGCAACTTTCTAATTTACTCCTATTGTCAATTTTTCTTTGTTCTCTTGGTATCTTTATTTGAATGTGTTAGGAGCCGGACCATTTTTGGTTCAGCACCTGGGTAGCGCTTGCTGATTGGTGGCTATAGTTAGACACCAATCAGAAAGCTCTACCCATGTGCTGAACCAAAAATGGTCCGGCTCCTATGCTTGCATTCTTGCTTTTTCAAATAACGATACCAAGAGAACGAAGAAAAGTTGATAATATGAGTAAATTAGAAAGTTGCTTAAAATTGCATGCTCTATCTGAATCCTGAAAATTTAATTTTGACTAGACTATTCCTTTAACGTTCAATGAAGGACCAAAATGGGTGTATTTATTAGCACTTAGGACTAGTATTGCAGATTGGGTCAGTTTCCATTCAGGACCAGTAGTTTTCTGTCTCCCCCAAATGGTACTTTAACTTCATGTTTTAACCCTTTGCATTGGTTGCAGTGATAAAATGATAATCTAACAATATAGAACATATTTTTTCACTATATTGGCTCTTTTAAATTGTCTTACATTGGGGTCTATTCAGTGGAAGAACTACATGATGTGTTTCACGTACGTTTTTAAAATTTAAAGCCATTTAAATCTATTAGAAAAACTGCTTACCAGTTCACATATTTATACAAACCATTAATGTTTCTTGCTTTAATAAAAAGGTCAAAAATATGACACTTTTAAACAATTATTACAAATAATATACCATCATCAAAATGATCAGTGAAGATTGCAATCAAGTGTTTGGATATTGTTGGATGATCTAAATAAATATATATACAGTATGTATATATTTTCATTATTCTGACTTTTCATGTGCAACAAATAATGAATGGCACTTTTAACTAATTAACAAATCAATGAAAATTAGTTAATGTATTTGTTTATTCATTAAAATGACAATCAAATATAAAAACAATGTGTATTATATTAACAATTTGATCAACATCTTTTTGCTGATTTGTAGGTTATTTGATTAGGTAAAAGTGTCATTCCTACACTAACATTTCTTTATACCAGTTCCTCTCCTCCATACAGTTTTTCTTAAATCAAACATACTCCTAAAAGGACAGTGTACTGCAAAATCATTTTCTATTAATGTGTTTCTAATAACTTGTTATGCCAGCAGCAAAGTATGAAATGTATGAGAAATAGCTTGTTTGTGTTTATTTTGTATATGAAATAGCTGACCTTGTTCTTTGATAGCACAACCCATTACACTGGATTGAGCTTGCAGGGAAATTCAATCTCCTTATGTTATCACTATCTGTAAACACAAATGCTTCATTATCTATTATCTGTCAGTATACCAAAGCCCAATAACTTGGGGCCAATTATCTAAACCTTGCCAGATAAGAAGTGTTTTGTATGCTGCCCTTTGCAGGGGCTGCCCTGGGGAATTATTTTAAAAAAAGAAGCAGTCCCTGCGAGTGGCAAGATCTCTCCTATAGAAACTTCGTTTGTAGGGCAAAGCTAGCAGTGAGCAGGGGGCGCACTTTAAAAATTAAATCCTGCAGCCAATATAAATCACATTACACTTCTTTCTGCATATAGCATTTTACAATTGCCTATATTTACGTATGCATGCGTTTTACTATTATGTGTAATTTACATACAAATTTTACGTTTTCATAAAATACGATATGAGGTGAACAATTTTGTTATAATTTTTGATGCACCTTAACAATACAAAGAATCCTGCATATTTTTGTGTGAATGGTTTAATTATTCATTTTGTATGATTTTAAATTACAATTTTAATTGAGCACTTTTGTAATGTACGCATCTCCTTCCCATACGAAAATGCAGACCACGCTCCTTAGCAAAACGCCCTGTTTTCAGGGTAAAAAGTGGTTTTATATAATTCCACTAAGGAAATAGAAGGACTGGCGAGCATTATTATATAATCTAACCAGCCCAGAGGCCATTAGATCATCAGCCCATAGAGAGAAAAATGCAAATTAACATGTTATTACTTATTTCTCCTAACCCCACTGGGAGTGTAATTTATTCTGCTGGATATGTTTACACAGCTTTTATATATCCCATACTATTTGAGTATTGAGATTGCGTATAGGTGGGCATAGTGCAGGCAAAATCGGCTATTTCAAATGCTGAAATAAAATGTAAAAGAGCTATTTGTGAACAGTGTAATACACTTCAGGGAAAACATTTTAGGGTGTACTGTCCCTTTAATGAGTTATACATAGTTAAAGTCTACTCCGAATTGGTAATTAATTATTCGTACTCAGCAGCAACTGAGCCAATCAGGGGCGACCTATGTGCATAGTCATCATTCAGCAGCTCAGGATCAGTAGTCAATTGACAATCTGTAGCTGACGTTAGCTAGTTGTGTAAAGAGACATAAAGCCCAAAATGTTTCTTTCACGATTCAGACACAGCATACAATTTAAAAAAAAAAGTTTCCAATTTACTTTTATTATCAAATTTGCTTAGTTCTCTTGTTATTCCTTATTGAAGAGATTTCTAGGTAGGAGTCATGATAGAATCATGTGGAGTAGTTGATACCTGGATTGGCTACCCCGCAGAGGTGGTATTGTGTTCTCAGCTTGGAAAAGGTTAATGTGAATTGCTTTTTCCTGTGTGTGTGAAAACTGATTTCAGAAAAGCTGTAAGCTGAAACCCCCCTTTTTAGTAGTGTAACTGTGTGTAGGAATGCAGAACGCTCCTCCCCTTGGAGACTGATAGTGGGAGCTAAGACTTCTTTGCATTGGTTGAACTCGTTGTAAATCATAACCAGGGCGTTGTCTTTGACAAGACAAAGAGATTTTGGTTTAAGTATGCAACAGAAAGACTTTTTAGTCAGAACTGCCTTGGGACCAAACCACTAAACATCTGGAATGGCAGCTCTCCACATATCTAAAGGAACTTGGTAATAAGTAAGATATCGTGTGTAATTGTTTTCATGTCCCATTTTCTTTTTAAAGAACTGTAGCTTTGCATTTGTATGTTATTTTGAATGTCTTTATAATTTTGCACTGTGTAACCTGTATTGATATTTTTGTTATTAAACGCATAGAAAATCTCATTCTGTCTTTTGGGCTCTAATATCCGAATTCACACTCCTGTTGAGACAAGGTTAAAGGCACGTTACCTAATTGTTAAATAGTGTGAGTTTTTAGGGGTTCCCCAAAACTCCCCTTTAATTTAAAAGTTTTGGTGGTGGCAGCAGGGAAATAGTTAATTAGAGCAGTGTTGACAAGATTTGGGGGCTAATGTGGTGTCTCTTTTAAGGTCCTTTTGCAGAGTTGCAAAGATAAGGGAACCAGAGCTGTGTGCCATTAACCCCTTCATGCCCACACCCCTCTATTGTGACGCTGAGAAGGTTTGATTCGTCACAAACTGGCTGGCTGCAGTGGAGATATTTTAGAGTTTTTTAGTGCTATTTTTATAGTACTAAAAGAAATTACATGTTTTTGTGTAATTTCCCAAAGACAGAACTCAGTGCCTAATTACAGAGACAGTGCAAAGAAGCAGTTCTTTTTCCCTCCCTCTTGTTGTTTGTTGATACGCTCAGTATGGAAGAATATAGGAGAATGCCTGAATGGTCTCTGGAGTTTTTTTGCAAGAAAAGAGGAATTACTATTCTTGGCAAAGGGAAAGAACAGCTGATACTGAAATTGCTGGAGGCAGAGGGCCTCACAACAGAGTTTGAAACAGTCACAGAAAGGGTTACTGTGGAAGCTGTAACTCAAGACCTAGTACCCAACACTGTTGACCCTCCTGTAGCCCAAGGACTGTTACCTGGTGCTGTTAACCCTGTAAATATCATGGAGTCTCAGCTACAGACAGCACTCAGATACTTGGGGGATGTTGAACCCAAACTAAGGATGGAACTGATCCTCAAGTATCAAGAGGCTGCTGAGAGAAAAAGAGAGAGAGAGGCTGCTGAGAGAAAAAAAGAGAGAGAAGCTGCTTAGAAAAAAAGAGAGAGAGAAGCTGCTGAGAGAAAAAGAGAGCATGAAATAGCTATAAGGGATACCCAGTGGAGACATGTGCTAGAGGTTTTTGAGTTTACCATAACCGAGGCACCTCTCCTGTACCCAGAATTTTTGCAATATATTTGCCAGACAGTGAGCCTGTTGGCCAGAAGAGTGCTCCTGGGAATGGAACCTGATTCAGCAGCAGGGGCTACAGACAGCACTAACAACAAAGCCCCAGTAGCCAAGTGTTCCACTGTGCAAGCTGTATCACCTCCCTGGAGGGAGGGAATGTGCCAGCAACAGACAACCGATTCTACAGAAGTACCTTCCCCTGGAACATCTCCCATCAAGGGGGCAGAAGTTGCATTGGGCAAGGGGGATACCTGCCCATGCATTTGGTGCCATGAGTTTGGGCACGTGAGTTTTGCCTGCCCCACCAAGGAGAAACTTCAACATGCAGTCTGGGGTGGGAATACAGCAGGGAAACCTGCAGCAGCTTTGTTTGTGGGTGGGTCAGCAGGTAATCTGCACAGTGTCACAGAGGGAGACTGTGTGACCATGAGACTTCAGGACACTGGGGCTGGATATCGATTGGTGCGCCCTGAAGTGGCAGAGGATATTATCCCAGGAGAGACTGTGGATAATGAAGAAGTTTGCGGGGAGTGCCCTGCGGCATGTGTGCCCCTGGATTGGGGTGTGGGAAAAGGTTTGCAGGAGGTGGGGATTTCTGCGGATATCCCTGTTGTTTTGCTGGGGGATTATGTGGGCGGATGCTTTGTCAGTACGCCGCACAAGACAACACCTGCAACCTGGAAGAGCCAGTAGAGGGCCCTGCACCAACTGAGGTACTGTGTGAAACTTTGGGGGACCCAGAGGGGAGGCTGTGGATGGACACATCGCTAGCTGCACCAGAGCTGGAGGTATCCCACCAAAGAATGAAGAATGATTCCCTTGAACATGATTGCTGGGAGGGGGGGCTGAGGGTTAATGCAGCCCTGCCTTTGTGTACACCAGTAATGTCTTGTTCTGATGAAGAGGGATGTATTGGAAATGTTTGTGACAAAGTTACTTCTATTGAACCTGGGCGCTGGGAGGGAGAGCCTAGGGAGGGATGTATTGAAAATGTTTGTAACAATGTTGCTTCTATTGAACCTGGGAGCTGGGAGGGAGAGCCTAGGGTTAATGATGATTTACCTGATCCTGTACCAGTACTGTATTATGCCAGTGAAAAGGGTTATATTGCCATTGATTATGACAATGGGATGCCTGATGCAGTGTGTGGGAATGTAAGAGAGCAACAGGGCTGGGCAGAAGGGCAGACTGAGTGTGTATACCCTTCTGTGCTCGAACCAGCATTGCATATGCAAGGAGGCATGAATGGCATGGCTGGTGTAGGGGCCAGAGTACATTCTGCCCTGTTACAGAGAGTAAAACAGGATGGGACCCTGGTTGTGGCTGTGGACCTCCCCTACAGGAATGGCAGATGTGAAGAAGAGGGGGAGGGAGATGTAGCTGCAGTGACTAATGAACCTGATACTCCTACAGAGCATACTGGGGTAGGTGTGAACAGTGGAGTATCTGGCCTAAGCATAGCAAGACTTTCTCTTAGTCCCCTAGTGAGTTACCCTGAGGGGGTGCTAGATCCCTTTATGAGTGAGAGCGAATGTGTGATATCCTGCAAGAAAATGTCCTCCACTAGAGAAATTGTGTCAGTGGATGCTAATTGTTACAGGGAGCAAATGAATGCTGAGAGTGTTCATAAAGGGCAGATTTGGTCTTATGAACGAGGAAAGACTAGGATTTAGGTTGACATAGGGGATCAGCGTGGGCTGACCCCCTATTTCCACCATTTTAAAAGGGGAGGTGTCATGATACAATCATGTGGAGTAGTTGATACCTGGATTGGCTACCACGCAGAGGCGGTATTGTGTTCTCAGCTTGGAAAAGGTTAATGTGAATTGCTTTTTCCTGTGTGTGTGAAAACTGCTTTCAGAAAAACATAATTTATGCTTACCTGATAAATTTATTTCTCTTGTAGTGTATCCAGACCACGGATCATCCATTACTTATGGGATATTAACTCCTCCCCAACAGGAAGTGCAAGAGGATTCACCCAGCAGAGCTGCTATATAGCTCCTCCCCTAACTGCCATTACCAGTCATTCGACCAAAAACATGCAGAGAAAGGAAAACCATAGGGTACAGTGGTGACTGTAGTTTAATGGAAAAATTACCTGCCTTAAAGTGACAGGGCGGGCCGTGGACTGGATACACTACAAGAGAAATAAATTTATCAGGTAAGCATAAATTATGTTTTCTCTTGTTAAGTGTATCCAGTCCACGGATCATCCATTACTTATGGGATACCAATACCAAAGCTAAAGTACACGGATGACGGGAGGGACAGGCAGGCTCTTTTCTCCCAAAAACAGCCTCCGAAGAAGCAAAAGTGTCAAATTTGTAAAATTTGGAAAAAGTATGAAGAGAAGACCAAGTTGCAGCCTTGCAAATCTGTTCAACAGAAGCCTCATTCTTAAAGGCCCAAGTGGAAGCCACAGCTCTAGTAGAATGTGCTGTAATTCTTTCAGGAGGCTGCTGTCCAGCAGTCTCATAGGCTAACCGTATTATGCTACGAAGCCAAAAGGAGAGAGAGGTAGCCGAAGCTTTTTGACCTCTCCTCTGACCAGAATAAACGACAAACAGGGAAGACGTTTGTCGAAAATCCTTAGTTGCCTGTAGATAAAATTTCAGGGCACGGACTACATCTAGATTGTGTAGCAGACGTTCCTTTTTCGAAGAAGGATTAGGACACAAAGATGTAACCACAATCTCTTGATTGATATTCCTGTTAGTGACCACCTTAGGTAGGAACCCAGGTTTAGTACGCAGAACTACCTTGTCTGAATGAAAAATCAGATAAGGAGAATCACAATGTAAGGCAGATAACTCAGAGACTCTTCGAGCCGAGGAAATCGCCATTAAAAACAGAACTTTCCAAGATAACAACTTGATATCAATGGAATGAAGGGGTTCAAACGGAACCCCCTGTAAAACATTAAGAACTAAGTTCAAACTCCATGGTGGAGCAACAGTTTTAAACACAGGCTTGATCCTAGCTAAAGCCTGACAAAAAGCTTGAACGTCCGGAACTTCTGACAGACGTTTGTGTAAAAGAATGGACAGACCTGAAATCTGTCCCTTTAAGGAACTAGCGGATAAACCCTTTTCTAAACCTTCTTGTAGAAAAGACAATATCCTCGGAATCCTAACCTTACTCCATGAGTAACTCTTGGATTCGCACCAATATAAGTATTTGCGCCATATCTTATGGTAAATCTTTCTGGTAACAGGCTTCCTAGCCTGTATTAAGGTATCAATAACTGACTCAGAAAAACCACGTTTTGATAAAATCAAGCGTTCAATTTCCAAGCAGTCAGCTTCAGAGAAATTAGATTTTGATGTTTGAAGGGACCCTGGATCAGAAGGTCCTGTTTCAGAGGTAGCGACCAAGGTGGACAGGATGACATGTCCACTAGATCTGCATACCAAGTCCTGCGTGGCCATGCAGGCGCTATTAGAATCACTGATGTTCTCTCCTGTTTGATTCTGGCAATCAATCGAGGAAGCATCGGGAAGGGTGGAAACACATAAGCCATCCCGAAGGTCCAAGGTGCTGTCAAAGCATCTATCAGAACCGCTCCCGGATCCCTGGATCTGGACCCGTAACGAGGAAGCTTGGCGTTCTGTCGAGACGCCATGAGATCTATCTCTGGTTTGCCCCAACGTCGAAGTATTTGGGCAAAGACCTCCGGATGAAGTTCCCACTCCCCCGGATGAAAAGTCTGACGACTTAAGAAATCCGCCTCCCAGTTCTCCACTCCCGGGATGTGGATTGCTGACAGGTGGCAAGAGTGAGACTCTGCCCAGCGAATTATCTTTGATACTTCCATCATTGCTAGGGAGCTTCTTGTCCCTCCCTGATGGTTGATGTAAGCTACAGTCGTGATGTTGTCCGACTGAAACCTGATGAACCCCCGAGTTGTTAACTGGGGCCAAGCCAGAAGGGCATTGAGAACTGCTCTCAATTCCAGAATGTTTATTGGTAGGAGACTCTCCTCCTGATTCCATTGTCCCTGAGCCTTCAGAGAATTCCAGACAGCGCCCCAACCTAGTAGGCTGGCGTCTGTTGTTACAATTGTCCAGTCCGGCCTGCTGAATGGCATCCCCCTGGACAGATGTGGCCGAGAAAGCCACCATAGAAGAGAATTTCTGGTCTCTTGATCCAGATTCAGAGTAGGGGACAAGTCTGAGTAATCCCCATTCCACTGACTTAGCATGCACAATTGCAGCGGTCTGAGATGTAGACGTGCAAAGGGTACTATGTCCATTGCTGCTACCATTAAGCCGATCACCTCCATGCATTGAGCTACTGACGGGTGTTGAATGGAATGAAGGACACGGCATGCATTTTGAAGCTTTGTTAACCTGTCTTCTGTCAGGTAAATCTTCATTTCTACAGAATCTATAAGAGTCCCCAAGAAGGGAACTCTTGTGAGTGGAAAGAGAGAACTCTTCTTTTCGTTCACCTTCCATCCATGCGACCTTAGAAATGCCAGTACTAACTCTGTATGAGACTTGGCAGTTTGAAAGCTTGAAGCTTGTATCAGAATGTCGTCTAGGTACGGAGCTACCGCAATTCCTCGCGGTCTTAGTACCGCCAGAAGAGCACCCAGAACCTTTGTGAAGATTCTCGGAGCCGTAGCCAATCCGAATGGAAGAGCTACAAACTGGTAATGCCTGTCTAGAAAGGCAAACCTTAGATACCGGTAATGATCTTTGTGAATCGGTATGTGAAGGTAAGCATCCTTTAAATCCACTGTGGTCATGTACTGACCCTTTTGGATCATGGGTAAAATTGTCCGAATAGTTTCCATTTTGAACGATGGAACTCTTAGGAATTTGTTTAGGATCTTTAAATCCAAGATTGGCCTGAAAGTTCCCTCTTTTTTGGGAACCACAAACAGATTTGAGTAAAACCCTTGTCCTTGTTCCGACCGCGGAACCGGATGGATCACTCCCATTAATAAAAGATCTTGTACGCAGCGTAGAAACGCCTCTTTCTTTATTTGGTTTGTTGACAACCTTGACAGATAAAATCTCCCTCTTGGGGGAGAGAATTTGAAGTCTATCCCTGAGATATGATCTCTAACGCCCAGGGATCCTGGACATCTCTTGCCCAAGCCTGGGCGAAGAGAGAAAGTCTGCCCCCCACTAGATCCGTTCCCGGACCGGGGGCCCTCGATTCATGCTGTCTTAGGGGCAGCAGCAGGTTTCCTGGCCTGCTTGCCCTTGTTCCAGGACTGGTTAGGTCTCCAACCTTGTCTGTAGCGAGCAACAGCTCCTTCCTGTTTTGGTGCAGAGGAAGTTGATGCTGCTCCTGCTTTGAAATTACGAAAGGAACGAAAATTAGACTGTCTTTGGTTTGGCTCTGTCTTGAGGCAGGGCATGGCCTTTACCTCCTGTAATGTCAGCGATAATTTCTTTCAACCCGGGCCCGAATAAGGTCTGCCCTTTGAAAGGTATATTAAGCAATTTAGATTTTGAAGTAACGTCAGCTGACCAGGATTTTAGCCACAGTGCTCTGCGTGCCTGAATGGCGAATCCGGAATTCTTAGCCGTAAGTTTAGTTAAATGTACTACGGCATCTGAAATAAATGAGTTAGCTAACTTAAGGGCTTTAAGCTTGTGTGTAATCTCATCTAATGGAGCTGATTCAAGTGTCTCTTCCAGAGACTCAAACCAAAATGCTGCTGCAGCCGTGACAGGCGCAATGCATGCAAGAGGTTGCAATATAAAACCTTGTTGAACAAACATTTTCTTAAGGTAACCCTCTAACTTTTTATCCATTGGATCTGAAAAGGCACAGCTATCCTCCACCGGGATAGTGGTACGCTTAGCTAAAGTAGAAACTGCTCCCTCCACCTTAGGGACCGTTTGCCATAAGTCCCGTGTGGTGGCGTCTATTGGAAACATCTTTCTAAATATCGGAGGGGGTGAGAACGGCACACCGGGTCTATCCCACTCCTTAGTAACAATTTCAGTAAGTCTCTTAGGTATAGGAAAAACGTCAGTACTCGCCGGTACCGCAAAATATTTATCCAACCTACACATTTTCTCTGGTATTGCAACTGTGTTACAATCATTCAGAGCCGCTAACACCTCCCCTAGTAATACACGGAGGTTTTCCAGCTTAAATTTAAAATTTGAAATATCTGAATCCAGTTTGTTTGGATCAGAACCGTCACCCGCAGAATGAAGCTCTCCGTCCTCATGTTCTGCAAATTGTGACGCAGTGTCTGACATGGCCCTAATATTATCAGCGCACTCTGTTCTCACCCCAGAGTGATCACGCTTACCTCTTAGTTCTGGTAATTTAGCCAAAACTTCAGTCATAACAGTAGCCATATCCTGTAATGTGATTTGTAATGGCCGCCCAGATGTACTCGGCGCTACAATATCATGCACCTCCCGAGCGGGAGATGCAGGTACTGACACGTGAGGCGAGTTAGTCGGCATAACTCTCCCCTCGTTGTTTGGTGAAATATGTTCAATTTGTACAGATTGACTTTTATTTAAAGTAGCATCAATACAGTTAGTACATACATTTCTATTGGGCTCCACTTTGGCTTTAGCACATATAGCACAGATATCTTCCTCTGAATCAGACATGTTTAACACACTAGCAAATAAACTAGCAACTTGGAAATACTTTTCAAGTAATTTACTATAATATGAAAACGTACTGTGCCTATAAGAAGCACAGAAAAAGTTATGACAGTTGAAAATTAATAAACTGAAAAGTTATAGCATCAAATCTTTGTAAAAAACACAATTTTAGCAAAGGATTGCTCCCATTAGCAAAGGATAACTAACCCTGATAGCAGAAAAAAAAAATAATACAGAAATAAACGTTTTTTTTTTATCACAGTCAACTACAATCTCACAGCTCTGCTGTGAGTGATTACCTCCCTCAAAACAAGTTTTGAAGACCCCTGAGTTCTGTAGAGATGAACCGGATCATGCAGGGAAGACAATAAACTTCTGACTGAATTTTTTGATGCGTAGCAAAAGTACCAAAAAAGGCCCCTCCCCCTCACACATAACAGTGAGAGAGATCAGTAAACTGTCATAAATTAAATAAAACGACTGCCAAGTGGAAAAAAATAGTGCCCAAAACATTTTTTCACCCAGTACCTCAGAAAATTAAATGATTTTACATGCCAGCAAAAAACGTTTAACATTAATAAATTGAGTGTTATTAAAAAGCCTGTTGCTAGTCCCTGCAAATTAGGCTAAAGTTTTATGCATACAGTATAATTCCAGTGAAGTGCCATTCCCCAGAATACTGAAGTGTAAAATATACATACATGACAGCCTGATACCAGTTGCTGCTACTGCATTTAAGGCTGAGTTTACATTATATCGGTATGGCAGAATTTTCTCATCAATTCCATTGTCAGAAAATAATAAGCTGCTACATACCTCTTTGCAGATTAATCTGCCCGCTGTCCCCTGATCTGAAGTTTACCTCTCTTCAGATGGCCGAGAAACAGCAATATGATCTTAACTACTCCGGCTAAAATCATAGAAAAACTCAGGTAGATTCTTCTTCAAATTCTACCAGAGAAGGAATAACACACTCCGGTGCTATTATAAAATAACAAACTTTTGATTGAAGGTATGAAACTAAGTATAATCACCACAGTCCTCTCACACATCCTATCTATTTGTTGGGTGCAAGAGAATGACTGGTAATGGCAGTTAGGGGAGGAGCTATATAGCAGCTCTGCTGGGTGAATCCTCTTGCACTTCCTGTTGGGGAGGAGTTAATATCCCATAAGTAATGGATGATCCGTGGTCTGGATACACTTAACAAGAGAAAGCTGTAAGCTGAAACCCTCCTCCTTAGTAGTGTAACTGTGTGTAGGAATGCAGAACGCTCCTCCCCTTGGAGACTGATAGTGGGAGCTAAGACTTATTTGCATTGGTTGAACTCGTTGTAAATCATAACCAGGGCATTGTCTTTGACAAGACAAAGAGATTTTGGTTTAAGTATGCAACAGAAAGACTTTTTAGTCAGAACTGCCTTGGGACCAAACCACTAAACATCTGGAATGGCAGCTCCGCTCTCCACATATCTAAAGGAACTTGGTAATAAGTAAGATAGCGTGTGTAATTATTTTCATGTCCCATTTTCTTTTTAAAGAACTGTAGCTTTGCATTTGTATGTTATTTTGAATGTCTTTATAATTTTGCACTGTGTAACCTGTATTGATATTTTTGTTATTAAACGCATAGAAAATCTCATTCTGTCTTTTGGGCTCTAATATCCGAATTCACACTCCTGTTGAGACAAGGTTAAAGGCACTTTACCTAATTGTTAAATAGTGTGAGTTTTTAGGGGTTCCCCAAAACTCCCCTTTAATTTAAAAGTTTTGGTGGTGGCAGCAGGGAAATTGTTAATTAGAGCAGTGTGGACAAGATTTGGGGGCTAATGTGGTGTCTCTTTTAAGGTCCTTTTGTAGAGTTGCAAGGATAAGGGAACCAGAGCTGTGTGCCATTAAACCCCTTCATGCCCACACCCCTCTATTGTGACGCTGAGAAGGTTTGATTCGTCACAGTAGGTAGCGTGCACATGTCCGGAGCACTACTTGACAGGAAATAGTGCTGCCATCTAGTGCTCTTGCTAATGTATAACATTGTTGTATACCTGCTGCCATATAATAATGCAGACACGTGCACCCTCCTCAATTTACCTTCCTGATTTTTAACAAAAGATAACAAGAAAACAAATAAATGTTATAATTGAAGTGAATTGAAAAGTTGTTTAAAATTGGATTTTATGTCCCTTTAACAATTTGTTCAAGCAATAGTACAATAATATGTCCCTTTAACTCATTGAAATGGTGGGACTCCTGGATTGGAATGCTACAAAAATAGGAAGCCCAAAATCAGTTGAATACAAGGTTTTTGCGCAGTAAACGCTAATAGTTTGGAAGAGACACTACAGAAAAAACAAACAGCACGTGTGTATTGTATTGTAAGTAAGATACTTATCTTTTTCTTCTGCTGGTTAAAATTGTCAATGATTACACCAATAAAAAGATTTAATGTGAAGAAAGAGCCAAAGATGATGAACACCACAAAGTATAAGTACATATATTTGTTCTCCTCATAGCTGGGCTGTAGGTTGGGCTGTAGAAGCAAAAGATAAATACATAAATAAAAGCACATTCTACAATCAGATAACAACGTATAATGTATAACAGTAACAATATGTCGTTAGAAGAGAGCTGATCAGTTACGTGGATTTTGGACGACTGCTTTATAATATTTGCAAGCCTAAAAATATGTTATGAATTAGCACTGCGAAATCTGTTGGTGCTCTACAAATAACCGATAATAATAATAATAATTAGAGCTATATTTTATCCATCAGATATATAAACAAATGTAAAACATATATTGAAGGGATATTTATTAATATTTTATTTTTTACTTTTTCTATTATTATTCGGATAGAGAATACAAATTGAAAAGAAAAAAAATTTGCTTTGTTCTCATATTATTCCTTGTTGAAGAGATACCTAGGTAGGTAGCGTGCACATGCCTGAAGCACTACATGACAGGAAATAATGCTGCCATCTAGTGCTCTTGCTAATGTATAATGTTGCAAATCTGCTGGCATA